>NW_024080830.1:668165-669552 GCF_003009895.1 Hyaena hyaena
GGGGGGGAGGCCAGGGCGGGGGGCGGGGGAGGATGTCTGCGCAGCAAGGGGAAAAACAGCCGCACAGCGGGGGGACAGCCGCACACCAGGACACATGCTGGGTGCTGGCTCTCTGGACTCTTCTCTGTTTAGTATCACTGACCACGCCCAGGTCTCAAGCTTCCTCCCACCTCCTCTTCTGGTTTTGACCTTGGCTTCCCCCTCAGACTCCTACTGGCCTGACCGTCTGGTGTATGTGGTCCCCAGGGCTCTCACTTCTCTACACCGGCAACATCGTGGATTCACGTCTACACTCCCGCTCGCTTGGAGCTCTGACAGAGAAGCAGATGCCCATGTCCAGCCGCCCACTGGGTCTCAACATGGCTGTCTCATGGGCTCCCCAAACTCGGTGGCCCCGACCTCCTTCACATGGGACACTTTCTCCCTGTCCCCAACCCTAAATACTCCGTCCACTCTCCAGCTTCCTGCTCTGCACCCCAGGACACTAGCCCATGTGGACCGGACCAGCCAGCTGGTGGTGTGTCCCCGGGGTGACCGCTCATCTCATCACGTGGCTCTCTCTGCTGGGCTGTCTCAGGCTCCTGCACTATCCCTGGTGAAAAGCCGTATTTATTAAGCTGCCCTCCAATCACCCAGTTTGAGTGCACCCCCTCTTTCCCACCCGGGAAGGGGGTGGCGCGCACACTGGTTAGTGGGGTCCAGCCCACCTCTCTGCCCAGCGCCGTGTTTCATCGCCCAGACCCAGCTTCTGCCCACCCACTCCGTCTTTCCTGCCAACCTGCAGCCTCAGCCTCTGCGGTTAACACCCACTCCCCGGGCGCTGGGAGCCGAGCCTGGGGCGTCCTGAACCTGAACCAGTGTGAGTTGCAAAGTCCAAACGTGAATCCGCACCCGGTCCTTCATCACGACCACAGCTTCTCTGCTGGGAAGCCAGTCAGACGCAGGATGAGCTAAGTTCCCTGAAGCCCCCGCTCTTGACCTGGCCTCCGCCGGCGCTGGGGGTGATGGGGTGGGGCCGAGGCGCCCATAACCTGCGCTCCAGCTGACCTGTGTCCCGTTCCCTGCGCAAGCCCCGCTGGTGATGCGGCCACAGGGCCCCGTCCGTGGACACGCATGGAGAATCACAGGCGCTGGCTCCTTCCCGTCCCTTGACGTGTGACTGCACACACGTCCTTTAACAGGGTTAGCAAGTAAGGATGAGGTCATCAGGTCCCGATCAGTCGTGGGGATTTGAACACAGACACATGCAGTGGGGGACGGAGGCGGAGAGCAGGGTGCTGCTTCTCCACGGAGCCCCAGGAACCCCCCCAGCGCGGGAGCCAGGACACGCCCCCCCGTCGGAGCCCCAGGAACCCCCCCAGCGCGGGAGCCGGGACACGCCCCCCCG
>NW_024080830.1:670347-1013783 GCF_003009895.1 Hyaena hyaena
GCCCCAGGAACCCCCCCAGCGCGGGAGCCGGGACACGCCCCCCCGGTCGGAGCCCCAGGAGAGACTAGCCCTGTGGGTGCCCTGGTCCCAGTCTCCAGCTCCCGGAGATAATGTCTGGGTATTTTTAAATTTTTTTAGTGTTTGTGTATTTTTGAAAAAGAGAGAGAGTGAGCGGGCAAGGAACAGAGAGAGGGAGACACAGAAGCCGAAGCAGCTCCAGGCTGAGCTGTCAGCACAGAGCCCGACGCGGGGCTCGAACCCACGAACTGTGAGTCATGACCTGAGCCGAAGTCGGACGCCTAACCGACCGGGCCCCCCTCCGCCCTGGAGCCCCCGGAAGAGAACAAGCGTCCGGTCTTTACGCTTTGCTCCCGCAGGCGGCCGAGCGGGGCCCCGCGGGGCTGCGGGCCGGAGACGCGGCGCAGGGGAGGGGAGAGCCGAGGTGCAGATGCGGCAGGGGCGGGGCGGGGGGGGGGTTCCAGACTGACAGACGAGCCGGCCCAGAGGCGGGAATGACGGTGCTTTGGGATCCAGACGCTCCGTGTGTCCGGAGAGGCGGGCAGGGGCCACGGCCGGCGGGCGGCCCACGGAGGCTGCGGGGGGCCGTGGCCTGCGAGGCCTTGAGTCCCAGGAAGGGCCGCGCCTCGCACCCTGAGCGGGGCGGCAAGGGCTGCCCGGCGCCCAAGGGACCACGGCGGCCGCAGCGGTGCAGTGGGGCGAGCGGGGTGCGCTGGGTGCAGCGGCAGGCTCCACCGCACATCACCCGCCGACCGGCTGCACGTGGGTTGTGAGAGACGAGAAATCGAGCCTTTTTGACCTAAACAGCTGAAAACCAGAACGGGCATTTACTGGGGGGTGAAACTGTGTTTCCCCGCAGTGAGTCAGGTGTTCTGGAAGGGGCGGATGAAGGCGAGTGGCGGGGCAGCCTTCCTGCGGAGCGCCCGGGGCCACCCGGCTGCACACCCCTCCCGGAGGTGAAGCTCCGCGGGCTCAGGGCCGCCCCCCTAACTCCCGTGCGACCGTGAGACCCACAAAAGCCAAAAGGGTTTATCCCTGGGCCTTGACCGAGAAGGCGGTGGATTCCTGGCCGAGACCACGCTCAGAGGTCAGGGTTCTGCCTTCGGCCGCCCTTGCAGGTGCGTCAGGGCATCGCCCCACCGAGAGGGTGAACATCCACGTTTTACCCGCCGCGCCCCTGATTCTCAGGCTCACCCCGCCGGCTGCGGGCCTGCCACGGGGCTGCGGGCTCTCTGCGGCCGCCGGCGGGGACAGGGCCCTGACCACTGCCGCTCGCTGTGGCCTTTCCCGGGCGAAGCCACCTGCCCTGTCTGGGGGCTCTTTCTAGGGGCTCAGCACGGAGACCTGGACGGTGGGCCAGCCAACCTTCGAGCCCCCAGACCCGCCTGCTCCACACCCCGCGTGTGGCCCTGGGGAACGGGCCGGGCCTGGCACAGCAGGTTCTCTTCCTCTGGCCCTCCCTTTCCCTTACATCTGTAGGTCACTGTCCTTGCCGCGGCCGTGGGCGGGCTGCGTGGGGTGTGGCCCGAGCCGTGGCTGTGAGCGGCTGCGTGCGGTGTGGCCCGAGCCGTGGCTGTGAGCGGCTGCGTGCGGTGTGGCCCGTGCGTGGCCGGGTGTGACCTGGGTCACAGGCAGCTCCCTTCTCTAAGGAGCGTCTGCTTACCCGACGGTCAGAGAACATTCTCCCAGCACCTCTGCGTCACGGTGGATTCAGCAGGTTGGGGACAGTAAGGAAGACCCTTGTACTCGCCGGTTCTCCGGAGCCCCAGAGCCAGCTGGGCACGTACGGGCACAGGCAAGGGGACATTTATCATGAGGCCTGGCTCGTGTGGTTCTGGAGGCCGAGAAGTCCCGTGGACTGAGGTCTACAGGGGAGCCAGGGGAGCCCGTGGTCCAGGCCCGAGGACAGGGGTGTGCGCCCAGGGCAGGACCGTGGACCCCGTGCTGCTCCCTTCCTCTGCCTTTTTGTTCTATCTCAAAGGACAGTCTGAGGCCCCCACTGGTGACCTTTCCTCAGCGCGCCCACTCACCAGAAGGGGTGTTTCGCCACCTGCCGGGTGCCCTCAGCCCCGCCACACTGGCCTTCTCGCGTCACAGGGGCAAGTTCTCCCCCAGACGCCCTCAGCCATCACTGCCCACCCGGCTGTCTCCATGGCGGGCGCCCCACCCACGGCGCCCACTGCCCCCCCCGCACCTGCACCCTCTCTCTGCAGCTGGAGCTTCTGCCTGCCCTCGCTCCTTGAGCACAGGGCATGCATGGTGTGCGCTCTCTCCTCTGGCGACTGGCGTGGAGCACACGCTTGTGAGGCCGCAGAGGTAACGGTGTGACATCTGACAGCAGTTTCCTGCTTCTTCTGTTCTGGGGTTTGGGGAGAAGCTGCTATCGTGAAGGGCGTGTGTGTGGCAGGCGGAGGCCCACAAGGTGGAGACGGGGGGGAGGGGGGAGGGGGAGGCCGCAGAAAGGCCCCACTGAGACCCCAGTGATGGGGCGGCTCACTGCTGGCAGGCGTGTCTGGACGGGAAGGCAAGGGGCCCAGAGCCACGGTGGTTAAACCATCAGGAATGTCAGACTGGTCACGTCAGACGGGCAAGGTAACCACGCCCCCCGACGGTCAGAGCGATTGACACACACGCCCCGCCCCTGACACACTGGACAAAGTGGCAGCAATGTCATGGTCACCGAGCTGACCCAGGAGATTCCGTCAACACTGCTTTTCTGTTTCCCACCTTTGGGGAGCCCCCAGAAGGACAGAAACGCCCGGAATTCTCTTCTGAAGGACGCAGGCGTCGTTTCCACCGGGAACCCTGTCCGGACGCCCCTGGACGGGCCAGCACCGGTGAGTGGGGCACAGCCGTCTCTGAATCCCTGGCCCGTCTCCGCGGCCCCTGGGCCCCAGGCGACAGTCACCAACGGAGGATGAATGTCCGCTCGCCAGCGAGGAGCTGCCGCCCGACGGCTTGGCTCCCAGGAATCTGATGGATCGAGTCAATTATGGAACAGCAGACTTCAAACCCACACGGGAAGAGCTTAATCACTTCTAAAAGAAAGAGCAGACGTTTGTCCTGGGGCGGAGAATGAGTAATAAGTAAATAATTTATATTGGACTCTAAGTTTGCTGGGCAGTATCCAGTGCGAGGCTGAGCACAGCTCGGAGCTGTCGGCGTCTAATAACTGAAATAAGAGTGCAGTAAAAGCCCTGGGGTGCCCAGGGCTGGACGCCAGGTTCATAGCTTCTCAATAGGAAGCTGGAAACAGCTCTGAGGCTTTCATCTGATGTGACTTCAGGACTGGGCCCTGACCCTGAATCGTCGGGGCCGAGGGGGAGTTAGTGCGGTGGGTGCGTTCCTTCACGCGGGCAAGCGCGGGCAGGGACCGATGCAGAATCCGCACCAACGAGCAGGTGGCCGTGCCCCGAAGGCCCCTGGAAGGTGGCGGGCGCTCAGGTTTGCTCATCGAAACCATGTCATAAACGGGCCGTAGGTAGGGCCCAGCACAGAGACCCCTGGCCCACACCATCCACACTGCCAGGCGGCGCTCGGCGAGCCTCCAGCGGCCTGGCCAGGAGGCCCCCCGCCCCATATGGAGCTGCCCCCGAGAACACGCCCCAGCCACCCTCCCAAGCAGATCTCAGAGTCTGCACCAGCCTGTGCAGGTGGAGGCTGGCGGGGCGCCAGGGCTCCACAGTCGGCAGAGGTGTGCGGGGTGCTCCCCACCACAGGGGCAGCCTCGACATCATCCTGGGGTCTCAGCCTTGCAGAGGGAGTTTATCATCCACCCTTACAGAGAAAGAGGAGGAAATGGGAAACACAGCCATTTCCGAAAGGAGAAAACCTCATCGCTGTGCAGACCTGGGACAGAATGAGGACCCAGATTTTAGGTCACAAGTGTCACTTTCTCTCTAAACAGCCACAGATCAACAAAGGGAGCCCTCAGAGGTACCTAAGGGAAAGAGATCACAATGAATCCTTCCAAATCAGATCTGAATTCCAGAATCTAAATGTGGTGGTGAACCGTGCATTTTAAACGAATATTTCTGCATTAAGCTCTTTAGAAAAGCTTTTCTTTTTCATTTGCCCGCTTATTTGAGAGAGACAGACAGACAGACAGCGAGCACAAGCCAGGAAGGGGCACGGGGGGATGAGGGCAGGGAGAGAGGGAAAGAGGGAGAGAGAATCTCAAGCAGACTCCATGCTCAGCAGAGCGGAACACAGGGCTCCATCCTGTGACCCTGGGATCATAACCTGAGCCGAAATCAAGATTCAGACACTCAACCAGCTGAGCCACCCAGGTGCCCCAGAAAAGCTTTTTAACAAGTACTTGAAATACACCAGGGTTTTAATTTTGCCACTAAGGATACATTTGGCATTACAGTTCAGATTGTGTGATTTGTAAATAATAATTAACAGAGAGGCATTTTGAGGCACTTCTGATCATCAACATTGTGTTTATTCATTCAGCTTCCTGTGCTACCTGTTGTATGCCAGGCACTGCGGTGGCTCTTAGAAGGTGTTTATGAGTTGGTGGCATTTTGGAAACCCTGTAAGAGGCTTGTTGAAGAAATACTTTTAAATGACAGCTAGAGACAGAAATATCTATGGTGTATTATGCAAAAATAAATTGGCAGAATAATAGATAATGAAACTTCATTTTTAGAAAACAAAAAGGCATATTTTGGGTTTTAAAATAATAGCCAATTCACTTGTGTATATTGCATCTATTACTTTTAAATTATAATAAATTTAAATAATAATAAATTTAAATATTTAAATTTAATAAATTTAATAATTTAAAAGTCTACACATCAAGTAACTAGAAACAGAAGAACAAACAAAGCCCAAGTTAGCAGAAGGAAGGAAATAATAAAGGTTAGAGAAGAAATAAATAGAGAAGAGGAAAAAACAGAAAAGATGAACAAAACTAATAGTTGGTTTTTTGAAAGGGTAAACAAAATTGACATTTAACTAGACTAATCATTAAAAATAAAAAAAGAGAAGATACAAATCAACAAAATTATGACTGAAAGAGAAGACATTACATATGATATCCAGAAATACAAAGGATAAAAAGAGACTGTCAAGAACAACTATATGTCAAGACATTGGACAACCTCGAAAAAAATGGATCAATTCTAGAAACATACAACTGGCTAAAACTGAATGAGAAGAAGTAGAAAGTTTGAACAAATTACTAGTAAGAAAACTGAATTAGTAATCAACAACATCCTGAGAAACAAAAGTCCAAACGCAGATGGCTTCACTGGTGAATTCTATTGCACATTCAAAGAGAAATTAATACCAATCCTTCTCACACTTTTCCAAAAATTAGATTAGGAGGAAACTCTCCCAAACTCACTTTATAAGGCCAGCATTACCCTGATACCAAAGTCAGATAAGGACGCTTTAAGAAAACAACAAGCCAGTATCCCTGATTATAGATGCAAAAATTCTCGACAAAATAGAAGTAAAATAAATTCAACAGTACATTATAAGAATCATACACCAAGCGGTGCTTAGCTGGCTCAGTCAGTAGAGCATGCAATTCTCAATCTCAGGGTTGTAAGTTCAAGCCCCAGGTTGGGTGTAGAAATTACTTAAAAAAATAAAATCTTAAAATAAATAGTTCAACATTATTAAAAAAAAATCATACACCATGATCAAGTGGGATTTATCCCTGGGATGCAAGGATGGTTTGATATATGCAAATCAATAGTGATACACCACATTAACACAACAAAGGATAAAAATCATATGAGCATCTCAATAAATGTGAAAAAAGCATTTGACAAAATTTAACATCTGTTCATGATTTTTTTAAAAAACCATTAACAAATTAGCTATATTAGGAATGTACCCCTACATAATAAAGGCCGTATCTACAAGCCCTTCCTCTGAGATCAGGAAGAAGGCAGGGCTCCTGCTCTCACCACTTCTGTTCAACAGGGTATTGGAAATCCTAGACAGAATAATCAGGCAAGGAAAGTAAGCAAAAGGCATTGGAAAGGTAAAAGTAAAACTGTCTCAGTTTGGGGTGCCTCGGTGGCTCAGTTCGTTAAGCATCTGACCTCAGCTCAGGTCAGGATCTCATGGTTTGTGAGTTTGAGCCCCACGTTGGGCTTTGCACTGACAGCTCAGAACCTGGAGCTGCTTCAGATTCTGTATGTCTCTCTCTCTCTGCCTCTCCCCTGCTCATACTCTGTCTCTGTCTCTGTCTCTCTCAAAAATAAATAAACATTAAAAGAAAACTGTCTCAATTTGAAGATGACATGATTTTATGTATAAAAAATCCTAAAGTCTTCAAAAACAAAAAAGTTAAATCCAATCAGAGAATTTAGTAAAATTGCAGGATACAAAGTCAGCATACAAAAATCAGTTGCATCTCTATACACTGAAATACCTGAAAAAGAAAGAAAGAAAATGATCCCATTTGCAGTAGCACCAAAAACAATAAGCTACTTAGGAATAGGTTTAACACCAAGGAGGCGGAAGATCCATACACTGAAAACTGTGACATTGGTGAAAGAAGCTGAAGAAGACACAAATAAATGGAAAGACATACCATGATCATGGATTAGAAGAATGAATATGGCTAAAATGTTTGTAGTATCCAAAACCATTTATAGATTCAATGCAACCCCTATAAAAATTCCAATGGCATTTTTTAAAGAAAATAAATCCTAAAATTCATACAGAACCACAAAAGACCTTGAATAGCCAAAGCAATTCTGAGAAAGAACAACAAAGCAGAAGGCATCATCTTTCCTGCTTATAAACTATATTACAAACCTAAGTCATGAAAACAGTATGGTACTGGAATAACAACAGACACATAGGTCAATAGAACAGACTCATAAGCCCAGAAATAACCCCAAGCATATACAGTCAACTATTTTGGACAAGAAAGTCAAGAATATTCTATGGAAAAAAACAGTCTCTTCAATAAATGGTAATGGGGAAACAGGGTGTTCACAAGGGATGAAACTAGACTCCTCTATTTTTACACCACTCACAAAAAGTAACTCAAAATGGATTCAAGATTTAAAATGTAAGGCCTGAGGGGCGCCTGGGTGGCTCAGTCGGTTAAGTGTCTGACTTTCGCTTAGGTCATGATCTCGCGGTTTGTGGGTTTGAGCCCCGCGTCGGGCTCTGTGCTCACAGCTTGGAGCCTGGAACCTGTTTCAGATTCTGTGTCTCCCTCTCTCTCTGACCCTCCCCTGCTCATGCTGTCTCTCTCTCTCTCTCCTAGAAATAAATAAAAATATTTTAAAAAATTAAAAAAAAATAAAATGTAAGGCCTGAAACCATAAGAGTCCTAGCAGAAATTGCTGGAAAAAAAGCTCCTTGACATGGGTCTTAGTAATAAATTTTTTAGATATGATACCTAAAAAACAAGCAACAAAATGAAAAAATAAACAAGTGGGACTATAGCACACTAAAAGCTTCTACACAGAAAAAAGAAACCTTCAACAAAGTGAAAGGAAACCTACAGAATGGGAGAAAATATTTACAGATCGTATTTAATAAGGGGCTAATGTCCAAAATGTATGAAGAACTCATATAACTCAATAGCAAAAAAAAAAAAAAAAAAAAATCAATAGTCCAACTAAAAATGGGAAAACAACCTGAAAAGACATTTTTCCAAAGAAGATATTCAAATGGTCAACAGGTACATGAAAAGATGCCTGTGATCACTAATCATCAGGGAATTGTAGATCATAACCACAAGATATCACCTCATACTTGTTAAAATGATTAGTAACAAAAACATGAGAAATGGGAAGTGTACGGTAGGATGTGGAGAGACGGGAACACTTGTGCACTGATGGTGGGAATGCACGCTGGTGCAGCCGCTCTGGAACAGTGTGGAGGTGCCTCCAAAAAGTGAAAATGTAAATACCATATGATCCAGCAATCCTACTACTGCTCATATATCCAAAGGAAGTGAAATTCTGTACCACCGTGTCCACTGCAGTATCATTCACAGTAGCCAAGACGTGGAATCAGCCCGAGTGTCCATCGGTGGAGGAATGGGATGTATGTAACTCTGTTCTATATACATGGGAATACCATTCAGCCATTTAAAAAGCCATAAAAAGAAGGAAATCCTTCCATTTTGAGAACTCGGATGGACCCTGAGGGCATTGTGACAAACGCAGTCAGTCAGATAGAAAAAGACAAATACTACATGGTCTCATTTGCATGTAGAATTAAAAACAAAGCCAACCTCATAGAAGCAGATCAGATCTGTGGTTAGCAGAGGCGGGGGGTGGGGTGAGGGAACAGGAGGGGGTGGTAAGGGGACGTCCGCTTCCAGCCGTAAAGCACGGAAGCGCTGAGGGTGTAACGTACACCTCGGTGGCGGGGGCCCAGACAGACTGCAGGGGGTGGTGTGAAGTTGTTCAGAGAGAGGAGTCCCAAAGTCCCCATCACATGGAAGGGACGCTTACTGTCACCGCACAGGAGGGGTGTTTACTGAATGTACCCTGAGGGCCATTTCACACTATGTGAAGGTCAAGTCAGTATGCCGTGCACCTCAACGAATGCAGGGCTGTATGTCAACTGCGTCTCAATAACACTGGGGGAAAAAGCATGAAATAAAAAATAAAAACCAACTGAAAAAAATGGAATAGTTATTTGTCTCATTTGTTTTGAATTGCAATAGTAATTTGTGGTCGTTATAAAAATGTTAACTGTATACACAGATAAAGTCACTCCCTTAAATGCAATTTCTCAGAAGTCAGAAATGGTGTTTTTATTCTTCTGCCCAGATCTTTTCCTATATAAGTAATTGTTAAAAACAAAATACTGTCTTATTATGCTAACTGCTTGATAACATTTCTAAAGATATTATAAACATTTTCCACATCAGTTTATATAAATCTACTTTATTCTTTGAATGGCTATATAATATTCTCTTATTCAGATATATCCTAATTTATTTAACCCTTCTCTAGTGATAGAAATTTAATATATTTTAACAATTTTTCTATGACAAATAATGCTCCCGTGGGCACTTGCAAGCCTGCAAGTTCATCTGCATTTCTGCCTTCTCCTTGAAGTGTGATTGCCAGGGTTACGCATTCGAAAATCTTGCTGGGGGCGCCTGGGTGACTCGGTCGGTTAAGTGTCTGATTTCAGCTCAGGTCATGATCTCACGGTTCGTGGGTTCGAGCCCCATGTCAGGCTCTGTGCTGACAGCTCAGATCCTGGAGCTGCTTCAGATTCTGTGTCTCCCTCTCTCTCTGTGCCTCCCCTGCTCGTGCTCGCTCTCTCTCTCTCTCTCTCCCAAAAATAAATAAACATTAAAAAAAGTTTTTTTTAATAAAAATAAAAATCTTGCTGGAGCTGCATATCGTCTTCTCATTCGTTACCTTCTTCCCCAGTAATGTCACGTAACCAAGTAGCACAAACATTACATCTGATAATGAGCCTCTCTCGCACATCCGTCTGGGTGGCTGGCTCGCCTGCGTGCCTGCAGATAGCCTGGGCGGTGACCCTGGGTGGCCCCAGCCGGGAGGTCTGGGCCGCGCTGCCCTGCCTGCCTGTGTGTCCAGCGGGGTGGCCCCGACACGGTGTCCCGGGACAGGGAGGTGTGCAGAGAGGGCAGCCCCGGCACACACGTTCCTGCTTGCGCTTTGCCAGCCGCCCCCGGACCGGCTCTAAGTCCTGCACTGAGCCTCGACTCGGGCACCCCACAGAATCGGGAGATGGGGGCGCCGATCTGGGGGGGGCAGAATTGGACCCTCCAGGCAGTGTGAGCAAATTTACGGTCCCCCGATGCCAAATAAGAATAAACGTGTATCTACCACAGCCTCATTAACATTGGATATCATCAACTTTTAAAAGTTTTGCTAATCTAGCAGCAAAGAAAGTCGTACTAATAATCACTTTAATTTTTATTTCCCACACTATCAGTGAGATATTTTTTTCTATGTGCAAACTGGCTATTTATTCTTCTTCTGTGAATTGCCTTTTCATATACTTTTCTTATCTCTCTATTGTTTTTTTATGATGTTTAACTTTTTTTTTTCCAGGAAAGAAGGACCCAATTTTCCTTCCCCAGACCACTGTTTTATTTATAAAGGTGGAATGGAGGATAAAACAGTTTCTCAGGTAATTTAAGCAAATAAAATCTGCATGATGCACTCAATTACCTGGATATTCCAAGGGCAAATTCAGATATGAATTACCTCTGTAACTTCTTTAGTTCTCTGCTTTACTTTGCAGCTTTTCCAACAAAATCTAGATTATTTTCATTGTACTTAGACTGAAGAATTTAAAAATAAAACACTGCTCCATGTTCCCCTTAACAAAACCAAAACCTAATACCAGAATTTAATTCCACCTCTTCTGTTTTCAGTACGTGCGTCTAACAAAGCCTTTCTTACCGATTGTCCCTAAAATCTTCCCAGGCTTCGTATTTGGGCATGTTCTTTTTGGCCCTTTTGGCTGAACTAATGAGTCAAGTTGGAGAAGGGAAATGGGTCTTACTCCCTCTCTGTCCTGGATGGCCTCCTCCGAACTACCACCCTTTCTTCCGGGAGGTCAGGCGTGGCCCTCCGAGAGAGCTACGTGGCCAGGACCGGAGGCGGTGCCCAGACGTCAGAGAAGGGTGAAAGCAAAAGGAGAGGATATTCCAATAAGAAGCGAAATAAAAATAATAGAAGATGCCATCATTAGTTACAGAGGTTACAGTCGTCCCTTTAGAAATGAGAAACGCCAAATTAAAATAACTAAAATAAAATTTGGGGGAAGGTGCCTGTATGTAAATGAACTTTTAAAATTAGGGATGCCTGGGGGGTCAGCCGGTTGTGTCTGCTTCTTGATTTCAGCTCAGGCCACGATCCCAAAGCTGTGGGGTCAGGCCCCATGGTGGGCTCTGTGCTGAGATGGAGCCTGCTTAAGATTTTCTGTCTCCGCCCTCTACCTCGCTTACACCCTCCTTCTCAAAAAAAAAAAAAAAAAAATCAATAGCATGCCTGTACACTAGCAACAATGACTACTTAGAAAATATGGAAAGAGGGAAAAGAGAGCGCACGCACGAGAGTGCTACCATTCTCGACAGGACCTAAAAATATAAAACATCTTTGAAAGTTTTAAAGAAAAAGGTGAATACCTTATCTGACAAAAACTTCAAAGCATCTTTATGAGATTAGGAAGTTCGTCTGTTTCTAATAATGACTAATAAGATCCAACTGGACCGACATGCTCCCAGGAAAACCCCAACATCCAGGGAGCGCAGGGAAGCGGCTGCCTTCCAGACCAGCGACGGCAAGCACGTGGCATGTGGGGAGGTCCACACCGGAGGATGCTGGGGCCAGTCGGTGCCTGTTTGTGCAGACTTCACACAGGGCCACTGCCATAAGCAGGGTGCACAGCCCCCAAGGGTGCCGGTGGGGAAACCCCACTCTTTGTGGCTTGGAGCACCCCACAAGAGTCCAGGGAAACCACGGGAGAGAGAGAACTCCAGAAGGGAAATCCACAGCGGGGAGCCTCAGACCCTGTCTGACTCTGAACTGCTCATGTGTGGGCAGATGCTAAGAATATCCGCTCAAGGGGCGCCTGGGTGGGCCAGTCCATTGAGCATCTGATGTCGGCTCAGGTCATGATCTCACGGTCTGTGAGTTCGAGCCCCACATCGAGCTCTGTGCTGACAGCTCAGAGCCTGGAGCCTGCTTTGGATTCTGTGTCTCCCCCACCTTTCTCTCTGCCCCTCCTTTGCTCACGCTCAGTCTCCTGCAAAAATAAACTTAAAAAAAAAAAAAATCTGCTCAAGAGAGAAAGTCTGGACCAAGACTGGTTTGCAGTCCAACAAGATGGCCGCCTTCTGAGACCAAGAAGCACCACCCCCCGGGGAGTGAGCAGAGCCCTACAGCAGCGCAGTTTCACAGTCTGAGTGTCTCGGATTTCCAAAACTGCCCTACACACACACACACACACACACACACGGGAATGGAACCCATCCTCCAGAGAAAAGAAAACAGACTGATATAAAACCTGAGATGACTCGGGGCTTGGAACTAACAGACCAACATTTTAAAATGGCTATTATAACTATCCTCAGCGAAGTAGAATATAGAAAAATAGAAATGACCAAAAAAAAGAAAAGAAAATTTCTAGAACTGAAAAAAATTACTGTCTGAAATAAAAATTTCACGAGGCAGGGGCACCTAGGTGGCTGTCAGTTGAGCGTCTGACTTCGGCTCAGGTCATGATATCACCGCCTGTGGGTTCGAGCCCCGCATCGGACTCTGTGCTGACAGCTCAGAGCCTGGAGCCTGCTTCAGATTCTGTGTCTCCCTCTCTCTCTGCCCCTTCCCACTCACAGTCTCTCTCTCTCTCAAAAGTGAATAAATGTTTAAAAAAACTTCATTAGGCAGACTTAGTAGCCAAATGGAGCTGACAGAAGAAAGAATAAGCAACTGTGAAGATCGATAAATACAAATGGCACAGTGAGAAAAACAAAGCATTTAAGAATTGATTTAAGAAAAAAGAAAAAGATCAAAGCTCGAAGGACCTATAAGGTGGCATCAAATGATGTTATGCATGCATAACAGAAAACTGGGACAGAACAAGTATTTGAAGAAATAATGGCTGAGATTTTCCATCTTAAAAAAGACATAAATTTACAGATTCAAGATGCTGAATAAACACCAACTGGATAAATACAAAGAAGGCTGTGCTGGGGCACAAATGGCTACAGCCAAATATGAAGACCAGATCTTGAAGTAATGAGAGAAGTACAACATCAGATATGGGGAGCTACACTTCAATTAGCGGCTGACATTTCACAGATGTGAATGGGGCCAGTAAAGTGCTGAAAGGGGGAAAAAAAGCTGTCAACCCAGAGTTCTCTCTAGTGAAAATATCTTTCAAGGCAAAATTGGGTCTATTTTTGTAAAAAGGCAGCTGGGAAATTCCAGTTTCCAGGTCCCCTTTCAATTCACCATTCAGTCCTAACAGCAAGTAAAAAGCTGAGCAGACTGAAAAGTTAACAAGTCTTCTTGGATCCATGGTTGGGGGTGGTGGGGGGAACGGGACAAACCACAGCCCCCAAGACTGGAGACACAGGCATGGCGCACAGAGAAACCAGCCGCTGGAGCAAGCAGAGACCGTCTGAGGGACCCGCACCAGGGTAGGAGACCTGACCTGGGATTAAGTGCATGTCACTCAGTGTGCACAAGTCTGAGAGTTCAAACTCCAGACGGACCCAGTCCTGGGGGCGGGGGTGGGGGGCGGTGGCACAACAGTGTGAGTTTTACCTCCAGAAGCTCAACCAGGTTCTCACAGTAAATATGACAGAAACACCCCCTCATGGTTCCAGCAGGAGGGGAGGAAAAGGAACCAGAATACTCCGTTCTGAACATTTTGCATCAGGAAACTAGCTAACCAGATCCTAACCTTCCAGAATCTTATCAGAGCCTAAATGATCTAAGGAAGGGAAATGGCCAAGTCCAGCCACTCTAGCCATCCCGAGGGAAAAAAGAAAACCTGAGAAGTGTTTGTGAAGGTCACAACCCAGGGGCACACGATCACTAAAAGACTGAGCTCTAATGATGGGACTGTGGACCACTTTCCCTCCCACCCACCTCACCACCACATCACTATGGCCTATTTAAAGAGTTCCTTTTACCCAGTACATCGTGTCCAGCTTTCAAGAAAAAAAAAACTCAAGGCGTACCAAAAGACAAAATAAACAGAGCAAGCATCAGAACCATGGATGGCAGAGATGTTCAAATTATCAGGAAAAGAATTTAAAACAACTATGATTAATATGCTAAGTGTTCTAATGGATAAAGTAGACAGCATGCGAGAACAGATGGGCAATGTCAACAGAGAGATGGAAATCCCAAGAACCAGAAAAGAAATGCTAGGGATAAAAAGCCCTGTAATAGACATGAAGACCACCTTTGACGGGCTTATTAATATATATTATGACATGGACATAAAAATTTGCAACAAAATGTTAGAAAATTGAAGTTAAAAATATGTAAAAAGAAATATATATCATGACCATGTGGGATTTAGCCAGGTGTGCAAGACTGGCTCGACTATAAAATCAGATGATATAATCCATCAAATTAACAGGCTAAAAAGGAAAAATCACATGAGCAGATCACTAGATGAAGGAAAAGAACTTATAAAATCGAATACATATTCATGGTAAAAATTCTCAGTAAACTAAGAACAGAGGGGAATCTCTCAACTTGATAAAGTCCATGTACAAAAAAAAATCTACAACAGATATTATGCTTTATGGTCATAAAATCAAAAATTTTCCACTAAGACCAGAAACAAGGCAAGAAAGTTCCCTCATGATTCTTTTTCAAAATCATGCTGGAGGTCCTAGCGAATGCGATAGGACAAGAAAAGGAAATAAAATGTATATGGATCAGGAAGAGATTCATAAAATTGTCTTTGTTTGCAGATGACATAATCATCAATGGAGAAAATCTGAAAGAATCAACAACAACCTAATACCCGGAGCTACTAAGGGATTATAGCAAGGCTGCAGGTCACATGATTAACACACAAAAGTCAACTGTCTTCATGGATGAACAGATGGAAATTGAAATTAAACACATAACACCACGTACACTGGCACTCCCTGAAAGGAAACACGTAGGTATGTATCAACCAAAACATATACAAGGTGTGTATGAGGAAAACTACAAAACTCTCATAAACGAAATGAAAGAACTAATTAAATGGAGACATATTCCATGTTCACGGATGGGAACACCAAATATTGCCAAGATGTCAATTTTTCCCTACTTGATGTACAGATTTCATGCAATGCCCATGAAAAACACCAGCAAGTTATTTTGTGGATATCTACAAACTAATTCTAAAGTTCATAGGAAGAGACAAAAGATCCAGAATACCCAATATAATATGGAAGGAGAACAAAGTTCTTCTAACATAACCTGACTTCAAGACTTAGTATAAAGCTACAGTAATGAAGACAATGGTATTGTTGAAAGAATAGACAAATAGATCAATGGAACAAAACAGAGAACCAGGAACAGACCCCATAATGTAGTCGAATGGTTTCTGACAACAAAGCAACAGCAATACAGTGGGACAAAGACAGTCTTTTCAACAAATGATGCTCGACCAGCTGGACATCCACAAGCCAGAAAATGAACCTAGACACGGATCTCACCCTCTTCACTACAATCAATGATACGGATTGTAGACCACAATGTAGAACACAAACGAAAATTCCTAGATGATAACGTAGCAGAAAACCTAGATGACCTTTGGTTTGGTTTCACCTTTTCAGGCACAACACCAAAGACGTGACCATCAAAGAAATAACTGACAGTGATGATAGTATTACAGGGAAACTGATTGGTGAAGCTCACCTGCCAGTGTTACCATTTGATGACAGGACTCCAAAATCAGCATCATGGATCATAATCAAGGGCCACCTCAAGCCAAAGTACACATGGTGGAGAGTCCCAAAAAAATAACTGACAAACTGGGCTTCATTAAAATTTAAAACTTCCGCTCTGCAAAAGGCAATATCAAGACAATTAGAAGACAATCACCACTGGGAGAAGATATTTGCAAAAGATGCATTTAATAAAGGACTATTATCAAAAATACATACAAAGGTATATTTTAAAACTCAATAGTAGGAAAAAAATTACCTGGTTAAATATGGGTCCAAGACCTGAACAGAACCTCACCAAAGAAGATATAACAGATGGAAAATAAGTATACGAAAATATGCTCCACATCTTATATCATCAAAGATATGGAAATTAAAACAGCGATGTGATACCACCACACACCCATTAGAACGCCAAAATCTAGAACACTGACAACTAAATTCTAGGAAGGATATGGGGCAATAGAAACTCTTGGACATTGGTGATGGGAATGCAAACTGGCACAGCCACTTTGGGAGACAGTCTGGCAGTTTCTTACAAAAATAGACACATGCCCTCACTGCAGGACCAAGCAACCATGTGCTTTCATATTTATGCAAAGGATACGGAAACTTACATCCACACGAAGACTGCACCCAGATGTTAACTTCAGTTGTATTTATAATTGCCCAAACTTGGAGGCAACCAGGAAGTCCTTTCCTAGGTAAATGCATAAATAAAGTAAACTGTTGTATATCCAGACATTGAAATAATCATTCAGCACTAAAAAAAAAAAAAAAAAAAAAAAAAAAAAAGCTCTCAAGCCATGAAAAGACATGGAGGAATCTTAAATGCATATGACTAAGTGGAAGAAGCATATCTGAGAGGGCCACATATTGTATGATTTGAATTAATGACATTCTGGAAAAGGCAAACTATGAGGACAATAAAAAGATCACTGGTTGCCAAGGGTGGAAGTGGGGAGGAATAATTAGCCAAAGTACAGAGGATTTTTAAGGCGGTGACACTACTCTGTATGACACAATAGCAGATTTATGTCATTATATACATGTCCAAACCCACTGGATTTACAGCACCAAGTGTGAGCCCTTACTCAGGTAAATGTGGATTCAGGATGATTATGACGTGTCAATGTAGGCTTGTCCCTGGTTAAAAAAAAAAAAAACATTACTATTCTGGAAGTGATAACGATAGCGGTGGAGTCTGTGCATGTTCGGGGACAGGGAGTGTACGGGAAATCTCTGTACCTTCCTCTCCATTGGACTGTAAACATAAAACTACTCTAAAAAAATAATGTAAAAAAGAAAGAATCAAGGCAAAATATCTGCTCATATAACATAAATGAATTTGCCAGGGTGCCTGGGTGGCTCAGTCAGTTAAGTGTCTGCCTTCGGCTCGGGTCATGACCTCACAGTTCCTGAGTTCAAGCCCCATGTGGGCTTCTGTGCTGACAGCTCAGAGCCTGGAGCTGCTTCGGAATCTATGTCTCCCTCTCTCTCTGCCCCTCCCCTGTTCATGCTCTGTCTCTCCCTCTCTCAAAAATAAATAAAACACTTTTTAAAAAGAAAGGAAAAAAAAGATGTGAATTTGCCACCAGAAAACTAACACTATGAGAAATGAGACAGTTCTCCACAATGAAAGGAGTTGGTATCAGATGGAAACTTGCATTGTCAGAATGAACAAAGAGTGTAAGAAAGGGTAAATATCTGACTCAATACAAGTATTTCTTTGCTTTCTTTGCCTTTAATTTCTATATACCACAAGTGCCTGTTTAAAACAACTACTTTAACAGTACCTTTGGAGCTCATAACATATGTGGATAAAATACATTGAACAGCTGTAAGAGAAAGGATGTGGGGTGGAAGAAATACAGACCTATATAATTACAAGATTTCTGCATTTTATGTGGCATATTAAAACTGTGACTGTAATTAGAATGTGAAAGTTAAGGACATAATATACAGGTTCCTGTTCTACTGGAGCAGCCACGCTCTGCCGTTTCCACTAATCACAGCTATTCAACAACAACAACAACATACGTAGAACAGCTAATTGAAGTCCCGAAAACACACAGTAGCAGGCTGACTGAGAAGAAGAGTGGAATCTGAATTATCGCCAGTAAACAGTGAGTTTACTGTTGTTTTCTCTCAGTGTTATTGGGCCTGGACTCTGGCTAGCCTGCAAGCCTGAAGAGAGAGTGCAGGGAGAGAGGGCTCCGGAAGAAGCTAACTCTGACTTGAGAAGTAAAAAAAAAAGAGTGTCCCCGTGCTGAGAAATCTCTTACTTTTATTTTGTCTATTTTCTCACATCCCAGTCTCTAAGCAATTCTGTAGCAGTGGCAACAGCAACGATAAGGGCCCACCAGAAGGAGCTTAACTGACGGAGCAGAAAGTTTCTCTCCATTTGGAGATGGTGTGATAGACGGAAGCAAATGCTATTGCTTTTTCTGGTTCTTCTCTGGATCACTGGCTCTGGACACATGAATAGTTACATGAAGTGCAGAGCAGAGGAATGTTAAGTAAAGCTCCAATTTTCTGGTTGAAAGGTTGAAATGGGGAGCTCTGGGAAATTTGGAAAGTGCCAAGGAAGTTGTAGAGAAGGAGAAACTCAGGAAAGTGGATCCATAAAGTTGTTTATGAACATCTGGGGTCACCTCTGAAGTATGCATGCATATGACCTTAAACATGTACATGTATACCATTTCCATAGGATTTAAACAAGACCTAGAGTTGCATATCATAATGAAATTGTACAAGATACCATCCAAAATTGCCTGACACAAGAAGAGCCAGTAAAATCTCAAGCTGCGTGGGAAAAGACAATCAATAGACAACAGTGCCAAGATGACACAAATTTTGGAATTATATGGGATTTTAAGTCAACTGTTATAAAAATGCTCCAAAAAGGGTTAATGTTCTTGAAATGAATGGGAAGATAGAAAGTCACAGCAAAGAAATAGAAGATATAAATTAAAACCAAATGGATGATTTATAAATGAAAAATACAATCATGGAAAAATTTAAAACTCAGTGGTTAGTTTCAATAGGAGAATGGAGATTACAGAGGAAAGAGACAGTGAACTTGAAGGAGGATTAATAGAAATTTTCCAACCTGAACAACAGAGAGAAAAAGATTAAAAAAAAAAAAAAAAAGATGGCTTCAGAGATCTGCAGGCCAAATCAAAATGTCTAACATTCATGCCATCAGACCCCAGGAGAGAAGAAAGAATATAGTGCAGAAAAAAAGCATTTGAAGAGTAATGGCTGGGAAATTCCCACATTTGACAAAAGACATAAGCCTCTGTGTCTTTTTGAGTTTTAAGAAACTCAATAAACCCAAACCTAAAGAAATGCATGTCCAAACACATAATTACCCAGATGAAAACTAATAACAAAGAAAAAACTTTAAAAGCAACCATAGTAAAATAATACATTACTTATATGGGAACACGGACTCAAATGGCTGTAGATTTCACATCAGAAACCACAGAGGCCAGAAGAAGTGACAAATTTTTTAAGTGCTGGAAGGAAAAGGCTGTCATCTTAGAATCATATAGCCAGTGAAAAATATCCTTCGAGAACTGAGATGCCATAAAGACTATGAAGCAAATCCAAGAGAATCCCTTGCCAACAGACCTGCGACAAAAGAAAAGCTACAGGGGATTCCTTAGACAGAAGGCAAGGATACCGGAAAGAACCTTAGAACATCTGGGTAAATATCATAGACTATTTTTCTTCAGTTCCTGAAAGTGTGTTTGGCAGTTGAAAGCAAAAGTTACAATGCTGATTGGTTTTCTAGCAGATGTAGATGTAACACATATGACAAGTGCGACATAATGGGGGGTGAGAGGACCTATGTAGTGATAAGGCTTCTGTGTTCCATTTGAAGCAGTAGAATGATGGTTATAACTTGACTGTGAAAACCTGGGTATCTTCTAGTTCTATAATATTCCTTTAAAAAACTATGGGGCACCTGGGTGGCTCAGTCGGTTAAGTGTTTGACTTTGGCTCGGGTCATAATCCCGTGTGCTGACAGCTCAGGGCCTGCAGCCTGCTTTGAATTCTATGTCTCCCTCTCTCTCTGCCCTTCCCCACTTGCGCTCTGTCTCTCTCTCTTTCTCAAAAATAAATAAAAAGATTTAAAAATTTTTAATAATAAAAAACCTATACACCGACTGGCTGGTTCAGTTGGTGGAGTGAGTGACTCTTGATCTTGGGGCTGAGTTTGAGCCTCACCTTGGGTATAAAGATTACTTAAAAATAAAATCTTAAAAAAAAACAAAAACTCTACAGAGAGAAAGAATAAAAACCACAACAGATAAATTAAATATTTCACATATTCAAATAACAAGGGTGCCTTGGTGGCTCAGTTTGTTGAGCATCCAACTCTTGCTTCTGGCTTGGGTCATGATCCCAGGGTAATGGAATTGAGCCCCATGTTGGGCTCCATGTTGAGCATGGAGTCTGCTTAAAATTCTCTTTCTCTTTCTCTCTCCCCCCCCCCACTTCTCCTCTCCCCTGCTCATGCACTCACTCACTCTCTCTCTCTAAAATTAAAAAATAAATATTCAAATATCAAAAAGGCAAGCAGAAATGGAGAAACAGGAATAAAAACCCGAAGGAATAAGAAAACAACTAATAAAATCATGGAAGTCTAAGCATATTGATAATTACATTAAATATAAGTCATTTAAACACACAAATTAAAAGACAGAGACTTTCAGAATATAGAGGAGAAAGGACTAATTACGTGCTGCTGACAAGAAATTAACTTCAGATATAGTGATATAGACCATTCAAGTGTAAATGGATGGAAAAAATATTCTATGAAAATTCTAATCAAAATAAAGCTTGAAAGTGACATCAGAAAGTGGTGGCGTAGGCAGCTCCAGGATCTCATCCCTCTAAAGAAACACTGAAAAACCAGCAGAAACTGTAAGAACCAATTATTTGAGAACTCTGGAAAATAGTAAAAATGTATTGCAGCTAGGTGAGCACTGTGTCAAGAAAAGGGCCACTTCCGATGGCAGGAACGCTTGGTGGGGAGTTTCCTCCTGGCCCACCCCTCCCGGGCAGCAGCGGCCTTAGATCAGTGACTATCTCAGCAGGGCAGCCGCTTTAAAGCAGTAGCCCGTGTTCCCATTGCGGAACCGTTTCCCTAGTCCTGGTGGGAGCAGAGCAGACCTTACTAGCAAATTATTGTGTATGTCTGTTGTCACCTGTCTGGGCTCTACTTGAAGGACCCACAAAGGCAGGTAAGTCGGTTTCATCTAACTCAGAGCTCAGGCGTGAGAAGTGAAGACAAATGCATGAAAATACCACAAGCCAAACCGACAGCCTTCAGACACCTAGATCAAAATTTTGCCGCATAAAACATACAATAACCTGCCTAAGGCATAAGCTCGGAGGTTTTCCTAGGGAAACTAGGACATGCAAAAGCAACTCTGCATACTGGCAAATTTAGAAAGCAATGCATATGCCCGGGCACAATGCGTGGTCAGAAAAACCTGAGAAGACCCTCAACTTTCCCCAGGGGCTTCTTCAGTTCAAGCCTGGCTAACAGTGGAGGGAGGGTCTTGGCACAGCACCGATTTGCAAAGATTGGGAGAGATCATGTTTGCTCTCTCTGTATCTCTGTGTGTCTGTCTCTCTCTATCTCCGTTTCCGCCAACTCTGTCTCTCCCTCTGTCTCTTGGTCTTTCACTCTTTCTCTGCTTTTGTTTGTTTCTTAATCCCCAATATTCTAGAGAATCTCATCAAAACACTGGCTGGACACAAGTTGAGGATCAGAGGCTTCAGGGAGCACATCAACAAGGAGTACAATGCCTTCAAGATAGTAGTCGGGGAAAGTCTCAAATCAAGTACCCTAATCTTCAACAACCTAAAACACAGCAAGCAAAGACTCTGATTTCCAGAGCTACCACTTTATAATAATCAAGTGTCATTCTTAGCAGCAGCAACAACAAAAGGCATATAAAGGAACAGGAGAGCACGACCCATTGAAAGGACCAAAATAATTGACAGAAATCATCTTGCGGAAGTCCAGACTTCCGACTTACTAGACAAAAACTTTAAAATAGCTGTTTTAACCATTCTTGATGACCTGAAGGAGAACACAGACAAAGAGCCAAAACAAACCAGGAAAATGATGTACAAGCAAAGGGAGAATGTCGACAAAGAGGCAGAAACCATAAAAAGGAACCAAAGAGAAATTCTGGAGCAGAAAACAACAAACAAAGAATTCGCTAGATAGGTTCAACAGCACATTCGAGCAGGTAGAAATATTAACAAATGTCCAAGAGGACGATGAAAATTATTGACTCTGAAGAAGCAGAAAAAAGAATGGGCAAAACAAAACAGAAAAGAAGAGGGGCGCCTGGGTGGCTCAGTCAGTTAAGCATCTGAATCTTGGTCTCAGTTCAGGTCTTAATCTCAGGATTGTGAGTTCAAGCCCCGTGTTGGCTCCACACTGAGTGTGAAGCCTATTTAAGAATAAATAAAATAATAAAATAAAGTAAAAGCAGAAGAGCAGAGCCCAAGGGACCCGGTGGAGCAGCCAGCATATGTATGTGTGTGAATTCTACATGTATATGAACCAATATATACACATAGAAATCCCAGAGAGAAATACAGAGAGGGGCAGCCTGGAAACATATTTGAAGGAATAACGATAAAAAATATACAAAATTTGATTTAAAAAAAACCCATAAACCTACAAAACCAGGATGTTCAATAAGCTCCAAGTAGGTTAGACTCAAAGAGACGTCCATGAGATTCACTGTAATTAAACTGTAGAGAAACAGAGAGAGAATGTCAACAGTGGTGAGAGCAGAGTGACTCATCATATTCCAGGAATCCTCATAAGATTAATGGCCAATTTCTCACCAGAAACCGTGGCAGCCAAAAGACAGTGGGTTGGCACATTTGAAGAGCTGAAAGAAAGTGCCAACAGAGAATCCTATAACTGGCAAAAGTGTCTATTAAAAAGGAGTGAGAAATAAGACTGTCCCAGAAAAAGGAAGTCTGAGGGAGTCCACCTCCACGAGACTTGCCACGCAGGCAGAAATGAAAGAGCAGAAGAGAACGGCTCCAAGCCATACATGGAAGTGAAGACTTCCAGCGAAGGCAAGAGCACATGAAATATGAAAGTGGCGTCGCATGTTTACAACAACGTGGATGGAACTAGAGTGTATTGTGCGAAGCGAAATAAGACGGAGGAAGACAGATATCGTATGATTTCACTCTTATGTGGAATTTAAGAAACACAACAGATAAACATAGGGGGCGGGAAGGAAAAATAAGATAAAAACAGAGAGGGAGACAAACCATAAGAGGCTCTTAAATACAGAGAACAAACAGGGGTCTGGAGGGGAGGTGGGTGGGGGGTGGGCTAAGTGATGAGCCCTAAGGAGGACACTTGTCGGGATGAGCACTGGGTGTCCTACGTAAGTGATGAGTCACCGGGTTCTCTTCCTGAAACCAGTACTACACTGTACGTTACCTAACGTGAATTTAAATAAATTAGTTTTTTAAAAATAACAGAAAAACAAAATAATTGCATGAAAATGAAAAAGTAAATAAAAATATAAATATCAATACTAAAATGTAATTTTTAAAATGCTATAGATAAGCAAATTTAGAAAATAAAATTATCTCTATCTCCAATACCGCATACACAGTGAATTATTATCAGAGACATCTATTTAGCATGCTGTTTTTATATTACAGGATATGAACATGTTTCTAAGTTGCTAAATAAGCATGTTTTCAACACTAAAAAAAAGTGAGTATATTGTGTTCGGTTTGTATTTCTACTTTTTACTTCCATAGGATTTTTAAGAATTTATGAATGTATAAAGGTATAATTTGTGACAACGTAAACAGGAGAGGGCAGAATTGTACAGGAGCAGTTGTGTGTGCTTTTGAGTATGGATTGGTAACAACTCAAAAAAAGTTTTAAATTTAGGATGTTAAACATAATCTCTATGGTAACCAAAAGAAAAATATCTTTAAAAATATATACACAAAAGGAAATGGAAAGAGAAGCAAATGGTTCACTATTAAAAAAAAAAAAAAAAAAAAAAAAATCAACTAAACACAACAGAAGGCAGTAATGGAGAAAATGAGGGACACAAAAAGATGTAAGATAGAAAGAAAATAGCAAAATGGCAGAATTTTTTCTTATCAGTAGTTACTTTAAACTCTCTACTCAAAAGGCAGAGATAGGCAGAATGGATTAAAATTTTAAAAACCAAACAAACCATGATCCAATTATATGATGTTTATAAGAGACTCACTTGAGATCCAAAGACACAAATAAATTGAAAGTGAAAATATTGAAAAGATATTCCATAGAAATAGTAGCCAAAAGAGAGCAGGATGGATATACTATCATCTGACAAAATAGACTAAATTTAAAAACCGTTGGGCTGCCTGCCTGGATCAGTTGGTAAAGCATAACACTCTGGATCTCAGGTCGTGAGTTTGAGTCCCACATTGGGTGAAGAGATTATTTAATAAATAAAAGTTAAAAAAAAATAAAAATGGGGGTGCCTGGGTTGGTTGGGTGTCCGACTCTTGGTTTCAGCTCAAGTCATGATCTCACAATTCGTGGGATGGAGCCCTGAGTCGAGCTCTACACTGACAGCATGAAGCCGGCTTTGGATTCTCTCTGCTTCTGCTATCTCTCTGCCCCTCCCCAACTCATGCACACACACGCACGCCCTCACTTGTTCTCTCTCAAAATAAACAAACTTAAAACTGAAAAAATTAAAGTGCTTACATGGTGGAAATATTTAAAATTTAAAACCTGTTAAAAGAGACAGAGAAAGACATTCTACATGAATATGTGCATCAAACAACAGAGGTCCAAAATATATGGAGCAAGCACTGATGGGATTGAAGGGAGAGATAAAGAGCTACATGGTAAAATGCAGTAATGCATAAACAACACAGAGAGAAAGGACTTTAACAACACCCTGTTTACAGCAGACATCTGCAGAACACTCCACCCAATGACAGAGTACACGTTTTTCAGCTGCACACAGAACACGTGCTTCACAATAAAGCATACATTAGGCCACAAAATAATTCTCACTAAATAGAATAACTGAAGTCATGCAAAGTATCTTTTCCGATCACAAAGAAATGAAGCTAGAAACAATAATGAAAAGAAAACTGGAAAATTCACTAATATGTAGTAAACACAGTCTTGTACAATGAATGGCCCAAAGAAATAATCAAAAAGCAAATGAAGAAATACTTAGAGATGAATGAAAACGCAACACAACACACCAAAACTTACAGGACACGGCAAAGGCGGTACGCAGAGTGAAATGTATAGTTGTAAATACCTAAATTTAAATAGAAGGCTTCAGGGAAATACAAATCAAAACCACTAATAAAAGGTTAGTATCCAAAATATATAAAGAACTGATACAACCCAACACCCAAAAAGTGAGTAATCCAATTAATGAATGGGCAGAAGACATGTCTTCTTTTCCAAAGAAGACACGATGTCCAACAGACACAGGAAAAGATGCTCAACACCACTCATCACCAAGGAAATACAGATCAAAACCACACTGAGACACCACCTCATACCCATCAGAATGGCTAAAATTAACAACACAAGAAACAACCGGTGTTGGCGAGGATGCGGAGAAAGGGGAGCCTCTTGCACTGCTGGTGGGAATGTAAACCGGTGCAGCCATTCTGGAAAACGTATGGAGCTTGCTCAAAAAGTTAAAAATAGAACTACCCTGTGACCCAGTAATTGCACTACTAGATATTTACTCAAGGATACAAAAATCCTAATTCAAAGGGATACATGCACCCCTATATTTATAGCAGCATTGTCTACAAGAGCCACAATATGGAAATAGCCCAAAGGTCCACCGACTGATGAATGGATAAAGAAGATGTGGTGTGTATATACAATGAAGTATCAGCCATAAAAAGGAATGATCTCTTGCCATCTGCAATGATGTGAATGGAACTAGAGAGTATTATGCTGAGTGAAATCAGTCAGGCAGAGAAAGGCAAATGCCATAGGATTTCACTTACATGTGGAATCTAAAGAAACAAAACAAATGAACAAACAAAACAGACCCATAAATCCAGAGAACAAACAAGCAGTTGCCGGAAGGGAGGTGGTGTTGGGATGGACAAAACCGGTGAAGGAAATTCACCCCAAAGCCAGCAGAAGAAAGGAAATAATAAGGATTAGAGAGGAGATAAGTAAACCAGAGAATAGAGAAACAATGAAATCAACAAGTTTCTTTTGAAAAGATTAAAAAACAAAACAAACAAACAAACAAAAAAACCCTGACATCCTAGATGGACAGACACAAAGGAGAGAAGATGCAAATCACTAAAACTAGAAATGAAAGTGGGACAGTCCTACTGACCTTACGGAAATAAAAGGATTAGGAGAAAACACTATGAACAATTCTTTGCTAACAAACAGCATCACCTAAATGAAATGGACAAATTCCTAGAAACACTGAAATTCCGAAACAGACTCCACACAGGGGCACCTGGGAGGCAGTTGAGTGTCCAACTTCAGCTCAGGTCATGATCTCATGGCTCCTAGGTTTAAGCCCCGCATCGGGCTCTGTGCTGACAGCTCAGAGCCTGAAGCCTACTTTGGATTCTCTGTCTCCCTCTCTCTCTGCCCCTCTCCTCTCTCTCTCTCTCTCTCTCTCTCTCTCTCTCTCTCTCAATAATAAACATTAAAAAAAATTAAAAACAGACTCAATATGAAATGAGAAGTATTAACAGACCTGTAACAAGTAGAGATTGAATCAGTAATCAAATACCTCCCAACAAAGAAAAGTCCAGGACCAGATGGCTTCACTGGAAAACGCTATCAAACATTTAAAGCAAAACCGGCACCAGTTTTCAAACTCTTCCAGAAAGCCAAAAAGAAGGGAATGCTTGCTAACTTATTCAATGACCCTAGCATTACTTTGATCTCAAAGCCAAATGAAGACATAGCAAGAAAAGAACTCATCCTTCATGAGTATTGATTTTTAAAATCCTCAATAAAATACTAGCAAACCATATCCAAGGGCAAGTTAAAAGGATTATACACCATCACTGAGTAGAATTTATTCCAGGCATGCAAGTGCAGTTCAACATAAGGAAATCAATTAATATAATACACTGCATCATTAGAACAAAGAGAATAAGCCATATGATCACTAAACTGATGCCAGAAGGCATTTGAAAAAAAAAAATCCAATACACTTTTGTGACAAAAGCTTTCAGAAAACTAGAGATAGAAGGGAACTTTCTCAACGTGACAAACATCACTCAGGAGAAACCTGTGCCAATACCGGACTCAATGGTGAAAGATCTAAAACTTTACTCCTGAGATTTGGAGCGAGACAAAGATGTTCATTTCCATCCTGCTATTCAACATCGTACTGGAAGGTGTACCTCTCTCTCAAAAATAAATAAACATTAAATTTTTTTTTAATTCCAACAGTCTTTTTTGCAGAAATGAAGACGGTGATCCTCAAATTTGTGTGGTATCTCAGTAGACCCTAAAAGGCCAAAACAACCTTGAAAAAAATCAAGCCAGAGGACTCCTGCTTGATTTCAAAATTCATTCCAAGGCTACAGTCGTGCGACCGGTGTGCATTGGCACAAGACAGGAGGGGTACGTGGGGACGAAGGGGACACGACTGAGTCCAGGTGAAAACCTGTGTGTGTGTCCACAGCCGACTGATCTCTGACCAGGGAGTCAAGTCTGCTCAACGGGCAAGACTAGTCTCTTCAGCAGGTGGAGCAGGGACAACCGGATTTCCACCCAGAACGGAATGAATTTGGCCCCTACCTCACTCCCACCAGATACAAACATTAGCTCAAAATGGATCGGTGGCCTGAATACAGGAACTGAAACCACAAAACTCCTAATAAAAACCCAGTGGGATAGACCATCATGGTCTTGAATTTGAGCGTGGATTCTCAGACACGACAACAAAAGAACGATCAGCAAAAGAACAAATAGATACTTTGTACTTCATCGAAATTAAAAACTTTTGTACATCAAAACACATCAAGAAATAAAAACACAACCTATAGAATGGGAGAAAATGTTTGAAAATCATATATCTGATGAGGGTTTAATATCCTCCTATAACTCAACACCAAAAAGACAAAGAACTTCGCTGAAATGTGGACAAAGGACTGACATTAACATTTCTCCAAAAAATAGGTGCAAATGGCCAATAAGCATGTGAGAAGACGCTCCCCCTCCTTGGTCACTAGGTAAGTCAAGTCCAAAGCACTATGAGATGCAGCTTCGCGGTGACAAGGAAGCCTGCAATGGGACGGGAAGCAAGAGGTGGTGAGGACGTGGAGAAATCTGAGCCCTCGCACACTGTTGGTGCCACTGTGGAAAACAATCTAACGCTTCAAGGAGCAAAATCATTTAAGGTGCTCTCTGACAGTAATGGAATCAAGTCGCAAAATTAGAAAATACTTCAAACTAAATGAAAATGAAAATTCAAGAGATCAAAATTTGTAGGATGCAGTAAAGCAGTGCTTTCGAGGGAAAATGAAAGCATTAAATGGTTATATTAGAGAAAGAAAAGTTCTCAAATGAATAATCAAAGTTTATACCGTAAGAGATGAGGAAAAAGAGAAGAGCAAAATAAACCCAAGTGAAGTCAAGGGAAGAAAATAAAAACATAAGAGCAGAAATCAAAGAAATTGAAAATAGAAAGTCGCCATAGAATGTCAATAAAATCAAAAGCTAGCTCTTTGAAAAGATCAGTAAAACTCATAAACCTCTAGCAGGTCGGCAAAGATAACAGAGAGAAACCCAGAGCCTTCCACGTCCTAAAGCCAGTTTCATAAAGATACGTCATCGATAGGAATACGGTGCAATCTGATGTTGAGACCATAAACTACTTTGAGTTAGAAGCGTGTGTGGTGTCTGACAGCTGTCAGATAACAATGAGTTTCCCTCTAAAATTGCAAAATCTCACACTGTGATTTACCCCGTGGCATGCTGGGAAGGCTTGGTGCACAGCTGGAAAACCAGAGATTTAATCAATAAACAAATAGAACCAATGGCTAAAAAACCTTCCTATAAAGTAAATATCAAAGCCAGGAAGTTTTACAGTCAAGCTCTATTAACCCTACAGGGAAGGAACAGTTAATTCCAACATTACATAAACTCTTCCAGGAAACAGAAGGAAAAAAAAAGAATATTCCCAACTTACTTCATGAAGTGGACTTAATTTTAATACAAAAATCAAACACAAACAGTGTTTAGGTGGTATATTGGTGCCTAACAAACCACTCCAAGACCTTGTGGCTAACACACCAGGCATTTGTGACCCCTCGTCATCCTGTGGCCAGCAGGACTCACCGTGGCTCTCCTCCCCGCAGGTTCCTGGGCTGTCGCGGCCACAGGGCCCAACGGGGCCGTGATGTCCAAGATGGCTTCGTCACACGGGTGCGGCCCAGGGGCGCTGCCCGGAAGGTCGGGTCAGCTGGTGCGCGGGTTGCCGGGACCCCCACCCTCCGCGCGGCCTCTCGCCGTGGATTCTCCAGCTAGCTAGTCAGGCATGGCGCCCGGCATCTGGCGCCCAGAGGCCGGACTGCGGGCCCTACAAACCCTCTCTAGGCCTGTGCCAGGACCAGCGCGCATTACTTCTGCCGCACCGAGCTGTAGCGCCGGTCCAGATTCGACCAGGAAGGCGCCAGCGACGCGGGGCGTGAGTTCTGGGAGGCAAAATCTGTCTTCGACAATGGACGTCGTCTTTGAGGACTAGCCACCTCATCACGTATGAACACACGGACAGAACCTAACAAAGCTGTAGCAACAGAACTCAGCACCACGTAAGAAAGGTGATCATGAGCCAGTTAGACTTATTCTGAGGTTGCAAAGTAGTTTTACATAGAAAATCAAGCGGTGCGGGGCACCTGGGTGGCTCAGTCGGTTAAGAGTCCAACTCTTGACTTCAGCTCAGGTCATGATCTCACGGTTTGTGGACTTGAGCCCTGTATGGGGCTCCTCGCTGGCAGTGTGGAGCCTGCTTGGGAGTCTCCCTGTTCCTTTCCTGATCTCATGCATCTCTCTCTCTCATTTTCTCAAAATAAATTAACTTAAAAAATTGATTAATGCAGGGGCGCCTGGGTGGCTCAGTCGGTTAGGCGTCCGACTTCAGCTCAGGTCATGATCTCACAGTTCGTGGGTTCCAGCTCCGTGTCGGGCTCTGTGCTGACAGCTCAGAGCCTGGAGCTGCTTCAGATTCTGTGTCTCCCTCTCTCTCTGACCCTCCCCTGCTCACACTGTCTCTNTATTAAAAAAAAAAAAAAAAAAAAAAAGATCAACTAAACACAACAGAAGGCAGTAATGGAGAAAATGAGGGACACAAAAAGATGTAAGATACAAAGAAAATAGCAAAATGGCAGAATTTTTTCTTATCAGTAGTTACTTTAAACTCTCTACTCAAAAGGCAGAGATAGGCAGAATGGATTAAAATTTTAAAAACCAAACAAACCATGATCCAATTATATGATGTTTATAAGAGACTCACTTGAGATCCAAAGACACAAATAAATTGAAAGTGAAAATATTGAAAAGATATTCCATAGAAATAGTAGCCAAAAGAGAGCAGGATGGATATACTATCATCTGACAAAATAGACTAAATTTAAAAACCGTTGGGCTGCCTGCCTGGATCAGTTGGTAAAGCATAACACTCTGGATCTCAGGTCGTGAGTTTGAGTCCCACATTGGGTGAAGAGATTATTTAATAAATAAAAGTTAAAAAAAAATAAAAATGGGGGTGCCTGGGTTGGTTGGGTGTCCGACTCTTGGTTTCAGCTCAAGTCATGATCTCACAATTCGTGGGATGGAGCCCTGAGTCGAGCTCTACACTGACAGCATGAAGCCGGCTTTGGATTCTCTCTGCTTCTGCTATCTCTCTGCCCCTCCCCAACTCATGCACACACACGCACGCCCTCACTTGTTCTCTCTCAAAATAAACAAACTTAAAACTGAAAAAATTAAAGTGCTTACATGGTGGAAATATTTAAAATTTAAAACCTGTTAAAAGAGACAGAGAAAGACATTCTACATGAATATGTGCATCAAACAACAGAGGTCCAAAATATATGGAGCAAGCACTGATGGGATTGAAGGGAGAGATAAAGAGCTACATGGTAAAATGCAGTAATGCATAAACAACACAGAGAGAAAGGACTTTAACAACACCCTGTTTACAGCAGACATCTGCAGAACACTCCACCCAATGACAGAGTACACGTTTTTCAGCTGCACACAGAACACGTGCTTCACAATAAAGCATACATTAGGCCACAAAATAATTCTCACTAAATAGAATAACTGAAGTCATGCAAAGTATCTTTTCCGATCACAAAGAAATGAAGCTAGAAACAATAATGAAAAGAAAACTGGAAAATTCACTAATATGTAGTAAACACAGTCTTGTACAATGAATGGCCCAAAGAAATAATCAAAAAGCAAATGAAGAAATACTTAGAGATGAATGAAAACGCAACACAACACACCAAAACTTACAGGACACGGCAAAGGCGGTACGCAGAGTGAAATGTATAGTTGTAAATACCTAAATTTAAATAGAAGGCTTCAGGGAAATACAAATCAAAACCACTAATAAAAGGTTAGTATCCAAAATATATAAAGAACTGATACAACCCAACACCCAAAAAGTGAGTAATCCAATTAATGAATGGGCAGAAGACATGTCTTCTTTTCCAAAGAAGACACGATGTCCAACAGACACAGGAAAAGATGCTCAACACCACTCATCACCAAGGAAATACAGATCAAAACCACACTGAGACACCACCTCATACCCATCAGAATGGCTAAAATTAACAACACAAGAAACAACCGGTGTTGGCGAGGATGCGGAGAAAGGGGAGCCTCTTGCACTGCTGGTGGGAATGTAAACCGGTGCAGCCATTCTGGAAAACGTATGGAGCTTGCTCAAAAAGTTAAAAATAGAACTACCCTGTGACCCAGTAATTGCACTACTAGATATTTACTCAAGGATACAAAAATCCTAATTCAAAGGGATACATGCACCCCTATATTTATAGCAGCATTGTCTACAAGAGCCACAATATGGAAATAGCCCAAAGGTCCACCGACTGATGAATGGATAAAGAAGATGTGGTGTGTATATACAATGAAGTATCAGCCATAAAAAGGAATGATCTCTTGCCATCTGCAATGATGTGAATGGAACTAGAGAGTATTATGCTGAGTGAAATCAGTCAGGCAGAGAAAGGCAAATGCCATAGGATTTCACTTACATGTGGAATCTAAAGAAACAAAACAAATGAACAAACAAAACAGACCCATAAATCCAGAGAACAAACAAGCAGTTGCCGGAAGGGAGGTGGTGTTGGGATGGACAAAACCGGTGAAGGAAATTCACCCCAAAGCCAGCAGAAGAAAGGAAATAATAAGGATTAGAGAGGAGATAAGTAAACCAGAGAATAGAGAAACAATGAAATCAACAAGTTTCTTTTGAAAAGATTAAAAAACAAAACAAACAAACAAACAAAAAAACCCTGACATCCTAGATGGACAGACACAAAGGAGAGAAGATGCAAATCACTAAAACTAGAAATGAAAGTGGGACAGTCCTACTGACCTTACGGAAATAAAAGGATTAGGAGAAAACACTATGAACAATTCTTTGCTAACAAACAGCATCACCTAAATGAAATGGACAAATTCCTAGAAACACTGAAATTCCGAAACAGACTCCACACAGGGGCACCTGGGAGGCAGTTGAGTGTCCAACTTCAGCTCAGGTCATGATCTCATGGCTCCTAGGTTTAAGCCCCGCATCGGGCTCTGTGCTGACAGCTCAGAGCCTGAAGCCTACTTTGGATTCTCTGTCTCCCTCTCTCTCTGCCCCTCTCCTCTCTCTCTCTCTCTCTCTCTCTCTCTCTCTCTCTCTCAATAATAAACATTAAAAAAAATTAAAAACAGACTCAATATGAAATGAGAAGTATTAACAGACCTGTAACAAGTAGAGATTGAATCAGTAATCAAATACCTCCCAACAAAGAAAAGTCCAGGACCAGATGGCTTCACTGGAAAACGCTATCAAACATTTAAAGCAAAACCGGCACCAGTTTTCAAACTCTTCCAGAAAGCCAAAAAGAAGGGAATGCTTGCTAACTTATTCAATGACCCTAGCATTACTTTGATCTCAAAGCCAAATGAAGACATAGCAAGAAAAGAACTCATCCTTCATGAGTATTGATTTTTAAAATCCTCAATAAAATACTAGCAAACCATATCCAAGGGCAAGTTAAAAGGATTATACACCATCACTGAGTAGAATTTATTCCAGGCATGCAAGTGCAGTTCAACATAAGGAAATCAATTAATATAATACACTGCATCATTAGAACAAAGAGAATAAGCCATATGATCACTAAACTGATGCCAGAAGGCATTTGAAAAAAAAAAATCCAATACACTTTTGTGACAAAAGCTTTCAGAAAACTAGAGATAGAAGGGAACTTTCTCAACGTGACAAACATCACTCAGGAGAAACCTGTGCCAATACCGGACTCAATGGTGAAAGATCTAAAACTTTACTCCTGAGATTTGGAGCGAGACAAAGATGTTCATTTCCATCCTGCTATTCAACATCGTACTGGAAGGTGTACCTCTCTCTCAAAAATAAATAAACATTAAATTTTTTTTTAATTCCAACAGTCTTTTTTGCAGAAATGAAGACGGTGATCCTCAAATTTGTGTGGTATCTCAGTAGACCCTAAAAGGCCAAAACAACCTTGAAAAAAATCAAGCCAGAGGACTCCTGCTTGATTTCAAAATTCATTCCAAGGCTACAGTCGTGCGACCGGTGTGCATTGGCACAAGACAGGAGGGGTACGTGGGGACGAAGGGGACACGACTGAGTCCAGGTGAAAACCTGTGTGTGTGTCCACAGCCGACTGATCTCTGACCAGGGAGTCAAGTCTGCTCAACGGGCAAGACTAGTCTCTTCAGCAGGTGGAGCAGGGACAACCGGATTTCCACCCAGAACGGAATGAATTTGGCCCCTACCTCACTCCCACCAGATACAAACATTAGCTCAAAATGGATCGGTGGCCTGAATACAGGAACTGAAACCACAAAACTCCTAATAAAAACCCAGTGGGATAGACCATCATGGTCTTGAATTTGAGCGTGGATTCTCAGACACGACAACAAAAGAACGATCAGCAAAAGAACAAATAGATACTTTGTACTTCATCGAAATTAAAAACTTTTGTACATCAAAACACATCAAGAAATAAAAACACAACCTATAGAATGGGAGAAAATGTTTGAAAATCATATATCTGATGAGGGTTTAATATCCTCCTATAACTCAACACCAAAAAGACAAAGAACTTCGCTGAAATGTGGACAAAGGACTGACATTAACATTTCTCCAAAAAATAGGTGCAAATGGCCAATAAGCATGTGAGAAGACGCTCCCCCTCCTTGGTCACTAGGTAAGTCAAGTCCAAAGCACTATGAGATGCAGCTTCGCGGTGACAAGGAAGCCTGCAATGGGACGGGAAGCAAGAGGTGGTGAGGACGTGGAGAAATCTGAGCCCTCGCACACTGTTGGTGCCACTGTGGAAAACAATCTAACGCTTCAAGGAGCAAAATCATTTAAGGTGCTCTCTGACAGTAATGGAATCAAGTCGCAAAATTAGAAAATACTTCAAACTAAATGAAAATGAAAATTCAAGAGATCAAAATTTGTAGGATGCAGTAAAGCAGTGCTTTCGAGGGAAAATGAAAGCATTAAATGGTTATATTAGAGAAAGAAAAGTTCTCAAATGAATAATCAAAGTTTATACCGTAAGAGATGAGGAAAAAGAGAAGAGCAAAATAAACCCAAGTGAAGTCAAGGGAAGAAAATAAAAACATAAGAGCAGAAATCAAAGAAATTGAAAATAGAAAGTCGCCATAGAATGTCAATAAAATCAAAAGCTAGCTCTTTGAAAAGATCAGTAAAACTCATAAACCTCTAGCAGGTCGGCAAAGATAACAGAGAGAAACCCAGAGCCTTCCACGTCCTAAAGCCAGTTTCATAAAGATACGTCATCGATAGGAATACGGTGCAATCTGATGTTGAGACCATAAACTACTTTGAGTTAGAAGCGTGTGTGGTGTCTGACAGCTGTCAGATAACAATGAGTTTCCCTCTAAAATTGCAAAATCTCACACTGTGATTTACCCCGTGGCATGCTGGGAAGGCTTGGTGCACAGCTGGAAAACCAGAGATTTAATCAATAAACAAATAGAACCAATGGCTAAAAAACCTTCCTATAAAGTAAATATCAAAGCCAGGAAGTTTTACAGTCAAGCTCTATTAACCCTACAGGGAAGGAACAGTTAATTCCAACATTACATAAACTCTTCCAGGAAACAGAAGGAAAAAAAAAGAATATTCCCAACTTACTTCATGAAGTGGACTTAATTTTAATACAAAAATCAAACACAAACAGTGTTTAGGTGGTATATTGGTGCCTAACAAACCACTCCAAGACCTTGTGGCTAACACACCAGGCATTTGTGACCCCTCGTCATCCTGTGGCCAGCAGGACTCACCGTGGCTCTCCTCCCCGCAGGTTCCTGGGCTGTCGCGGCCACAGGGCCCAACGGGGCCGTGATGTCCAAGATGGCTTCGTCACACGGGTGCGGCCCAGGGGCGCTGCCCGGAAGGTCGGGTCAGCTGGTGCGCGGGTTGCCGGGACCCCCACCCTCCGCGCGGCCTCTCGCCGTGGATTCTCCAGCTAGCTAGTCAGGCATGGCGCCCGGCATCTGGCGCCCAGAGGCCGGACTGCGGGCCCTACAAACCCTCTCTAGGCCTGTGCCAGGACCAGCGCGCATTACTTCTGCCGCACCGAGCTGTAGCGCCGGTCCAGATTCGACCAGGAAGGCGCCAGCGACGCGGGGCGTGAGTTCTGGGAGGCAAAATCTGTCTTCGACAATGGACGTCGTCTTTGAGGACTAGCCACCTCATCACGTATGAACACACGGACAGAACCTAACAAAGCTGTAGCAACAGAACTCAGCACCACGTAAGAAAGGTGATCATGAGCCAGTTAGACTTATTCTGAGGTTGCAAAGTAGTTTTACATAGAAAATCAAGCGGTGCGGGGCACCTGGGTGGCTCAGTCGGTTAAGAGTCCAACTCTTGACTTCAGCTCAGGTCATGATCTCACGGTTTGTGGACTTGAGCCCTGTATGGGGCTCCTCGCTGGCAGTGTGGAGCCTGCTTGGGAGTCTCCCTGTTCCTTTCCTGATCTCATGCATCTCTCTCTCTCATTTTCTCAAAATAAATTAACTTAAAAAATTGATTAATGCAGGGGCGCCTGGGTGGCTCAGTCGGTTAGGCGTCCGACTTCAGCTCAGGTCATGATCTCACAGTTCGTGGGTTCCAGCTCCGTGTCGGGCTCTGTGCTGACAGCTCAGAGCCTGGAGCTGCTTCAGATTCTGTGTCTCCCTCTCTCTCTGACCCTCCCCTGCTCACACTGTCTCTCTCTCTTTCAGAAATAAATAAAACATTAAAAAAATTTTAATTGATTAATGCAATTTACCACCCTTATAAGTTAAATGAGAGAAATCTCATGTGACTCTCTCAGTAAATACCAAAAAAAGCATTTGATAAAACTCAACACCCATTTATGATAAAGCCTTTCAGCAACCTGGGCATGAGTGGGAACTCCCTGGGTGATAGAGAGTATGAACAGAAGTCAGTCACAGGCGCTTTTAAGAGCTAACATCTGTAAGAGTTCTCAGTTTACTGCAGTCAAGCTTGAACTGAGAAATCCAGGCAGGTCTTGAAGGTTTCTCGTTACTAGAAGGCTACAAATCCCCTTATAGACAAGTGAGGGGGCAGAAAATGCAGTGTCCCAGGCCAAGCAATTAGTGTATGTGACCCAAGACTGTTAGGTTCCACAGGAGATTACTTGAAAGTAAGTATGTGAATTGTAGATGACACAAACAGGGGCTTCTAAGGCATGGCTTCTCCAAGTCCCTAGTGTAAGATCTGGGACATCGATAAATGCCAACACGAGAGGACCCTGGCCCGAGGTGCATCAAGATTTACATTCTCTTTCAGATTCATGCAACCTTTGTCAAAATCCCAATGACAACTTTTGCAGAAACAGAAACATCCATCCTAAAAGCTATGTGGAATGTCAAGGGTCCATGAAGAGCCAAAACAATCTTGAAAAAGAAGAACAAAGCTGGGGTCTCAGACTTGCTGATTTTAAAACTTACTTCAAAGCAGCAGTTAACCAAACAGGGGCAAACCCACAGATGAGACGGTAGAATAGAGCCCAGGAATAAATCCTTGCATTCATAGTCAAGTGACTGTCAACAAGGGTGTCAAGACCATTAAACAGGGGAAAGAAGGGGCACCTGGGTGGCTCAGTCAGTTAAGCGTCTGACTTCGGCTCAGGTCATGATCTCACAGTTTGTGAGTTCGAGCCCCGCATCAGGCTCTGTGCTGACAGCTCTGAGCTCGGAGCCTGGAGCCTGTTTCAGATTGTGTGTCTCCCTCTCTCTCTGACCCTCCCCTGTTCATGCTGTCTCTCTCTCTCTCTCTCTCTCTCTCTCTCTCTCAGAAATACATAAAAGCATTAAAACATTTTTAAACAGGGGAAAGAGTCTTTTTAATAAATAGTGCTGGGAAAACTGGATGTCCACAAACAAAAGAACGAAGCCGGACCCTAACATATGCCATATACAAAAACTAACTCAAAATGAATCAAAACACATACATGGAAGAGTTAAAATTGTAAAACTTTCTTAGAAGAAAACACAGGGAAATGTTCATGATTTTGGATTTGGCAATGATTTCTGGGGTATAACACCCCAAAATCACAGGCCACAAGCTTAAAGTTAGATACATAGGCTGCATCAAAATGTAAAACTTCTGTGCAGCAAAGTCCACGATCAGCAGAGTGGAAAGGCACCCCATGGAATGGAAGAAAGTACTTGGAAATCATATATCGGATAAGGAGTGAATACCCAGAATATATAAAGAGCTGCTGCAACAAAAAAACAACCCAACCAAAAAAAATAGGCGAAGACTTGAATAGACATTTCTCTGAAGACGAGGTAACAAATGACCACTAAGCCCATGAAAATATTCTCAACATTTCTACTCACTAAGTGGATGCGCCTCGAAGCCACAGTGAGACGCCGCCCCGCAGCCGCCACGGCGCGTGGGGCCAGGACACGGAGGAGCCGGAGCCCTCGTACACCGCTGACGTGAAGCGGTGCCGCTGCTTTGGAAAACAGTATGGCGATGCCTCAAAAAAATAAAAATTTAGAAGGAGCGTATGATCCAGCAATCCCATTTCTCGGTCTGTACCCACGAGACACGACAGCAGAGCTCCAGCAGCGTGAGTCACAGCAGCCGGGGTGGGGGGTGGGGGGGTAGGCAACCCAGCGACGGCCGAGGAGAGAAACAAACGTGGCCTTTACCCCAGTGGAGTATGGCTCAGCCTTGAAAAGGGACGAGATTCTGCTGCAACACGGATGATCCCTGAGGACGCAGCGCTGAGTGAAGTCAGTTTTCTGGTCAAATTTTATGCTTGTCCGTGTGTTTCAGTATGAGTTTTCTGATGTTCAGCTTTATTTTTTTATTACCTTTTTTTAGTTACCATTTTTTTAAAGTAGGGTTCCCACCCAGCGTGGGGCTTGAACTCGCGACCCTGACCTTAGGAGCTGCGGCTCCACCCGCCGAGGCAGCCAGGCGCCACCCACAGGCAAGTTTTACGGAAGACTTAGGGCAAAAGGAGTGGAGACACCAGGAGGGAGGCAGACGGAGAGATCTGGAAGACGTGGGGCAGACGGCCTCAAGGCTTTAATTTATGACACAGAAACTTATTTATGACATAACATTAGTGAAAAAATCAGATTATAAAATAGAACGTACAATGACATCCTATTTATGTAAAACAATAAGTACATATTTGTACACACGTATATACTCACACATGGATATTTACACACACGTATACAGTCACACACGTGGACACGTAAGGGTAGGAACTCCATCAGAAAGGCAGATACCACAAAGTTAGTGGTTAATTTTTGTGGTATATGTAATTTTTATGTTATTTTTGTGTATCTGGTTATAATCTCTATATTTTCTAAAATGAACATGTGTTATTTTTGTAATTAATAGAAAATATTTAAAAAAATAAAGCTGAGTTTTCCACTTCTGACTGTAAGGGAGTAACAGCATCCAGACAGATCCAACAGAAAGTTGTAACAGCTAAAAAATCACATAACGTGTTAAACAAACCACCTGCAAATAGCCACAGAAAGTTGGCTTTAGATGTTGAACGACAGACCGTGCGGGACTGGCGCTCCCAGGAGAAGGGGAGCAGCCAAGATTTCTCCCTGGAGGCCAGGTGTGGGCCCGGCCCAGGGGGAAGGACCGGCTGCGGCTGCACCGAGTGGCGGCGGCACAGAGGGACCCAGGGAGGCACCCAGGGAGGCACAACACTGAGGAGGAAGAGAAAGGGACACAAGCCAAGAGCTTAGAAACGTGCACCGGACAGGGCGCTCGGGGGGCACAGTCGGTGAAGCGTCCGACTTCGGCTCAGGTCATGATCTTAAGGTGCGTGAGTTCAAGCCCCACGTCAGGCTCTGTGCTGACAGCTCGGAGCCTGGAGCTGCTTCAGTGTCTGAGTCTCCCTCTCTCTCTGCCCCTCCTCTGCTCGTGCACGTGCTCTCTCAAAAATAAACATTTAAAAGAAGTTTTTTAAAAAGACATGTGTTCTCTGAGTCTTCCATTGGAAACCACTTGTTCACGATCAAGGCAAAACTCCCTTGTGCAGAGGAAACCCCAGAGAAGGAAGGGGTATGGAGAGCCCCCCGCAGAGCGGTTTCAAGGGCTCACGCGGGGCTGCTGGTCGTTGCTGTCCCGGCGGCCAGGACGGACAGGCTTGCTGCTCACATGGGCAACCAGTAGATGGCCTGAGCCGTGCGGCTAACACCGTCCTGGAGGAGAGACTAATCCGGGCCTTAAAATAGCTTCAGCACAAGCAGTGACGACATCTGGCAGGACTGAAAATAGCTTCAACACTCTAAGGAAACACAACAAAATCTAGTAATTGAGAATCTCAACTCACAACGGCTGGCATCCAGTGAAAGCATTCGTGCACATGCACTCAAGCACAGAAACGTGGCACAATCAGAAGAAAAGTCAGTGGTTAGAAACAGACCTAGAAATGACAGAGATGAAGGGATTATCAGCCAGAAAGAAAAGTTACAGATGTGCCCACGGCTCGAGAGCGGGGACGCGGGCCTGAGGAGGGGAGGAGTGGAAGACATGAAGGGTACAAAAAAAGAACCAAGTGGAAATTCTAAAGATGAAAAATACAGTAACTGAAATAAAAATTGTATGAAATGGTATTAACACCAGATGGGATATGAAGAAAGAAAGCTCGGTTTACTGAAGATACAGCAAAAGAAGGCATCAAAAATAAGAGACTGGGGCGCCTGGGTGGCTCAGTCTGTTAAGCATCCGACTTCGGCTCAGGTCATGATCTCACGGTCTGTGAGTTCGAGCCCCGCGTCGGGCTCTGTGCTGACAGCTCAGAGCCTGGAACCTGCTTCAGATTCTGTCTCTCCCTCCCTCTCTCTGCCCTTCCCCCACTCGCACTCTGTCTGTCTCTCAAAAATAAACATTAAAAAAAGAAAAAAGAAAAACCGTGAGCGCAGCCTAGCACACCCACAGTCAGCACCCAGTGGTCTGACGTGTGTGCGGTCAGAAGCCCAAATGGAAAGGGGGAGGAGATGCAGAAAATATTAGTGATGCAATTTTCCAGATTTGGTAAAGTGTATAAGCCTGTATCCCAGAAACTCAACAAAACCCCAAGTATAAACACAAAACCACAAGACATATAATGAGAGTATTTAAAACTAGAGATAAGAAACAAAATCTTCAAAGTAACCAAAGAAAACTGACACAGAAAGCACAGTGTTTTTAAGAATCATAAACTGGACTGAAGATGAACGCTCTGGAGGGCCTGGCCGGCTCGGGCGGTGGGGCGTGCGACCCGTGATCTCGGGGTCGTGAGTTTGAACCCCATGTTGGATGTAGAGCCTACTTTAAAAAAAAAAGGATAAATGTATAGCGAACTGTGAAGGGACAGGGCGCGAGGGAGGGCGGGAACTTGTGCACTGGAAAACTTCTCCACGAAGAGGTGAGAAAGCCTCAGTCTGGGCGAAAATGCCTAACAGCCTCATCTAACAATGAACTTGCGCCTGGAATATTTGAACAGCTCTTACAATGAGGAGGAAGACAACTCAATTTTTTAAATGGAAACAGCATTTGGACAGGCAGTTCATAAAACAAAGTATGCAAATGGGCAGTAAGTACCAGGAAATACGCCTACAAGGGTGCAAATTAAAACTAGGAGGGAACGTAGGGACTATCTCAAGTACCCCGGCGGCCACACCCCGGGCAGATCGGCCGGAGGTTTCTTATGAAGGTAAACTCAGCCGCGCTCTGTTCCCTTTCTCTGTGACATCCAAGTCCTCCCCGGGCTTCCGGAGAGAAGGGCCGTGAGCTGGCCCCCAGGCAGGCCCGCTGGGAACGAGAGAGCCCGGTTTAAAGCCCAACGGGAACGGTGGAAGGTAGTCCCCAGCCGTGACCTGGCCCGTTGTGACGGGCTCTTCCTGTGGGGACGGCTCGCCGCCCAGCCGGGTCCCCAGGCCCAAGGAAGGCTGGCGGGTCCCTGTCCTGCGGGCCCCAAGGTCCGGGCGGGTTCAGGGGCACCTGGTGAGCCAGACGCGGCGCCTGCGTGGGCCCTTCCTGCCTGTCTTCCCACCTGCAGCCTCTGCTCCGGTGCCTGCTCTTCGCCTGTGCGGTGCGCACGCGCCGCTGGCTTTTACAGGCGTGAGTCACACATGCTGGAAATTTGCCGCAGCTCAGTGGCACGAGGCCCACCCACTGCTGTGTGTCACCCCCACCATCCGTCCGCAGACCATCTTCCCAAGTGAACCCTGTGCCCGTTCAACACAAGCTGCCCGCTGCCCCTCGCGGCTCCCACCGGTGCGCCCTCTACCCCTGTGATCTGACCGCCCGAGACACCCCACGGCAGTGGGAGCACACAGTATGTGTCTTTCTGCTTCTGGCTTATTTCACGTGCCCTCCCCCTCCATCCGTGGTGCAGCCTCTTTAAGGCTGAGTAATATTCCCTCGTTCGATGGACCTCATCTTGTTTAATCCGTCCATCTGCCCATCAACGGACGCCTGGGTTGTGTTACTTTTTGTGTCAAGAAAATCTGTTTTGCTTTTGAGACTATCACCAACTGGAGCTCGCCTCTCTCCGCAGTTACTGTACCTTCGGCCATGGTTCAGATCAAGCACTGAAATCACATACGATCAGTTCTTGGATCGGTGCACAAATTTGGGAAGACACCTTGGAGAGCCTGGTGTCTGAATCGGCACCTACGAATGTGCGGCTCTGGCCACGTGGTCTCCATCTCTTTTGTGTGTCCATCAGCAGACACAGGGGCCCGAGCCATCATCACGGCATCGCTGACCAATGCAAGCCCCCTGTATGCAGGCGGGACGTGCCCTGAAATCCTCAGTAAACCTGGGCTTTCTTCCGCCAACACACTCTCTGGACCGGTGTCATTTATATTTGCTATTTATCCTTGTTCTTAGAAAATCTAAAAAGTTCAACTATTTTTTTAATAGTTTATTATCAAGTTGGTTTCCATATAACACCCAGTGCTCATCCCACAAGTGCCCTCCTCCATGCCCGTCACCCCCCAACTATTAACACGAGCATTACCACACATCTTTGTATTGTACAATGCTGTTTTAAATGCAAATACCAGAGCATTGACCCTATATGCAGAATCATGGAGACGACACGATTCTGTTTGCTGGCCCAGCCCCAGGTGACGCCTCCCAGTGGCAATGCGACAAAATGAGCCAGGCTGTGGAGGGCTGGAGGGGATGAGAAGCTCCCATCCCTTGTTCTGAGCAGCAGGGGCCACGGCAGACGGGTCCACGTGACCCAGCCCAGGCGCAGGGGGTGGGGGCAGGAAGGATGGGGAGGGGACAGAGGCTCCAAGCCCCAGCCCCTGCTCCGCCATCCCGTGACACGTCACTCATAAACGCCAGTCGTACGGCAGTATCGAGAGTGTGGAGACGGACGCGCCCAGCCCGGGCCGGGCGGCTGGACTTCAAGCCCGTGGCCTCCCTGCATCCGTGGCACGTGTGTCCTGTGCTCTGTGTGTCTATCCTCTGCCTCATCCGGAAGTGGATTTGAGGCAGCTGCTTGCCCTGAGCATCAGGCACCTTCCAGAACCGTCTTCTTACCAAAACATTACATGGTAACCTCTCTAAAAATTTTGCAAAGGGGCGTTACTTTCTGGACGAGGCCGGCGCCGGTGAGGTCTGTCCGACTGCACCGCCAGCCTTCAAACCCGCGGCTAAGCGTGCGGCTGACTCTGCGGCAGACCCGGCGGGCGGGGCCGGCGGGGTCACGGTCCCACTGCTGGCACCTCCCGCCTTTACCCTCAGAAACTCTGGGTCTCTTTGCGTCACTCCCTCCTCATGTCCAGTAAATGTCACACTGCGCTGGTCTCCCTGTTTGTGCGGCGAGACTGCGGCCGAGCATCGAACGTGACATTCCCTCCCAGCCTGGCCCACCCCCGCCTGCCACCCTTCCCCCCACAGAGCAAGTCACGCCGGACCCCCCAGGTCAGCCTGCACGGCCGGGGGGGCGCCCACTGAGGATGCGGCGTGGACAGACCCCTGGCCACGAAGACCTCTGTTCAAAAGTCACCTGCCCGCTTCTGCCACAGAATGTGGGAGACAGGAGCTGAAAATGTGTTTAAAAAGCACATTCGCTTCAGAATGGGATGGAAAGTCAGACCGAAGGGTTGAGATGCAGGTGCCGAGCAGCGGCTCCCGCGTCCAGGCGGCCGTGGTCCCGGCGGGGCACCGGGGCCATCTGGGGACCTCGGAGGCAGGTTATGGAGTGGGATCGGGGGCGCGGAAGACTGTGGGCTTTTCTTTATTTTGAGCAGGGGAGGGGCAGCGAGAGGGGGCAGAGGGTCACAGGCTCCGTGTGGAAAGCAGAGAGCCCGATACAGGGCTTGAACCCATGAAACGCGAGATCGTGACCCATGAAACGAGAACGTGAGCTGAAGGCAGATGCTTAGCCGACCCCCAGGCACCCCAAGATTATATATTTTAATAGTTAATAGTCATGATAATAAATATATTCTATTCCAAATGAAATCTTTTCCAAAAATCTCATTGTGAGACTTGCTTTAGAAAACATAGCCTCTGTACGTCAGGTTTTTCCCTGAAATGACCACACGTAATTCCTTACGAGGACTTTCTAACGACGCAGTTTTAAGTCTTGAAACCACCAGCTGGGGGAACGGCACGGACGGAGGATGAGAGAATTCAGGGCCTTTGTGGAACCATTTAAGAGTTGGGGGAGGGGCGCCTGGGTGGCTCAGTGGGTTAAGTAAGCTTCTGACTCTTGATTTTCAGCTCAGATGGTGAGATCCAGCCCCCAGCTGGCCCCGCTCTCTCACACGCTCTCTCTCTGCCTCGCCCCTGCTCTCTCTGCCCCTCCCCCCCAAAAAAGTTCAAGGTTGGAATTTTACCTAATATTTTTGTACTCCCTTTGTTTTTCCTGTAACGTGGGTATTTCCTCTCTAAAAATGTTTCAAACGTATTGTGGTAAGAACACACGCACGGGATCTACCCTCTCAGCAGATTCAGGTGACAATGACACGTGGGGCGGCTTGTGGAGAAACCGGAGCCCTTGAAAGCGCTGGTGGGGACACACACTGGTGGTGGTCCTCAGGGTCACGTGAGTGGCTCCGGGAACCCCACTTTTCTCAGGGTGTGGGTATCCTCCGCAACGTGCACGTGCATTTTTACACAGTCACCTGGCCACTCGCTGAGGGTACAGGGAGGAGGGAGAGCAGGTGTGGGGCTGCCCCGGGGCCCTGTAGGCCCCCCCGGCACCCGGGACATAGGCCTCCCGGCCCCACGCGGCCCCCCGGGACCTGGGACATAGGCCTCCTGGCGGCCCCACGGGCCTCATCCATGGCGGCCAGGCAGGGACGCCTGGCCTGGGTGCCCGTGAACTACCGCCCTTGGCCGAGCTGCGCCGGGGCCGACAGAGCCGGCTGCACACGGCGGACCCCGCCTCTCGGGGCAGGTGGGGTGTGTGAGGTGCCTGCCCGCGTCCACGCTCAGGTGGGCCAGACAAGACCTGCTAGATGACGGCCCTGGCGTGGACGGCGGGGTCAGAGCCCTGAGTGCCGAGCCCCAGGCCGGACAGGGGGAGGCAGGTGGGAGGAGGGGCCGGAGCCAGGGAGGCGCGGCTTAGGCGTCAGGAGCACCTGCAGCAGCATCTGATGCGACGGGAGCTGCTGGCGTAAGACACACCTGGTTTCCCCAACTTTGTGCAAAAGGGGAAAGAACATGAATCGTCTCATTAATAACTCAGCCCTGAGGGGCGCCCGGGGGCTCAGTCCGTTAAGTGTCTGACTTCAGCTCAGGTCATGATCTAGCAGTTTGTGAGTTTGATCCCCACGTTGGGCTCTGTGCTGACAGCTCGAGCCTGGAGCTGCTTCGGATTCTGTGTCTCCTTCTCTCTGCCCCTCCCCCGCTCATGCTCTGTCTCTGTCTCAAGAATAAATAAACACCAAAATTTTTTTTAAATTCAGTATGGACTCCAAATGGAAATATTATGAATATGGTGTGTAAATAACATATTTCAAGTTAATTTTAATTCCTTTGTACATCCTGTGTCCGCTAGGAAACCTGAAACAGCCCGTGGGCCCACGTCCCATCGGCATTGTGTGCCAGGTTGGCCGATGATTAAAGGCTGGCGGTGCCTGTCGGGAGGCCCTGGGCTCACGCCAGGTGCGCTCAGGTAACTGCGTCTGAGCCCAGTGACAGAGGACGCCTCAGGGCCCGTCGGGGCAGGAACTGAGTCCAGGCCAGGCTGCTCTGCTGACAAATCTCCGATGAGTTGAAGACGTTGGATCCGGGCACTTACTTCAGACACAGGTGAGCTGCTACGCTGACACACCCTGGCTGGCACAGACGCAAGTGGGGGAGCCCTGGGGTGCTCACTCCACAGGGGAGGGTCACTGGGGACCTTGGGGGGCCCTGGGAGTGCTCACTCCATGAGGGAGGGTCACTGGGGGTCCTTGGCAGTAACAGAAGGTATCTGCTGCTCATTGCCTAAGTGACCACTGAGTGCGCAGCACCCATCAGGCCCGGGTCAGGAGCCTGGCGTGCAGGGCAGGTCACGTGGGGGGCCGGGTCTTTCCCAGGGGTGATGTCTGAGGCCAGCCAGGTCTGTACTGGTCCCCGCACTCCTGAGATGTTGGTGTTGGCCTGGATTTAAGTTGACGCCGCAGCCGGGAGGCGGCCAGGTGCCCCACATGGGCTGAGGATGTTTCGGGCGTGATCTTCCCACCTTGCTGGCCTCCCCTGCCACAGACCCTAATCTGTAGGCAGGAATCAGTCAAGCCCAGCCGTGAGCTCCCCCAGGAGGAACGCAGAATCGGGCCCTCAAATCCAAGACCAGAGACGCGAGTCAGGACAGCCTCCGCTCCAGCTCGGCTGGGCCCTGGGGTCTCCGCCTTCCACGGGATTCTGGCTTCTACAGAAAAGCACTGGCTTCCTAACACCTGTGCAAAGCTGTTCTACAATCAACTTGCATTTAACCATCGCAGGAAAAGGGGTCCCTGGGCGGCTTAGCCGGTTAAGCATCCAACTTCAACTCAAATCATGATCCCGCGGTTCCTGAGTTTGAGCCCCACTTCTGGCTCTGTGCTGACAGCTCGGAGCCTGGAGCTGCCTCGGATCCTCTGCTCGCCTCTCTCTCTGCTCCTCCTCCGCCTGGGCTCACTCTCTCAAAATAAATATTTTTTAATCTCAGAAAAAATCAGTCCCCATAGTTCAGCGGGAAGTTCTGTCAAGACAGATGATGAGGGATGGCTGGAGAGGCGAGTGAAGCGACGGCTTGGCCAGGCCGTGGGCATTTCTGTGCCGTTCCCGGATCCCCTTTCCATGGCTGGGCCCCACATGCTCTTCCCATCAGATGGCGGACGGTAGTGGCGAGTTCCCGATTTCTGGATTGTCTCCTCTCAACTCAGTTCCTGGTGTCGTGACGGCCACTGGGCCCAGTGCCACCCCAGACTCCAGCAGGAAGGCGTGGGGATGGAAGTCCAAGCCGGATGCCAGGGCCGGGTCTCTGGGAATTCTGGGAGCCGGGCAGAGCGCACCGTTAGAGATGCCCCGGCAGTAAACGTTTGTTTTCCCTGCACCCCCAAACCTTGGCCTCATGCTTACACCCCTGCACTCAGCCCGTGTGTGGGCGCCGTCTACACAGCCCACGCTGCTGCCCAGAAACGGACGCCGCCTCTATTTCCAGGCCTGGCTTACAGGCCTGCGGGGCCTGGTCTGCAGAGCCGTCCCCTCCCCCACCAACCCGCCTGGCGTGTGGTCCCCCCACCCTGGACCCGGGGGGACTGCGATGGCAGAATGAGACGGAAAGTTCCAGATGGGCACAAGCCATACTGCCGTCAAGGGTCCCACCGTGGGGAAGGCAGAGGCCGTGCGTTGCGTCCGCGGCCCCAACCCCACCCTGCTTTCGGGAAGACGCCAGCACACACAGCGCTGCCCTGGCAGAGGTCACTGATGTGCGGCCGGGGAGGAAGAGCCCGGTGGCGGCCCGCCAGCCAGCCTGGAAGCCCGGCCCCGTCCGGACGGGCCCGCTCTGCCCGCGCCCTGGCCCACAGTCGGTAGAACGAAGGCTATTTCTGCCAACCGCTTCTGAGGTGGAGGCTATGGGGCAACAGATAACAGCAGCAAGTCCGGCGGAGAGAGAAGTGAAAACCAGTCCCTACGCAAATGTAATGGGTGATCTCACTGGTCCTGTGGAAGAAGACGTGAGATGCCCCTAGTCAGAGAAATCAAGAGAGCCTTCCTGAAAGAAGGGGTGTTTGAAATCTGAAACCGGCAACGAGGGATGTAAGCGGAGGAAACAGCAGGTGCAGAGGCCCTGCAATCGGGCTGGAAGGGTCCTTCTGGTGCAGGAGCCGGGGGCTCAGAGTAAGCGCACCAATGCTCTGGGTCGCATCCTAGCAGCTGGTGGGGCCCCTCAAGGCGGAGGGAACTGAGACGCAGAGCCCCCCCCCCCCCGGCGGGGCCCTCGGTACAGCTCACCCGGGGCCTGCGGTCACTCCTTGTAAAGAAGCGCGGCCACAAATGGGCGGGAATCACCCCCGCAGCAGCCCCCCCACCCCCGGCACTGAGCAGTCACCTCCTGGGCGCCAGGCGCCGTCCGTCAGCCCGGCTGGGACCCCCCCCCCGCCGCGGGCACCTACCCGCAGGGCAGCAGGCAGCTGGGCTCTCTCCCAGGCGGCGTCCGCGGGGCCCCGGAGAGGAGCGTCTGACGCGGTGCGGGCCGTTGCCCTGTGGAGCCCGGCGTCTGCTGTGAGGACGGGCAGGTCTGAGACCCGGCTTCCTGCCCAGAGGCAGCGCGGGAGGCTTGGGTTTCCCTCCAGCTGCGTCCACTTGGGCCCAGCGGCAGCCGCCCGCCATACACGGGCCCTCGCGCGGCTTCGACCACGCAGTGCCTGAAAAAGGCGCTGGGAGGGGTCTTCCTCGCTCAGCGCCAGCTCCGGGGAGATGCCAGGCCGGTCATGGAGCCCAGAAAGGGGTGAGGGGGGCTGGGAGCCAGCGGCCGGGCCGGCCCAGGGCACTCAGTGCTGACCTGCTCCGCCCAGACGCCTCTGGGGGCCCGTCCGGTGCCCCGGCCTCCCTCGCCAGCTAAAGGCGTAGGTGGCCACGACGGAGCCGCCGGCTGGCCCGGGGCTTGGGGCAGCCCCACCCGTGGCCTGAGAGCCTACAGTGGGATCTCAGTGGAGGCCCCCCAAGAGCAGGGCCCAGGGCACGGGGTGGGGGGGCACCTTGGAGCCTCCGATTCAGGCCCGATTCTGATTTTCGGCTCCTTCCTAAGGCAGCTTGTGTGCTGTAGAGGGCGGTGGTCGCGCTTTCTTAGAGGATGGGCGCGTCCGCCCCTCAGGGAGCCGCCTGGTAGAGGAGCAGCTCGCCAGCGGGGGCTCCCGAACTGGAACCGGCTTCTTGCCTTCAAGTCCGCTCCGTGGCGGCAGCAGCCCATCTGGGGCCGGGGGGCCTGGGGGCTCCAAGCAGAAAGGCCCCCCAACCCCCGCTCTCTGAGAACCCAAAGCGCTCGGCGGGGGGGAAGGCTTGCCGCAGTCCCACGGGGAGAGCCAGCCCTTCTCCGGGATCACTTACAAGTTAGGGGCGCGCAGCGGTCCGGGGCCAGTAGCTGCTCGCGCAGGCCTGCCAGGTGGCCAGGGAGGCGCCCGGCCCGCTGCGCCCGCCGGCCTCGGCACCCGGGCCCGTGGTGTGGGCAGGTCCATACCCTCTCCCCCCGTTCGTTCTCGGGGGCGGCCCCTGGCGCGGCTCAGGCACCTTGCTGTGTCGTGGGCGGTCTTGTGGCCCGCTGGGAAGGAAGGCCCTCGGACCTGAGCGCTGCTGGGATGGCCGAAAGGCTGGACTGGACACCACGTGGCCACCTGGGTCCCTTCGGCCACGTGGCAGCCCCCTCTGGCCGCCGAGGGAGGGTGGGGCCGTGGGGAAGACCTGGACCTGCCCACGCTGTCCGGCCCTGGACAAGGCTCCGGGGCCTGCTGCCCCCTCCTGGCTCCCTGACCAGCTCTTCCAGAAACATCTCCCACATCAACCACTCGCACCCAAATGCCAACCCCAGCTCTTCTCAGGGGAAGCCCCAGCCCAAGTCACGAGAGACTCGGCTCGACCCTGCAGCCGGGTTGCGCACCTGTCCAGCCCGTGGGCTGAGGCTGGGGAGCCGTTCGGGCTTTACCTTCCCCCGGACTTTTCCCGGGAGGCCCCGGGGCCCCGCTGAGTGGGACCAGCACCCGAGAAACCCCAAGCGTGTCCTTGAGCTTTCGGTCAAAGGTGGTGCCCTCTGTGCGGCACGGACCAAGGGGCAGCTTTGCGGGGAGGGGTGGGCAGGCAGGCCAGCTCCCGGAGGCGGCCGACCAGAGGGGTGCTCCTCTGACCTGGGGTGGGCACAGTGAGTCCCCCCTCCCGGGAGGTGGGGTCCCTGCCCCGGGGCCGCCCCCTCAGGACCAGCTCGGACCCGGACTCTAACCCCCAAGTCAGGTCAGAGAACCTTTCCAGCTCCGCGTGGGAGGGTGAGTCATTCCTGCCTCCACGGCGGGGACAAACCGACCAACTGCCTCCCAACCACTGACTCAGTGCTCTGAGCAGCCATTTTCAGAGCCTCACCGAGGGCTCAGTGCCAGGGAATCAGAAATTCCGCTATGGAAATAGAAATCGCAGAAGCCCCATTTCCCAGCAGGCAGAGCAGGGGGAGAAGGCGGCCGCAGAACAGCCAAGGAGGCCCCGCTGAGAGAGGTCAGGTCCCGCCCTCACCTAGGCCCAGCTGGCAAAGGAGCATCTCACCCGGACAGGACCCGGGTCTACGATGGGGAGAGGGGGCTATGGTAGGGGGGCTGCACGGGGACGGGACCCAGGGCAGCGTTGGGGGGGCTGCACGGGGACGGGACCTTTATCTATACTGGGCCTGAGCCTGGTTGAGCTGTGTCTGGGTGCCCAAGGTGGGGAAGCATGCTGCCCCCCAGGAGAGAAATCCAGGCCTGAGGCCAGGTCACACCTAGGGGTCAGCCCCCACATCCTGGGCAGCAGCCAGCTGGGGGGGATGGCTTGGAGATGTGCCCTGCCACCATCTAAGGCCCGCCTCCCCCAGAGCGTTACTTAAGCGTGGACAGGTGTGGGACGGCATGTGGACAGGCGGGGGGGCCTGAGTGGGTGGTGGCCTGATGACTCAGGGACCATCTTTGGAGAAAAGCTGGGGCTCCCTCAGGGGGGCCTAGAAGCACACGCCTCCCCAGGGAAGAGCCGCAGTGTGGAGGGGACCGCAGATGCCCTCCCGTGCCTCTCCCTGCAGACGCTGACCCTGACCTGGTTTTACTGCAGCAAACGCTGTGAACCCTGCAGACGTGCCTGGCGCCAGGTCTGGGCTCCGGGTGAGCCTGTGTGATGCCCCGCTTTGCTCCGAGAAATGGACAGAAGGAAGTCTGCCTCTGCCACTTTCAGAGCCCACCTGTCGCTGCCAGGCCCCCATCACCAGCGTGGGCGTTGGTGCCAGGGCTGGGTGGGCACCCCTGTCCTGTGACCATTCTGGAACGTTCCACCTGCAGTCCACGGTGTCTCGCAGGCCTGTTTCTCACCCCCTCCAGCTAGTGGCAGGGGCCAGCCTCCCTTGCTGGCGGCGGCTATGTTGCGTTGTGGGGGCTGTGGCAGAGAGCATTGACCACGAGTCCTGGCAATACCGCCAAGGGCAAGTCCAGGGTCCGGATCCAGCTGCATGGGCTTCAGGTGCCCCCAGAGGCCACACCTAGACCGGGAAGAACGCGGCGATGATCGCAGCGGCCACTTACTGCGGGTAAACAGCCCCTCCCTCAGCGGCTCCACGGCCCAGCCTCTGTGGCCTCTGTGTCTGCTGAGGAATCCAGGCGTGGCTCAGCCAGGAGCTCTGACGGGGGGGGGGGGGGGGGGGGGGGGGGGGGGGGACAGCCTCTCAGAGGCCGCTGTCCCCCAGGCGGCGCGGGGGCCTTTGGTGACCTCATCTTGGAAATGATATCCCCTGTATTTCCTGCTTGGGAAGAAGAAGAGCCGCCGGTCCAGCCCACACCCAGTGGGAGGCCACAGGGCACCCAGGGGCTGCCAGCCACCGCCTGGCGTACACCAACACCCGCCCTTCACCCCTGGCCCCGTGCGTGCTCGTCAGGACACCCGGGGCCTCACTTCCCCTCCCAGCAGGGGAGGGAGGCCCAGCGAGTCACCCGGGAGCCCCCAGACGGAGCGGGTTTGCACAGTCTTCTGCTGCAGACAGTCAGGTGTGCAGAGCCGGGGCGTGGCTCACGCCGGGCGTGGCAGGCGGAGTGGACAGGAGCCCCTGCGAGACGGGCAGGGCCCGGCTCCCTGCACACCAGGAACATGCGGGCCCCGGCCATGGGGCGCTGGTGGGTCCCTGCTGGGGTGCCTGCACTTCCCTCCCGGGGGCCGAGGCCGGTCACACCTGTGCTGGTCCAGGCAGGGCTCGCGGGGGACGTGGGAACCGCTCGCACCCCTGGGGCAGAATCCTGCAGGGGCGTCTCACCGGCACGAGGGCAGGGGTGCCCCCGGGTCTCTGGCGAGGCTCGGCCGACACGGACGGGCCCTCCGGATCCCAGGCCAGACCCTCGCCCAGCCTTTCCCGGCCTGGGTCGTCCGTGTCCCTACCCTTCTTTGTCCCTGCGCCTCAGGTGACACATAACCAAAGGTGGCGGCTGGGCACAGTGGAGATGTGGGAGCGACAGGCAGTTCTCCGAGAAGGGGTGCTGTGTTTGGGGGCTCTCGGCATTGGTCCCTGTGTGGGCCTGGGGGTGACAAGCCCTCGGGGACCGGCTGAGCCTGATGATACATGGGCGGGGAGGGTGGCCGGGTGTTCCTGGGGGGACGGGTCAGCCCCTCAGGGTGCTGAGCTCCCAGGACTGAGGCCAGGGGGCCTTGCTGTCACCGGGTACAGGGTCCTCATAGGTCCTGTCTTGGCATTTTTGCGCATGACTCCCTTCATTCCTTTCAAAACAGGCAGCAGGAAGGTTTTCCTTCCCCCATTTATCAGCTGAGTTAACTGAGGCTCAGAGAGGTTAGGTGACATGCCAAGGTCACACCGCTTTTAGATGAGAAAGCAGAACTTGAACTTGCATCACCTGGGCTCCCGGGAGGGAGCTGGGGCAACACACTGTGACCCCAGAGCCGGCCACTGGCGGTGGGCTTCTCCCCATAGGAGGGGGTTCTCCCCATGGGTGGCGGGCTTCTCCCCATAGGAGGGGGCTTCGCCCCATGGGCGGCGGGCCGGTGCTGGGGGCGCAGGGAGCCCCGGAGCGGGTGCCCTGCGGGGAGCAGCCCCTGCGCCTCCCGCGCGGCTGCAGCCTTATGAGGCATCCATTGGTAAATGGCAATATTTTGGATGTGAGTAAATAAACGATAAGATGAACTCAGCCTGATTCTTTTGTGTATTTTTTTTAACGTGGCTACTAGGAAATTCGCATCCGGTTTCCAGCGGCAGCGCGGCCTCCGCAGCCCGGGATGCTCCCGCAGGAGGGCGCAGCGGGCGGAGGACGCGCTGCAGGGCGGTGTGGACGCTTCTGCAGGAAGCAGGGGGGGCTGCCCCCGCCCCCCTCCGCGGCGGAACCCCCGCAGGGGCACAGCCACGCCCGCGCCTCGGGGCAGGTCCCGGCCTCGGAATCCCGGAGTCCGTCCTTGACGCCGAAAGGCGCTTGGAGGTGCGGGAGCCCCCCGCGTCTGTGCAGGCGGCCGAGGAGCACCTGCCGCCGCGCGGGCCCCGCGGAGCCCGGCCCACAGCGCCTCGCGGGCCAGGCGCGGACGGAGGGGCGCGATCCCGCGCGGCCCACGCTGCAGGCCCAGAGCTCTCCGGCCACCGCGCACGCGGCGCCTCCTGCCCACGGGCGCTGGCACCGCTGCGCCAGGCCGCGCGTGGGCTCCTCCTCCCGCGCGCGCCCTCCTCCCGCCGTGGGCTCCTCCTCCCGCGCGCGCCCTCCTCCCGCCGTGGGCTCCTCCTCCCGCCGTGGGCTCCTCCTCCCGCCGTGGGCTCCTCCTCCCGCCGTGGGCTCCTCCTCCCGCGCGCCAGCTCGGAGCGGGACCGCAGGACGCGCGTGGGCGGCCTCGCATGGCCCGCAGCCTCTGCCCTCGCGGCAAACAGGGCTCTTTCCAGGCGGGGGATCAGCCGAGTGTCTCCCCGACTGCAGGTAATGGGTCGGGGACGCAGCTCGGAGGCGTCTCCGCCCGGAGCCCAGGTGCTGGGCTGAAGAAGGGGAGCAGCTCGGTTGTTAAGCACCGAAGCGGCTGTCGTTTTTGTAGGTCATCGCCGGTCCCTCTTCTCCGCGCGTGTGATCTGCTCAGCCGTTGGCTTCACTGAGCGCCCGGACAGTAACCGGAACCGTTACCGACGGCCGGACACGTGGGGACACGGCGTGGTGGGCGCGGGGTGGCTGGGGGTCTCCGGAGCCGCGCCGGACAGGGGGGCGCCCGCGGAGTCCCGGAGCCGGGGCGCTGCAGCTTCCCGCCGGGCCCCAAGCCCTGCCCGCCTCCCAGCGCCGCGGGGCAGTGGCCGGGTGCCCGCGGCCGGGCCGTGCGGGCTGGAGCCCGGGGTCAGGAAGGCTCCCAGGAGGAGGCTCTCCCGCCCCCGCCGCGCCCCGGCCGCAGCCTTTCCTGCGGCGGAAGGCTGTGCGGTCATCCCGGCCCTCCGTCCCTCCCCCTGCCGGGAGCATCGCCCGCGAAGGGCAGGCCCTAGAGCCTCCGGGGAGACCGCCCCTGCGCCTGGCGGGCAGGCCGCGCCGTGTAGCGCCCCCCCCCTCCCCCGGAGCCCCACGCAAGTCGCCGGGGTGGCCGCCCACCTCCGCGGGCCTCGCTCCGGGCTCTGGTCTCGGAGCCGCAGGTCCAGGCGGGAAGAACGAACAGGGTCAGGAACCCGCTCCTCCGGGTTGGGGAACGTGGCCTTCTGATGACCTGCGTGGGAGCGCGCGCCGCCCTCCCTTCAAGGGGGCGGGGAGCAGGCGGGTCTCAGAACCGAAGCAGGAAGGCGCAGAGTCGGGGGGGGTGGGGGGGTGCTGCGGCCACGGGGGGGGGCGGCGGCCATGGAGGGGGGGGCCACAGGGGGCGGCCACGGGGGGGGCGCTCCGGGACGCTAGAAGGCGGGGCGGGTAGGGAGCCGCCACGGGGTTGGGGGCGCACTGACGGGGCCCCGTGAAGGGGACCCTGAAGCAGGGAGAGACCCCTGGGCCTCGTCCCTCCGGTTCCGCACCCGGCTTCTTTCATGATGGAGACGCCGGCCCATGCGGGGGGGGGTGGGTCGTGGGGGGCAGAGCCTGGTGACATCGGGTCCCTGACGTTGGCTGGAGGCAGCCAGGGCACACCCGGGGCAGGGGGTGAGGGCCAGCAGGGGAGTAACTCCGTTCATGCCTCCGGATAACATTTCTCAGATTCTTCATTTTTAAAAATGAAGCGGAATGCAGTTGATTTTACTGTTTATAGGCAGGAGATGCGCATGGCACCGAGGACCCCAGAGACGACAGGGTGCTCGTTGAGACACAGGTCAGGGTCTGTCCCCAAGGCCACCGGCAGACTCTGCTTCTGCCAGTCCTCCCAGGCCTGCAGGTGTTGAGGGTCCCGCAGGGAGGGGTGTGGACGGCGAGGGAGAGGCCTTCTTGTTTTGCACTAAGCTCAGCGAGTCCTGTCCTGTGCGGGATCTGTTCACCCACGCTTGTTCCTCTGGCCCCTCATCACCTGCACCCAGACTGGGCTGCTCTAGGCTCAGCTTCCGTGTCTCTGGAGGCTGGCCCAGGATGCGGGGGACAGGGCATGGTTCCCCATGTCCCCCACGGCGGGGACACAGGGCTGCGCTCCCCCGGGGGGCTCCCTGGGCCTGGCCCAGGATGTGGGGGACAGGGCATGGTTCCCCATGTCCCCCGCGCCGGGGACACAGGGCTGCGCTCCCCCGGGGGGCTCCCTGGGCCTGGCCCAGGATGCGGGGGACAGGGCATGGTTCCCCATGTCCCCCACGCGGGGACACAGGGTTGCGCTCCCCGGGGGCCTGGCCCCAGTGCAGTGCCGCCCCCGCCCTTCCTCGGCCCCCCACCCGCACCCGCTGCTCACAGCTCCCCGGCCGCCCCCAGGCCTCTCTGCACCACATCCCTCCCCCGCGCTGTCCTCATGACTTCCGCCCCTTCCCAGCCTCTTCCACCCAACTGGCAGCGCAGCTCCTACGGGGAAAACGAACGATATCCTGCTGTGCGCGGAACCTCAGCCTTGGGGCAAAGTCCAGACCCCTCCTCCAGAGGACCCGCCAGCCCCAGGTCCTCGTTTCTCCTGGACACACCCCCCTCCACGCCCCCCCCCCCGCCCCGCCTCTCCCTCCCCCCGGCCCCCCCCTTCCCGTTGCCCCCCCCGCCGCCCCATCCCGCCACCCACAAGGCCCACACCTTCCTGTTTCCACCGGGGCTGATGATNAGCGCAGCTCCTACGGGGAAAACGAACGATATCCTGCTGTGCGCGGAACCTCAGCCTTGGGGCAAAGTCCAGACCCCTCCTCCAGAGGACCCGCCAGCCCCAGGTCCTCGTTTCTCCTGGACACACCCTCCTCCAGAGGACCCGCCAGCCCCAGGTCCTCGTTTCTCCTGGACACACCCCCCTCCACGCCCCCCCCCCCGCCCCGCCTCTCCCTCCACAAGGCCCACACCTTCCTGTTTCCACCGGGGCTGATGATAGGGTCCCCGCAGCGCAGCCGCATCTGGAGATGGGGTGGGGGGCCTCTGCGGGGGTGACTGGGGGAAGTGAGCCCATGGGGGGACCAGTGTCCTCATGAGAAGAGACCTGATCTCTTCCCCCGGGGCGCGAAGGCACCGGCCCAGGCCAGAGAGAGCCCTCACCCCCAGGGCCCCGCCGGCCCCCCGGCCTCGGGTCCCACCTCGGACCTGGGAAGCGTGCGGGCTCGCTGGGCGCCCTGTGGGGGTGACGCGGGGCGGAGGAGCTTCAGGAAAACCACACTTCTGCTGCAGGAACGCGCTTTTCTAGGGGGCGGGGAGGTGAGAGCTGGGGAGAAGGTGGCTGTGAACGAGGAGGGAAGCCAGAGAACGACACAGGGGCGACACAAAGTGGAGGAACTGTTGAGGGAAAAATTGTTGGAAATTTGGAACGTTCGGGAAGAACTGGGAAGAAGTGAGAAGCTGCCCTGGAGAGAATGCCGAGGGTGTGGGGGGGTGCAAGGAGCCGCCGCGGGCTCACTACAGGGCCGCACAGGGGACACAGAGGGAGGCTGCGGGGTGCCCCGGAGCCTCCGGGCCAACACGCCTCACCCTCCGAGCAAAGACTAACCCTGACCTGTGTGTCTCCCAGGACGGCCGCCCCAGCTCTTCCCGCGACCACGGACGTTCCCACATGTGGCTCCGTCCACCTCCCCGAACCGCAGGCCTAGAACTGCACCCACGGCTTCCGGGATCCCGGTGTGCCCGAGGCTTGGGGACCCCAGAGACTTAGCCCCGGGGCCTGGGCAGGAAGACACCAAGGAGGCCGTCGGTGGCCGAGCCCCCCCGACTGGTTACAGGGAGGCGGCAGGGAAGTTAAAACAAACACATGTCGCCAGCATTTCAGGCAGGCTGTGTCCGGCGAGCGCGGGCTTGCCTGTCCCTCCCCGGTGCCCGCCCCTGCCGGGGTGGTGTACCCGGGCCTGGCCAGGATCCAGGTTACCCAGAAGTTGGTTTCAAAACAAGCACAGAGCGGCCTGAGCAGAACATGGCCCCGGGCACGAGGCACTGAGGGGCTGACGGGGCCCAGGATTCCAGAAGGGTGGAGCTGAGCCGGTTCTGTCCCCAGGACGACGCAGGCGGCACTACCAAGCCTGCAGCTTCAAGTCTTTCCGCTGCCCGCTGGCGCCCTCTGGTGACAGAGCGCAGGCGCCCACTTGAGGCCAAACCCCTGGCCTGCTCTGGAGGGAAGACCCAGAAGCCCAGCAGGAGCGGACATCCCTGAGGGGGGTGTGGGGCCACGACCCTCAGGCCGGGACCGGGGCGAACGCTGCAGCGCATGTGCTGGGGTGACGTATAGGTGAGGCTCGTGTGCGGGCAGGGCCCGTGCTCAGACACGGCTGCCCCCCCCCCCCCCCAGCAGACGGTCAGTCCCCAGAAGACCCTGCATCCGCCTCAGACTTCCTTCCAGCAGCGGTGGACATAACAGCCACAGGGACTGACTCGGAAGCCCGTGGAGCGGTTCAAGCCACTGGCTTGGAGAATCCAGATAAACTTAGAACGTGACAGCGTACTTGCAAATCAGTTAAGAGACAGGCATGAAGGAACAGACACTCTGTTTTGACTCAGGGATCAAAAACCTCTAGCAAACCGAAGTCCAGAACCAGATGGATTCACTGGGGAATTCTACCAAAAACTGAAGGAAGGATTAACACCAATCGTTCTTCAAATCTTCCAAAAAAACTAGAAGAAGGGGTAGAGGAACACTTAAAAATTCATTTTACGAGTCCAGCATTACCCTCATACCAAAGCCAGACAAGGATGTGACAAGACTCCCACAGGCCAGTTTTTCTGAACATGGATTTAAAAAAATCCTCAAAAAACTGTTAGCAAACCAAATTCATCAATACCTTAAAAGGATCGCACACCATGACCAAGTGGGATTATCCCTGGGAAGCACGGATAGTTCAGCATCTGCAAATCAACGTGATGCGTTAACGAAATGAAGGATAAAAATCACATCATCATCTCAATAGATGATGCAGAAAAAGCATTTGGTAAAATTCAATGTCCACACATGATAAAAAACTTCAACAAAGTGAGAATAGAGGGAACACACCTCAGCATAAGGGCCGCGTACAACAAGCCCACAGCTCACGTCACACTCAGCTGAGAAAAGCTAAGAGCTCTTCCTCGAAGATCAGGAACGAGACAGAGATGCTGGCTCTCAGCACTCCTGTTGGACGCACTAGTGGAAGTCCCAGCCACAGGCATCAGCCGTGTGAAAAATACAAGACATCCAACCTGGAAACGAAGAAGTAAGACTGTCCCTGATTGCAGATGACTGATGTTTATATAGAAAGCTCTGAAGATGCCCACCCCCAAAACACTGACATCTAATCAAATTCAGTAACGTTGCAGGTTACAAAATCAATACCCACAAATCCGTTGTTTCCATATGCTGATAACAGTCAGAAGAAAAATTAATAGTGTCATTTACAGTTGCACGAAAAACAATAAGATACTCAGGAACAAATTTAACCAAGGAGGCGAGATATCTGTACACTAAAAACTGTAAGATGTTGATTAAAAAAAAAAAATGAAGACGACACAAACAGAAAGATATACAACATTCATGCATTGAAAGAATTAATAATGTTCGGGGCCCCTGGGGGCTCAGTCAGCTGAGCGTCCGACTTCAGCTCAGGTCCTGATCTCACGGTTTGTGGGTTAGAGCCCCACATCAGGCTCTGTGCTGACAGCTCAGAGCCTGGAGCCTGTTTCAGATTCTGTGTCTCCCTCTCTCTCTGACCCTCCCCTGCTCATACTGTCTCTCTCTCGTTCTCTCAGAAATAAATAAAACATTAAAAAAAAGAATTAATAATGTGAAAATGTCCATATTATCCAAAGCAATCTACAGATTCGATGCAATCCCTCTCAAGATTCCAAAGGCATTTTTCACAGAAATAAAACAGACCACCCTAAAATTTATATGGAACCACTTAAAGCCCCAAATTGCAAAGTAATCTTGAGAAAGAAGAAGAAAGCTGGAGGCATCACATTCCCCAATTTCAATCTATGTTACAAAGCTACAGTAATAAAAATAGCATGGTATTGGCATAAAAGTAGACACATAGATCAATGGAATAGAATAGAGACCCCAGAAATAAACTCACACAAGTATAGTCAATTCACAACAAAGGAAGCAAGAATATGCAATGGGGGAAGGGTCAGTCTCTTCAGTAAATGGTGCTGGGACATTGTACAACTTCATGCAAAAGAATGAACCTAGACCCCCATATTACCCCTTACACAAAAATTCATTTGAAATCGATCAAAGACTTGAAAGTAATACCGGAAACCCTAAAACTCCTGAAAGAAAACATAGATGGTAAGCTCCTTGACATTGTGCTCCTGGATTTTCTGGATTTGACACCAATAGCAAAGAAGACAATAAAATAAACAAGGGACCACATCAAACTAAAAAGCTTCCACAGAGCAGAGGACACCATCAACCAGCAACCTACAAAATGGGAAAAAATACTTGTAAGTCATGTGTCCAATAAGGGGTCGGCATCCAAAATACGTAAAGGACTTATAAAACCTAACAGCAAGGAAACAAAAAAATTGATTAAAAAATGGGCAGAGGAACTAATCAGACATTTTGCACGAAGACACCCAGATGCCAACAGACACATGAAAAGATGCTCAACACCGCGGATCATCAGGGAAACGCAGATCAGAACCTCAGGAGATGCCACCTCGCACCTGTCAGCGTGGCCAAACTCAGCAGCACAAGAAGCCACGGGGACGTGTGAGGGCGCGGAGAAAGGGAGCCAGCTTGCACTGCTGGTGAGAATGCCAACAGGTCGGCCCTTCTGGAAAACACTATGGAGCTTCCTCAGAAAGTTAAAGACTGAACTACCCTATGACCCAGCAGTTGCACTACTGGGTATTTATATGAAGAAAATGAAAACAGTGACTCAAAAAGGTGTCTGCGCTCTTCTGTTCACTGCAGTATTATTTACAGCAGCCAAGATCCGGAAGCAGCCCAGGGTCCGCGGGCAGAAGGGATAAAGAAGATGCGGTGTGTATACACACGCACAGACGTAAGAAAGGATGACATCCTGCCAGCTGCAACCACATGGAGGGAACTTGAAGGTATTATGCTAAATGAAATAAGTCAGAGGAAGACAAATACTGCATGATCTCACTTATCTGTGGAATCTAAAAAAATAAACTCATAGATCTGAGAACAGATACAAGAGATGGGGGTTGGGGGGGCAGGCAAAATGGGCGAAGACCGTCAGATGGTACAAAACTTCCAGTTATAAGAGAAATAAGTCCTAGGGACATCATGGTGACTGTAGGTGACAATACCATATTGTATATTTGAAAGCTGCTAAGAGAGTAGACCGTAACTGTTGTCATCGCAAAAACAAATTGTCACGGTGCGCCCGGGGACCGGCAGGCGGGCGCGCGCCCACAGCCCGGCACGCAGGCAGACACAGCCGTGTGTTCCAGATACTCAACGAGTGGCTTAGAAGTTTAAGCTTCCGTGTTTACGACAGAAGGGGGCTGCCGGGGCCCAGCCTCCAGCTGCTGTCGGGCGAACGGGCGACGACAGCTGCGTCGGCCCCTGAGGACCGCGGGGACCCGCTCGCAGGGTGGACGGGACGTGTGTTTCCGCCCCGCTCCCTGCGGTTCTGCCCAAGAGTGAACGAGCCTGAGGCGGGGGGACCTCGACCGCACGACCCTGCGATCATGACCAGAGCCACGGTCAAGAGCCAGATGCGCAGCTGACTGGGCCGCCAGGGCGCCCCCAATACTCTGCACGTCGGACGGAGACGACTCGAGCAGCTGGGCGGGGCGGGCGGCGTCTGCAGCCCTCGGTGCGGACGGTTCAACGCAGGTCTTCAGACGGCATTTCCGTCTTCCCAGCGGCTTATCTGATCCTGCAAAATGTTCGACAAAGACACATTCCCGAGGGCGAGACCGGACTTGGCCACGTTCGCGGAAGTGGCTGGGCGGGGTCTGCACAGCAGTGACACCCGAGGGGTGCAGGTTCCCGGCGCACAAGCCTGCTTGCCCCGTCCCCACACGCCGGCCACGGACAGCAAGGAAGTGCGGAAGCACCACCCACGACGGCGTCAGAGCACGGAACACGAAGAGCTTAACCTAAAGGGCGCACGGGCCGTGCACGTCGAGGCAGCCTTCTCCCGGAGGGGACCCCGACCCCCCTGCACGGGCCCACAGACCCAGCGCAACTCCGATCAGGATCCCGGCTGACACGCTGGCCGTGACCGTGCCTGGGACACAACGGACCCCGTGCGGCCGCGTGAGGTTGCGCGTGAAGGACAGAATGAGCACTGACTTCTGGCTTCGCGTCGACTACAAAGCGACAGGACGCCGGGTGCGAGTGGAAGGACAGAAATGCAGACCGAACACAGCGGACTCGAGAGTCAGACCCACACCTGCGGCATCGATTCACTTGCGATAAAGGTGCCGAGCGCCGCACTGGGGAGACGCCCCCTTCATCAACCGGCGGGGCCGCGGGCAGCGCCCAGCATTCACCTCGAGTCTTACGCGGAACTTAGCTCAGTGGATCTCAGATCTGAATGCTGGGGCCGAGATCGCAGTTGCCAGAAGACCACACGGCAGGAATTCGGTGATTTCGGTTTGCAAAGCTTCCTGCAGCAGACTTAAGAACTTCTAGAAAGATCAGGAAGAAAAGGCCAGGCACCGACGGAGTTCCCGAAACCCTACGCCCACTGGGAGGGAGGGAGAGGCAGCAGGGAGCCGGGGCTCTACCGGAGCTGCATGAGCTGCTTCCACCCTCGGAGGCCAGCGCACCGCGGTCAGGTCCCACGCGGGCCCCGAGCGCGGTCCGTGCGCGGGCAGGCCAGGGCGGCAGTGGAGCCGGAGCCGCCAGCAGGCGCTGAGTGGGGGCGGGGGCCCCGAGCCTCTTCAGGGCCCTGAGGATGCAGGTCCACACTGAGTGCCGTGCTGCTGGCCTCCGTGTGCCCGCAAACAAGCCAAGTCCGCATGGGGATAAGGAGGCAGGAGTGTGGACCCTCGGAAACGAAGGCCACGGGACCCCGGGGATCCACCAGTAGGGGCGTCGAAGCAGAGCCCTCCTGCTGGCAGAGCAGACTCTCTGGCTCAGCCCCACACAGTGAGGAAGTCGGCTCAGATGGCCCCGAGTGGGGGAGTGGGGATGGCGAAGCTGGGACCCCACCCCGGCGTGCCCGCCAGCCACGGCCTAGAGCTGAGAGGAAGCCCCAGCTCCTCGCAGGGAAGGAGGCAGACCTGGGTGGGTGGCAGATGCTTCCAAGGTAGTTGCACCTGTTTCTTTTCATGCTTTTACCTGGCCACCAGGACGCTCACAGTGACACGCGGGCTCGCGCTGCATTTCCACTGGGCCCACAACGCTGGCCAGGAGCGTTGGTGGGTTTGTTGAAAAAGGGCTAAGGGTGGACGGGGAAGCCCCTGCTGCACACAGGCTGGTGCCCCCCACAGGCCGGCACCGAGGCCGAGGACAGGCCGCCCCTGGGAGGCTGCCCCAGCCCTGCCCTCCATGTCCCGTCTGGAGAATCAGGACCGACGGCCCTGTGGCCGCCGGCCTCCAGCCCGGCCTGTCGGGGCTCATGGCCCGGAGTGTCCCTCCTGCCAGACTGCAGGGCACACGGCCAGGGGACCCACGACTGCTGCCCACGGACAGGGACGGGGAGGGAGGGAAGGAGCAGCCATCCCGGCCCACCCACCCCGCTGCCCTCGCGATGCCGGCACTCTGTGAGCCCGGTGGCCACCTGGCGGGAGCGGGGCTGCCCTGGACCCTGCGTCCCCGCCAGCCCCGCGGCCCAGAGCTGCCTGGGCCGGCTGTCACCACGCAGGGGCTGCGGGCAGCTGGCTCGCCCGCCACAGGCCGCACACCCGGTGCTCCAGCCGCAGTTCCCCGTCCTCCGCGGCCACGTCCCTCTCAACCGCCACCCTCCACTTCACTTCTCACGGGGCGGCAAAGCACGGCCTTCGGAAAACCTAACTGCCTCACGCACGTCAGCACGTTTTCAGCACATATTGCCGAACACGTTTTGTGCAATTCCCGGCACTGGGCCAACAGCGCTCAGCAAGCGCAGCCCCGCCTCGGGCCCTGCGCAGCGCACCCTCAAGGGCAGCCCGCGACAGCCGCTCTAGGGGCTGCGGCCTGTCTGTCCGACGGCAGCTGGGGCCTCAAGGGCAACAAAGCAGCGGCGGCTGGAGCCACAAGCGAGGTGAGTCCAGGGAGGCAGGCCCGGTCCTGGAGAAGGGACCTCGGTGACACCTGGGGGTGATGAGACTCCCCCACGCGGGCCGGGGGTGCGGGACAAGGAGTGGACTGGCGGCCGGGGCAGCCGCTGAAGCGTCTCGAGGGCCTGAGCCGGCATGGAGCTCACAGCCACGGTGGCGGAGGGGACGGGGTGGGGCACGCGGGACGTGGTCTGTGGGGTGGGGGCAGGTCTCCAGGGGCAACTGCATGCGTCCAGGGCCACCCCGTGTGCCCTCTGCAGGAGCCCCGTGCCCTGGAAAGTCACTGCTCCAGGACAGAAGGGGCTGCAGACTTCGGCCAGGGCGGCTCCGACGCGGTCGCCAGCACCGGGCGGTAACGTGGGTGCCCACGGCAGCCTGCTCTGCGGGGGGAGGACACGGGCCTTGCGGGGACGCCCTGGGGACTCCGTGAGCTCGGCAGGCCGCTCAGCCCCGGAGACTTGGCGGCCGTCGGGCGGGGCTGCAGGGGAAGCCGCGGAGGTGCGGTGGAGGCTCCCTGAGCGCGGAGCCGGCCGTGGCGGGCGAGCGCTGGGAGCCCATCTGCCGAGCGGCCCCCTGCGCCCTGGGCGAGCTGCCCAGCGACCCGCCCTGCTCCCCTGCTCCCCTGCTCGGCAGCTCCGCGGGGGGCGCGCTGCCCAGAGAGGCTGCGGGGACGCGGCACCGAGTGGCCGGGGGACGCCCTTCTCCAGTACAGGGCCCAGGTGGCCAGGGCCCTGTGGGCAGACCGGCCGCCTTGCTTTTGCGGGTTTCAGGCCACCCTCAAGCCTCTCTCGGACACGTGGGTGGTCACATGCCCACACTGTCCCCCCTTTTATACACCGCAGTCACCTGGATGGTCACTCGTTCGCCGTCCGCCCTCAGTCGGCTGATGGTCACTCACTGTCCGGGACTCAGGTCCAGAGCTCTCCGGGCTGTCTTGTGATCTCCCGCCTATTTGGGACCCGGCGTCCCCACGGCTCCCAAGGGCAGTTGGCTCCGCCTCACTTCTCCCCGACCGCCCACCAGGCCCCAGCTCCTCACTCACCGGCACCCTGAGCCGGACACGGGGCCTTGGGCTCTGAGTGCCGCGCTTGCTTCCGGCCAACAGGGACATCCCGGCCCGGACACGGGATCAGGCCGCCTGCACCTGCGGGGCGCGGGGGGACGGCGTGCGGGGGGGGCGCCGGGCCGTGGCTGGCGGGGCGCGGGGGGACGGCGTGCGGGGGGGGGCGCCGGGCCGTGGCTGGCGGGGCGCGGGGCCGGGGGGGGGCGCAGGGCGGGGCGCGGGGGGACGGCGTGCCGGGGGGGGGCGCAGGGCGGGGCGCGGGGGGACGGCGTGCCGGGGGGGGCGCAGGGCGGGGCGCGGGGGGACGGCGTGCCGGGGGGGGGCGCAGGGCGGGGCGCGGGGGGACGGCGGGCCGGGGGGGGCGCAGGGCGGGGCGCGGGGGGACGGCGTGCCGGGGGGGGGCGCAGGGCGGGGCGCGGGGGGACGGCGTGCCGGGGGGGGCGCAGGGCGGGGCGCGGGGGGACGGCGCGCCGGGGCACCCGCCGCCGGCCGGGCCCAGGGTCCGGGCGCCGGTGGCCCCACTCCCGAGCGCCCGCCGCAGCCTCGCGGTCACCGCAGAAGCGGGCACCACGCAGGCCGCTGAGCAGCAGGCCCGGGCGCTGGCTGGCCTGCTGGCTCCCTGTGAAAGAGACGCCGGCAGAGCCCGGGGGCAAACACGCCTGCGGGCACGGGGGCTCGCTGACCCCGACACGGCCCACGACCTGGACCTCGAGCGGCCCCGGTTTGCAGGCCCCGGAAGGCAAGGGAGCGAGGACGAGGAGCTCACGGAAAGCCGCGCGCGCAGATTCCTTCCCGTGTGAGTGGTCTGCGCGCCGGGTCACGGCCGACACTGGCGGCGTGAGCTCAGGCAGAGGGTCCAGAAGGGCGCCTCACGGGCACTTGGGGAAAGAAAGGCAGGAGCAGTACACTAACGTCAAGTAAAGGAAGCCGGCAGAGCCTGCGAACCCGAGGGACATTACCGAGCGGTCGCAGGATGGACCCCGCAAGAACACGCAGCCATCCTCAAGTGCAGGCGCCAAACACAGGCTCCTGAGCACCCCATCCGAGCGCCGCCGGAGCTGGGAGGAGGGCGCGAGCCCCCGGGGGCAGGGGTGCAGGCGGGTGCCCCCCTGCAGCTGGGGCGGCCCGCGGGTGCCTCCTGCGCTCTCCTCCAGGCCCCGGGGGTCCCGCGGCAGACCCGGCCAGGTCGCCCAGGTCGTCTGGTGCGCTCTCTGACCACAGTGGAACCAGACCAGGGTCCGGTGACACAGAGACAGCGGGAAACTGTCCCGCGCCCTGGAGAGGAAGGACTCACTTGTACATACTCCCCAGGACGAAGAATGTAAACGTACACAGAGGCGGGACTCCGCTCCCAGGGATGTGTACAGCGGGGAGCGCCTGCCTCGGGGCGATTATGAACCGACCCTCTCGGATCCTAAGGAAGCAGCAGAGCAAACCCAAGCCAAGGGGGGAGAGTGCAGCGGTGGCCTCCTGACTCGGCACCGGTCCCCGGCTTCTGCGGGTCCGCCTGCCTCCCCCACCTCTCGTGACCTGCATGCCCATTAACCACAAGCACCTTTTGACTGTGAATTAATTCTTGACAACAACCCTCTGCATCCTTACCACCCCCCACCTGAACCCCAAGTTCATGGAAAGAGAGTCAGCAGGAAGAAATCTTATTTGACTTTGCATATGAGGCCCAAGCTACAAGAACCTTGTCCCCAGAGGAAGCGTCTCCTGGTGTGGTTTCAGGGGCCCTGGGGGCCGGGCACAGGCTGCTCCTGCCGCGGCCTGTCTCCGGTCTAGCAGCCGGCTTGCTGCAGGGAGCAGGCCCGCACAGTCGCTGACAGAAGGGGCTACTCTAGCGCTGTGGGCTGTGGGCCGCGGACGGCACTGCTGCCCCGAAACCCTGGCCATGTGTGACGCCCTGCTTGGTCCTGCGTCTCACATCCTCTCCTACACTTAGACACGGTGACTCCAATCATCCTGGGCCAGACGCATCGCTGGCTGCGGGGGACGCCCTTCCCGGGGTCACCGCCGCTGGCTGGCCCCGGGACAGGCGCGGACAGCTCTTCATCCCGTCGGGGGATCCCAGCTGTCTGGGAGCTGGAGGCCCAGGGATCTGAGCCACACAGCCGGGCCACTTCGGGAGCCGCGGTGCTGCTGGCGCTGTGAGCGTACTGGGCGTGCACCCTGCGTCCTGTGGCTGGGGCAGCAGGGCCAGTGCTCTGCTGGACGAATGGCCACCCTGGTGGGGGGGGGGGGCACCCGCTTTGTTTCTCAATGTTCTGGAGGGCCCTTGCTCACCACGTACGGGGCCTCTGTGCTGACAGCACAGTGACTAAGCCAGGAGTTTCAGCTAAGCGAGGCGGCCACAGTGGCTCAGAGGAAACCTGGCGTAGGAGGAACCCAGGCACTGGGGGCCCTTGCCGTGCCAGGGACACCCCTATACCCTTGGCGGCTGCATCTCCGCCTCCTGGATACACAATCGCCAGCCCCTGCCGTGGAAAGCCTTCCCTCCTTCGGTCCGCTCACAGGTGGCCTCCCCTGATAACCACCCCAACCGAGGACCCAGCTGACCGCCCTTTGCTTGTGGCTCCCAGGTCCACTTCCGCTCAGAGCAGGACTGTGGGGGCGCAGGGGCCAGGTCCACCCGGCGAGCACCCAACGCACTAGCCATGCCCCAGTCTCTGGTCCGCAAACACGCAGAACCTGAACGGCAGGTCCGTTGTTCTGATTTCCATTACCTCCTCCCTGCCTCTGCCTGGCGGGCCGGGAACAGTGTGTCAGAGGAAGCCCCAGACAGCCCGAAGTGAGGCCACCAACAGGCCACTAGGCAACAATGGGGCTCACAGCGCGTCAGGCCCCACAGCCCGTGGCCACCTGCCGGTGGCACTTTCTTCCACTGTCACTTTTACACCATGATTCAGAAAAACACAGGACTTCAATGTTAATAAGAGACGTGGCTATACCAAGGAACGCGACAACTTCAGCTTCTCTGGAAGGGGGGCTTAAACCCTGGGGCTCAACTCTTGCACCTTCCCGCAGCCGTGAGAGCACAGGCTGGCCCAGACGAGCAGCACGTGGTGATGAGATCCGTGTCCTCCCAACCCACATCCATGAGCGAGTATGGCCAAGGGTCAGCAGAACCACCGAGCTGAGCCTACAGCAGCAAACCCTGATGTGTGATGGTCATTTCAAACCACCAGGCCGGGCAGGGAGCTTGACATGGAAAAAGTGAAGCAACTCATTGCCCTATTTTTTCCAAGTCTTCCAGGCCAGTGCTGTGCACAAAGAATACATACTCAATAAATATTCGCGATTTAACATTTATTGAGCATCTATTATGTTGCAGACAGTGTACTAAGAACAGGGGTACAGAGGTGGTCAGGAGGGCTCACTTCCTGCCTTCATGGAGCATGTTCAATTACTGCTGTGAGGAGCTCCACAAAAGCAATCCCTAGCAATGCCAAGTGACGGCTGAATGAAACCCTATGGTGTCAAGAGAGAAAGAGAACTAGAGACCATGAAGAACAGAGTGCCCAGACACACGCAGGCACCTGCGGAGCCTCTCTACGTAACAAGACTGGCACCGCACATCACGGAGGAGACAAATAGGTGACACGGGAGAAAATATATTCTGTACAGCGAAAGCAGAATTAGGTTCTTACCCCAGGCCATACACACACATACAGGCCAGCAATTCCAGACAGACTGAATGCACGCATACACGCACGCACGCACGCACACACACACGATTATCTTTACACCTGCAGAGTAGGGAAATATTTCATAAACAAGACCAAGACGCTAGAACTGTAAAGGAGAAGATTGATAAATTTTACTACATGATAATTAAAAACTGTAAGATAAAACATACTCTAAAAAGTTAAGACAACTGGTAGAGATTGAGGGGAAATATTTGTAACATACATAACAGACAAAGAATTAATAGCAGAATGGATCGAGAACACGTCAGTAAGAAAAAGGTAACGCTGCAGAAAAATGGGAAAAGGATATGAACAGGCAGTTCACAGACGAGAAAAATCAGTCCATTAACATCTAAGTAGACCCGTGTGCATCAACTCGGTGACATACTAACATGTCCGTCCCTTCAGCTTTGGGCAGTGCTGGCATCCCCAGTATTTAGGGGTAGGTCAGTTACTTTGTTTCTGAGGCTCACACCTGATTGAGAACCAAAAGGGACCCATCATCAAGTGACTCTATGGGAACAACTCAGGGAAGACAGGCCGTTTAACAAGAAACAAAAGATCCTGACACAGGGATATTTATCTTTGTGCAAATCTTGGATTTAGTGCTCCCCCGCATGCCTTTAACCACTGCGCCTGCTGGGGCCCTCACGCTGCAGACACTCAGTGTGCGAGGCGCCGTGATGAACCAAACACAAGTTGGAGGCAAACAGCCATGTTTCATTTTCACGTACACTGATGGGAAGACACGAAAATTATTTTTTAAAAAGATGTATTCTTGAAGTTTTAATTTAAAAATAATCAAAAGAAAAATTGAACAGTGCCTAAATCTTTATTTTTCATAACCTACATTTTCAAATTAAGACAGTTTTACACCGAATGACACAAAAGGAAACTTAAATTACCAATAGTTTACACGTAAGCTTGATTCCAGTCTTAATGAAAATAAGTAGAACAAAAACAAAAGCCCTCAAGAAAGCTTCCGTATCACATCCCGCTCTGCTCCTGACTTGGATTGTCTGCTGCGCCCCGGGTGACAGGCCACGAAGCGCACAATAGCCCGACTGCAGCTCGCAGGCGGCAGGCGCACGGACGCGCACCTTCCTTGCCCGCTGCCATCGGAACAAACGGAGCCGGTGTTTAAATGTAAACCGTGTGCTCCTGGCTAATCCAGCAACAGGAAACGTTCCCTGCCACCCGCTAGTGACAATCAGTGATGCGAGGACCGGAGGGCCAGACCAGGAACATCGGGACACAAACTCTTAAAAAGCAACTACTCTACTTGAAATTCATGTCTGGTGAAATGGGGCCAGATTCTCATCCCTCTGTCTCCAAGTTAGAAGTATCCTCACACAATCTCACAAGTTAAAATGCCACCTGTGACTGCTGTATCTCTGACTCTACGCCCTGAGGTACTGCTGAGGAAAGGAAAGAGTGACGTCTCTGAAAACGGAAAAAGCCTCAGACTGCCGGCTGCTTGCGCCAGGGCTGCCGACCCCGGGCTGCGTCCCAGCCTCCTCCTGTGACGGCTCCCCTCCTCCTCTTCTGTGAGTGGAAGATCTTACAGGGATCTCAGAAAGGTGGGCTTTTTTTGACATAATATAGCTATTTGGCATATCATGTTTGCTTAATTAAAAAGGGTGCTATAAAAATCACACCAAGGCGAGGTTGCAAATCTGGATGCGGCAGACTCTGGCCACGGGGACAGGAGCTGCAATGAGGTGCGGACACGGGCACAGCGGGACCCGCCGCCGTCAGGAGCGACCCCCTCCATCCCGTGGGCAGCAGCCGGCTCCGGCACACACTCACACTCCCGCTGATGAGGTGGGGGGCGGGGGGGGGGGGGGACGACAACGCGTCGCTCCTGGAAACCAGCATCTCAGCCCCACAGGCCTCACAGGTCTGTGGCTTGGGGATGACGAAGGCTGACGGCATCCGCTCCCTCCTCCAGCCAAGACCACACCGCGCGGACCTCCTGGGGCTGGCCTTTCCAACTGTTCTCACAGTACTCATCAGCTGGGGTGTCCGGTCAGATCTTCCTGATTTTTTAAGTCCACAATCCCTCAACTATTAAAAAAAAAAAATGAATCCCCATGTTCCTTTTACAGGCATCTGCAACATCCTAGCACTGCGTTTTTCTAGGTAAAATCTGAGTACTGGCAGTTTCTCTGAAGGACACGGTCAAGCGCACCAGGGCGTTCTCCTCTGGCAGGGCGAATCGCGCACAGCTATCTGTGATTTTAAGTAGATTATCTTTTACGTTCTCCTGAAGATCCTCCCAGTTTCTGCTTCCTACATCACGCTTTCACATTAGCTATGATTAGTACATATTTACAGACTTTTAAGAAGAGCATGAAGACGTCAGAAGGCTTTAACAGGACTTTCCGTTTCCCTTCTGCAGCAGCAAAGAGGAGAATCAGTCCAACACACCAGCATAAGAGAAAAAGAAAAACACCTCAACAAATTAAAATAATATTCAAACCACAACATTTAGTTTTATCTACATCCAGCTCAATAGCAACATTTATAATATATCAATAATTTTTATCAGATTTTTCTCTTTAGGGTACCTTTTTAATATGTTCTCATTATTTACAACTGTACAAGCAAAGCACACACTCCCAAGTGCACATATTTAATACAGTATCGACTATTTGCATTTACAGGATTTCTCAACAATCTGAGAAAGGTCAACTGCTGCAGATCTTCAGGGTCCGTCCCGGACACCGCTGCCGGCCCAGCTCCCGCACTACGGAGCGCTCACTCAGACACCCTGGTGGCGGCCCCCGTGGCTGAGCGGCTCTAGAGCCCACTCGCCCACCTAGGGGCCGGTCTCCGCCAACTCTAAGCTGTCTTCTACAAAAGTTAAGGCAAAGTCATTTTCAAGTTTAAATAAAATTCAAGTCTTTAAATATTGGATGGAAATAATTTTTTTAAAAAAACCCTCAGTGTTGTTAAATAACATTTTGTGGAATAAACTGTATGGTTACATTTAGCAGGAAATATCTTAAGTCTGCTGCTTAGAATACTTAAAGAAAGAATTTAGGCATCTTAAAAGAAAATAATTTATATTGAACTTTATTACCCACTGCTAGCGCTAGTGCATGCGTGTTAGAGTGCAGCACTTCCGGAAGGGAGTCGGTGAGACCCTCGTCTCCGAGGGGACTGTCGGCCCCATTGCCACGGGCACCGCACACACCTCTCTCACGACTTAAGTAACACTTCCACTGCGTGCCAACACAGAGGTACGGGAGGCTCCCGCAGAGCTGGCTAAGGCGGGGGAGCCGCGGCAGCCACGCCCCCCGGGCCAGCTCTCAGGACCAAGACCACATCAGGGTACAATTTCACGGTGACGCGTCGGTGGCCAACCAGGTTTACGTTTTTTTTATGTAGGTTCTATTCACAATGTGCTTTGACTCTATCTTACATAACAGCCACGGAGTCTGGATTGAGAGGCTGGTTACTTGCTTGCAGCACATAAAAACTCACGGTTTCAGGGCTCTCTTGGGTGCATCTTGCCCAGTAGATCAAAAACAGGCTATACTTAAAAAAAAAAAAAAAAAAAAAAAAAAAACAAAACAAAAAAAAACCCAACCCAAACAACTGCTAGCGTCACTTGCTAAGATTCTGAATGCAGTACAACTCCCATGCCAGCAAGGGCACCACCTGACCCCATCCCTTCTCCAGGCCACACTGCCCGTGTCGCCTCCACCCTCAATCCTGACCATCCTCAGCCCACCCGTCAGTCTGGACATCTCAGAGATATGCACTTGCTAACCAGTTATTTTAAAAAAATGAAGTAGCATAGTTCCGCTTAATTTAGAAAAACTCACTATATATAGCTTGCATTCATAGCCACATGGAGGCTTAATAAAAATATCAATTTGTTAGGATAAATGCATTTTCTATCCTGAAAAAAATCAGACTTATGCATCACCTCCAGTTAAGCACCAACCTAAAATAAGGTTTATATTAATTAAATCCTGAAAAATAGATTTTTTTCAAGAGGGGGGAAAATCCGACTCACGGAAGAAACACCACTTGCAGGCACCTCACCGGCCCATCTACGCTGCAAGCTCCTAACCAGCGGCTCACTCTCGGCCCCGCGCAGGACAGTGCTGAGCTGTGGCGACCTCAGTTCCTCACAGCCCTCCCAGACCTCGGCGCTCACTGAGGGGACTTAGGAGGAGTGCTCTGCTCTCTGTGTGGACGCTTCCCGGCCGCCGGGGGCGAGGGCCGGCGGCCCGGCGGCCTCCTCTGGTCTTTGGGTGGTCCCGGGTTGGACTTGGGGGCAGGGGGCTCTCTCTCGGCAAGCTTCTTTTCTTCCTTCCCACAAGCGACGGCGTTTGGCTTCTGTTCTCTCGGGGGCTGCAACGGGGAAGACGGAGGCTCTCTACTCGTCCTCTGACAGATTTCCGCGTAGCTGGGTTTTCGCAGTTCCTGGGAAACAGACACAACGCTGGGATTACGTGCACAAAATGATGTCTCCAAACACGTGAAAATAAAGTTTACTTCAGGTAAAAGTGAACAAAGTTTTCAGCAGTAGCCAAATTCCACATTCAAAAGTACCGTTGCCTGTAAAAGTCCGGAAATATCAACAACTTCTATTTTCCTGCAACACAGGCTTCCTTCCAAGACACTCCAGAAACATCCTGTAAAAACGAGTAGAACTAGAAAAGGTGCTGAGACACACAGTGCTGGCCTCTGCGCACTCTCGCCACACGGAGGCCTCCAAGGGGGTGTGAGAAACGGTGCTCCGGGAAAGAGGCAAGAGCAGTATCTGCTTTCTCTGCCCTCGCTCCCTTCCAAGCACGCCACGGCACACGGCACGGGCTTCCTGGACCGCCCGAAAGTGATGTAGCCCCTTACTTGCCAAAAAACTTCAAATAATGTCTGTGCCCATTTCAAACTACTGGAGGCTGGTGGTGTGGAATTTGGATCCAGAAAAGGTGAAGTCAGAGTTAAATGTTCTAAAAAGGGGAGTCTGGGTGGCTCAGCCAGTTGAGAGTCTGAATCTTGATTTCGGCTCTTTCGGCTCAGGCCGTAAGCCCAGGGTGGTGGGATCGAGTCCCATATCAGGAACATGGGAACTGCTTGAGATTCTCTCTCTCTCGGGCCCTCCCCCAGCTCACTCTCTTCTCTCTCAAAATAAAGTTTAAAAAAAAAAAAAAAACTTTTTAAAAAAAGCTAATTTTTCAGGTAAGTAGAAGCCTGAAGGCTAAATAGCAGAAAAGAAACTCAAAACTATTTCACATCCATAAGCCATTTACGAAGTTAAAAATAATTATAATCTGTAAAAAATTTTTCTTTAAAGATTCAACCCTGTAGACAGTAAGAGTTTAACTCCCAAATGCCAACGACAGAAGCTCACCCAAGATCACACAGAGGACCACACAAATCACAACAAGCAGGGTGGTGCACCGAGGGTGAAGCAGCAGGGAGAAGAGCGGAAGGGGCCTGCGGCCAGGACGGAGCCTCCCGGGGTGGGAGCAGGGGCACCCGCTGCGACAGCACCAGCCCGAGTTAAGCGGAATCCACGGACAACGCGGGAGTCCAGAGACTTGCAGACAACCTCGCTCAAGCGACAGAGAAGCAGAAAGGCCCCCGGGCAGCGGCATTGAGAAAGAGGCAGGAAGTCAGCAGCTAATACACGAGGTATTTGGTACAAAAAGCACAACACGTGCACACACGTAAAAAACACCTATCAAATCAGACTCCACAGCAGGTAACTGACGCAGGAAAGGAACGGTCTTCTTCCCACACCAACCCCTCCTCCGAGGGGGTGAGAAGGGCTGCTGGGCACCTACCGTGGCAGCGCCATTCACTTGCACCGATTTACTCGCTGTCGTAGTGAGGGCAGAAGGAAGTCTGTCCACATTCGAGGTCTCCCTCTGCTTCTCCACCACCTTGGGATCCCTGTAAAAATGCCGCCCACGGTGTGAATCTCCCCCACACAAAAGGCAAGGGCACGTGACAGCGCGGAGGCCCGGCGGCAGGCGGTACTTACTCAGGCGGGTGGGCGGGGGAGGGGGAGCGCCCGCAGGCTGCAGACAGCGTGCAGGCAGCCGGGGCTAAGGGCTCTCTGGGGCTCACCGCAGGGAGCGTGTTCGTGCTTGCGTCCGCATTCAGGCCCTGAAAACCAGGGTGACAGTTGAAGCTGGGTGGAGGAGCAGCCCTCCCAGCTCTCTCAGAGTGACCTTAAACACGCCGGTAACAGTCCTGGTCTGAATGACAAGGCGGCTTCCTGCCTTCCTCCCCAGGCCCAGGGTCACTCTCCCTGAGTTGAATGTGCAGCTTCCACCAGGGCAGCAGCTGGAAGACACCGCTAGCCAACAGCAGAAGCAGCAGAGCCCTGTCCTCCAGGGAGCCCTTGCTCCGCCCACAAACACCTCTTCCCTCCTGTGACCTGGGCCACCCTCGGGCTTCCACTCTACTCCTCCACAAGCTCCTTTTCTCCATGGAATAAATCTCAGAGGCACCCTGTTCCTGACACACCAGAGCCCAGCAGAGCCTGGCACGCGGAACACTCGAGTTCCCAACCTAATTCCCACACAACTCAGTCTTGTAACCAAAACCCAGAAGATCAACACTTCAGTACAGACAGAAGTTTGGGGGTCTCTTGATGGGTAGCAGGTGGGGGCACACTTCCCGCTTGAAAGCACAAACCATCCCCTGGAAGCAGGTGTGTGAATTCTCACATTAACAGACAAGGAAACCAAGGCTTGGAACAATCACGTTAATGTGCGCCCTATCATGGGGCGAAGATGTGAATAACGCTGGAGCTCTTATTCTAGCCAGTGACCCCCATGCATGGCGACGCTACACAAATGCAGTCTCTTTCCTACTGTGTGATTAATATGTAGCTGGAAGTAAGACTTTTTTTTTTTTTAATGTTTTATTTATTTCTGAGAGAGAGAGAGACAGCATGAGCAGGGGAGGGCCAGAGAGTGAGGGAGACACAGAATCTGAAACAGGCTCCAGGCTCTGAGCTGTCAGCACAGAGCCCGACACGGGGCTCAAACCCACGAACCACGAGATCATGACCTGAGCCGAAGTCGGATGCCTAACGGACTGAGCCACCCAGGCGCCCCTGGAAGTGAGATTAAGTGCAAATGTAACATTTTCTTATGATTCCACTTTCCTAGCAGATAAAAGGTTCAGAAGTGGACTGATGGAGAGCGGGGGGGGGGGGGCCCACAAGGTGAGCAGGGCAGTGCTGCGGCCCCGCCCAGGGTCCCCACTAGTCTTCACATAGGCACCAGGGGACAGAGAGACGTGCTGCAGGGCCTCGACCGGAGTGTGCGATCTGGCTGAGACTTTTTACACGTAGCCATCGGTCTTCAAAAAATAAATCATACAGAGGTGCCTGGGTGACTCAATCAGTTACACGTCTAATTTTTTATTTCAGCTCAGGTTGTGATCTCACGGTTCATGGGACTGAGCCCCATGTTCGGCTCTGCACTGACAGCACGGAGCCTGCTTAAGATTTTCCTCTCCGGGCATCGGGATGGCTCAGGGCTAAGTGTCCGACTTTGGCTCTGGTCAGATCTCATGGCTGGGAGCCTTGTGTCAGGCTCTGTGCTGACAGCTCAAAGCCTGGAGCCTGCTTCGGATTCTGTGACCCTCTCTCTCTCAAAAGTAAACATCAAAAAAACAAAAAACGAAAACACACACTCTCTCTTTGCCCCTCCTCACCCCCTCTCAAAATAAACAAATAGGGGCGCCTGGTGGCTCAATCAGTTGAGTGTCTGACTTTGAGGTCATGACCTCACGGTTCATGAATTCAAGCCCCTCACTGGGCTCGCTGCTGTCAGTGCAGAGCCCACATCGGATCCCATCTCTCTCTCTCTGCCCCTCATCCACAATGTCTCTCTTTCTCAAAAATAAGATAAACATTAAAAAACAGGTAAGTAGAAATAAATATAAATACATGAACATTTAGATACAAAATAGGAGCAATAGCCACGCAGCACCTGGACGAGGCCTGAACCCCGCCCCGAGCCCTGGCCTGGTCACTGGGCTGCTCTGCGGTGGCCGTGCAAGGGTCCACAGCCTGGGTGTGGCTGCAAGGCGGAGCCTGTCCCAACCCAGAGGCCTTCGTCTGGGGGCAGCAGGTGCATGGGCTTCCACTGGACAGAGACACGAGGAGACTGGTGGAGAGCCAGGAGAGAGCTCGAGGACAAATGTGGCCACGGGGACCTGATAGCTGTCCTCACCCCGACCCAGCCGAGCGCTCAGCTGGGTGCTGCACGGCCCGCCCAGCAGCAGCACAGACCTCCACGCCTCACAATCGCGGGCCCCAGGGGGAGCGCTGCAGACTAACCCTCTCTGAGGTCAGGAGCCCCTGATTCTGGGGCCCGCCCTCAGGACAGAAGAGTGAGGACAGCCAGGGCGGCGGCCCGCAGAGCTGGCCATAGCCACGAGTTGCAGTAAGATCATTCCAGGCCTCCCTTTAGTGATGCCGATTACTAAAAATTATGTCACTTCCATTATACTTCAGGTGTTTATTGTGTAGACTTGAAAAAAATAAAGGCAGGTTCTGAATAACAACAATAAAAGTGCAGTCTGAGTGTGCAGTGAGAGAGGGGGTCCTTGTGGCACACGACACAGGTGTCCACCTCTGGCCTCGGCAGGCAGCAAGGGAACGGTCTGAGAGGGTCTAGTCCCAGGTTCAGCCCTGACCCAACTACCCCGAATCCATGTGGCCTTTGCAAGTCACTTACCCTCTCTGAACCTCCTCTGCGTGCAAACAGCTGCCCTGGGAAGAGCTGAGAGAAGCACTGGACCCAAACTCAGCACTAAGCAAACATCAGCGATACAGATCTTACCCTTTCTTTTGATGATCCTATTAAGAAGCTAGACAGCCTGTTTTCAAACAGGTCCTCAGTCTTCAGGTGGCCTGCGGCTCCAGGCAGCGGAGGAAAGTTGGACAGTCCTAACTCAAAGCTCGGGGATGGGGGCCTCGGTGGCGTCGGAGACTGAGTTTGACTCCTCTGAAAGAGAACAACACCGTCATGCTGCACAAGTGTAGACTGCAAGATAACGCAGACACACAGCAGAAGAGGAAGGCAAACAATCCGTTCTCTGGCCTTCTGACTTCCGCCTCTGCCTGAAGACAACAGAGAGGTCACCCAACAATCTCAACACTTGGTCACCTAATCAAAAATCATTTATTAGGCGCCTGCAACCATTAGGAACAAGCTGTAGAGCTCGACCTCCTGAGGCTGTCGTCGGCTGTATAGAGCCACTTCTCTGAGATTCCGACTGTCCCGTTCCGGGTCCACAGTCGGCCGACACAGACCAGGTGGACACAGGCGTGCAGCTGAGGATGGCACAGACATGGTGTCAGACAAGCAAGGGAGCACTGGGGAACAACCTGGCCCCCTGCTCAAACATCACAAGGGCCTGAGTCTAGACCCTGACCCTACTCCTGTCCAGACAAGGTCTGTGTTACTACAGGAGAGCCTATCTTCTAAATTATAATGAAGATAGTGAAAGAAATAAACCCAAAAATGCCACTTTCAACTCTCTAAAACTTGTGTAAGAATTTTACACAGATTTCCATTGAAAAATGGTTTAACAAGGGGGAAAGGGGCTTCAGTTATCTGAAAACTGAATCAACTATGTAAAAACATGGTATTTGACAACAGATTTTAATCAGATTCTTCGACTTCAAGAAAATAAACTCAGAATATAATTTATAAACCCAAGATCCCAAGAGAAATGCAATGATGTATTTTTACTAAAATATTATCAAAGCAAACTGCTTTAACAAGCTACAAGCCGTTCCATGGGTACCCAGTTCCTTGGTTAAAGAAGACAGGGAGCAGAACGGGGACAGGCGTGCAGGTGGCAGGCAGGCGTCCGCAAGTAGGTGCGGGCGAGCAGGAGCAATGCTGCCACGAACTCACGCACTGGGAAGGGCCAGCACTGCCCAGCTACCTTCACCAACAGGAAAATTACTCCCTACAGAGACAGAACCTAGACAAGGTCTGTTAGAACTCAAGAGGTGGCAAGTACCCACACTGACAAAAACCCCACTCTCTCTCAATAGGAATTCATCCGAAACGACAAAACAAGATAGGGGCACGGCCAGAGATCTAAGCAAAACAGATATAAGTAATATACCTGATGGGAATTTTAAACAACAATCATAAGGATACTCACTGGGTTTGAGAAAAGAAGGTATCAGGGAGACCCTTACCACAGAGATATGAGAGTTAAAAAAAGAATCAGAGATGAAGAATGTAAAAACTGAGATAAGAAACAGGCTTGATGCAATGAGCACAAGGCTGGAAAAAAACAAGGGAACAAATTAGTGACTTAGAAGACTAAATAATGGGGGCGCCTGGGTGGCTTAGTCGGTTAAGCGTCCGACTTTCGCTTGGGTCATGATCTTGCGGTTAGTGGGTTCGAGCCCCGCGTCAGGCTCTGTGCTGACTGCCAGCTCGGAGCCTGGAGGCTGTTTCAGTCTGTGACTCCCTCTCTCTCTGACCCTCCCCTGCTCACGCTGTCTCTCTCTCTCTTAGAAAGAAATTAAAAAACATTAAAAAAAAAAAGACGACGACTAAATAATGGAAAATACTGACAATCAACAAGAGGGAAAGAAGAATTTCTGCAACACAAAATAGACTTAGGGGACTCAGTGACTGCATCAAACATAAAAACATTCATATTATAGGAGTCCCAGAAGGAGAGAGAAAAGGGGCCCAAAAATGTATTTGAGCAAGGAACAGCTGAAAACTTTGCAAACCTGGGAAAGGAAACAGACGTCCATATCCAGGAAGCACACAGAACTCCCCTCAAAATCAACAAAAGCAGGCCAACACCAAGACTTATTGTAGTTAAATTTGCAAGATCAAGAGATGAAGGCAGCCAGACAAAAGAAGTCCTTAACTTACAAGGGAAAACACAGGAGGTGAGTTGGAGATACCTCAACAGAAACTAGGCCGGCCAGGATGGATGTGCTCTGAATGAGAACAATCTGCCACCAAGAATTTTCTACCCGGCAAGGCTATCATTCAGAATGGAAGGAGAGATAAAGAGTTTCCCAGACAAACAAAATCAAAAGGAGTTCGCGACCACTAAACCAGCCCTGCAAGATATATTAAAGGGGACTCTTTGAGTGGAAAGACCAAAAGTGACAAAGACAAAAAAGGATCAGAAAAATCTCCAGAAACAACAACGAAACAAGTAATAAAACAGCACAAAATACACAATAATTACTTTGAATATAAACAAACTAAACACTCCAATCAAAAGGCATAGGATGTCAGAATGGATTTAAAAAAAAAAAAAAAAATCTATATGCTGCCTGCAGGAGACTCACTGTGGACTGAAGAGACAGACACCTGATGAGTGAAAGTGAGGGGATGGAGAACCATCTCGCATGCTCATGGACATCAAAAGAAAGCCAGAGTAGCCATACTTCTATCAGACAAACTAGATCTTAAACCAAAGACTGTAACAAGAGACGAAGAAGAAGGGCACTGTATCCTAATCAACAGTTCTCTCCAACAAGAGCTAACAACTGTAAATATGTATGCACCCCGTGTGAGAGAACCAAATATAGAAGTCAATTAATAACAAAAAGGGACTAATCAATAATAATAGTAATAAAGGAGACTTTGATACCCAACCTACAGCAATGGACAGATCATCTAAGCAGAAAACCAACAAGGAAACAGTGGCCCTAAATGACCTACTCACCAAATGGACTTAACAGACATTTACAACATTCCATCCTAAAGCAGCAGAATACACATTCTTTTCAAGTGCACATGGGACAGTCTCCAAAATACATTACATACTCGGTCACAAATCAGGACTCAACAAATACAAAAACACTGAAATCATACCATGCATATTTTCAGACCACAACACTATTAAACTAGAAGTCAACCACAAAAAAAAAAAAAATTGGAGAGGCGCCTGGGTGGCTCAGGCAGTTGGGTGTCCGACTTCGGCTCAGTCATGATCTCGTGGCGCGTAGGTTTAAACCCTACGTCGGGCTCTGTGCTGACAGCAGTCTCTCTCAAAAAGAAATAAACATTAAAAAAAAAATTTCAAGAATAAAGAAAAAAAACTGGAAAGCCCTCAAATACATGGAAGTTAAAGAACATGGTACTAAAGACTGAAGTCGTTTACCAGGAAATCAAAAGAAATTAAACACACACACACGCCCACACACACACAGAAATAAATGAAAACGAAACACAACGGTCCCAAACCTTTGGGATGCAGCAAAAGTGGTTCAAACAGTGAAGCAGGTAGCAATACAGGGCTACCTCATGAAGTTAGCAAAATCTTTAATAAACATCTAACCTGATACCCCAAAGAGCTAGAAAAAGGACATACAAAGCCTCAAGCCAGCAGGAAGAGGAAAATAATAAAGATTAGAGCAGAAATAAATGATATAAGCTTAAAAAAAAACATAAAAACAAAAACCAGTAACAGATCAATGAAACCAGGAGCTGATTCTTTGAAAAAGTTAACAAAATGGATAACCCCCCAGAATTATCACAAAGGAAAGAGCAAGGACTCAAATAAAAAAAATTACAAATGAGACAGGAGAAATACCAACCAACATCACAAAGATAATACAAACAATAAGAGATATCATGAAAACTGATATGCCAGGGCACCTGGATGGCTCAGCTGGTTGAGTGTCCGACTTTTGATTTTGGCTCAGGTCATGAACTCAGGGTCAGGAGACTGAACCTTGTTTTGGGGCCCATGCTGAGCATGGAGCCTGCTAAGATTTTCTATTTCCCTTTTCTGCCCATTTCCTGATCGCAGGTACATGCCTTCTTTCTAAAATAAATAAAGAACGAAAGAAAAACTTGGGGTACCTGGGTGGATCGGTGGGTAAAAGTGTCCAACTCTTGGTTTTGGCTCAGGTCATGATCTCACATTGGGATTTGAGATTTGAGCCCCACGTTGGGCACTGAGTAGGGAGCTTGCTTGGGATTTTCTCTCTGTCTGTGCCTGCCCCTCGCCTGCTTGCCCGTGTGCTCTCTCTCAAAATAAATATTAAAAATGGGGCACCTGGGTGGCTCAGTCGATTAAGCGTCCGACTTTGGCTCAGGTCATGATCTCGTGGTTCATCAGGCTGAGCCCTGTGTGGGGCTCTTTACTGACAGTTCAGAGCCTGGAGCCTGCTTCGGATTCTGTGTCTCCCTCTCTCTCTCTGCCCCTCCCCCACCCATATTCTCTCTCCTCTCTAAGATAAAAACAGTAAAAAAATTTTTAATAAATTTAAAAAAAGAAACACAATTGCACCCAAAAACAAGATACTTAGGAATAAACCTAGCTAAAGAAGTGAAAGACCTATACTCTGAAAATTATAAAACACTGGTGAAAGAAAACTGAAAATGATACAAAGAAATGGAAAGACATTCCATGCTCATGGAACAAATACTGTTAAAATGTCCATGCTACACAAAGCAATCTACACATTTGACTAATCCTGTATCAAAATAACACCAGCATTTTTCACAGAGCTAGAACAAAGCCTAAAATTTGTGTGGAACCGCAAAAGACCCTGAACACCCAAAGCAATCTTAAAAAAGAAAAGCTATGCAAGAGGCATCACAATTCTGGACGTCAAGTTACATTACAAAGCTGTAGTGATCAAGACAGCACGGTACTGGAACACAGAGATCAACAGAACAGAAGAGGAAACCCAGGAATAGACTGCAATTATGTGGTCAATTAATCTGCGACAAAGCAGCAAAGAATAGCCAATGGGGGAAAAAAACCAGTCTCTTCAACAAATGGTCTTGGGTAGACTGATCAGCAACATGCAAAAGGATGACACTGGACCACTTTCTTACACCATACACAAAAATAAACTAAAACTGGATTTAAGAACTAAATGTGACATTTGAAACCATAAAAATTCTAGAAGACAACACGGGCAGTAACCTCTTTGACACTGTCCACAGCATCTTACTAGATACGTCTCCTGAGGCAAGGGAAATAAAAGCAAAAACAAACTACTGGAACTTCAAGACAAAAAGTGAAAGAAACAATCTAAAAAACTAAAAGAAAACCTTTAGAATGGGAGAAGCTATCTGAAAATGACGTAGCTAATGATTTAGTATCTAAAATATATAAAGAACTTATAAAACTTGACACCCAAAAAACATCATCCAATTAAAAAACAGAAGACATGAACAGACATTTCTCCAAAGACGACATCCAGATGGCCAACAGACACGTGAAAAGACGCTCAACATCACTCATCACCAGGGAAACGCAAATCAAAACCACAAGGAGAGACCACCTCACACCCATCAGAACAGCTAAAATTTACAGCACATGAAACAACAGACGTGGCGAGGATGAGGAGAAAGGGGAGCCCGCTTGTGCTGCTGGTGGGAATGCAAACTGGTGCTGCTGCTCTGGAGGTTCCTCAAAAAGTTAAAAATAGAACTACCCTATGACCCAGCAATCGTACTACCTAGTATTTACCCAAAGAATACAAAAATCCTAATTAGAAGGGGCATAAATGTACCCTGTTTATTATCTACAATAGTCAAATTATGGAAAGAGCCCAAGTGTCCAGTGACAGATGAAGGGATAAAGTGGCGATATATGTATATAATGGAATTTTACTCAGTTATGAAAAAGAAATGAAATCTTGCCATTTGCAACTAAATGGATGGAGCTAGAGGGTAATGTTAAGTGAAATAGAGAAAGACAAATACCATAGGATTTCACTCAAATGTGGAATTTAAGAAACAAGCAAAGGGAACAAAAGAGAAGCAAACCAAGAAACAAGACTCTTAAATATAAAGGACAAAATGCTGGTTACCAGACGGAATGGAGGCTGAAGGAGGCACCAGTCGTGATGACGGCGGGTGATGTACGGAAGTGCTGAATCTACACTGTGCTCCTGAAACTAATATGCCACACTTGAACTTTGATAAAACTTTAAATACATAAATAAATGAGAAGCACTAGAAGCTAAAAAAAAAAAAAAAAAAATCCGCACTATCTCTCTGGGGCATCCCTGCCTGCCTCTTACCCTTCCTATGGCTCAGGTGCATTTTGGTGACTTGCTGCCCGAACCCAGCTTTCGCTTACCGGCCACTTGGCTGCTCTTGTGCGCTCTTTAACTCACCAAAGCTCTAAGTTACGCACAGGCCAGTGACCTCAAAGCAGGTCTCAGAGGCTTAATTTTGAACATCAGCACTTTTCTGAGATGATCCCAGGTTTTCAGGGATTCAGATTTCACTAATATTTTACTGAATCTGGATTCTGCAGGAACACTAGGTAGGCGGTGCTGCCTTGGTGCGGGAGTGACAACACGGCGTGCCTCCAGGTGAGGCCTCGCCTCGGATGCGGCGTTCAACACTGCTTTCAGGGTCTGTACGGTGTGACACAAGGTGACGAGGCCCTGGTCCCACAGCTCGGTCGGGCCGAGCGCGCACACGCAATCACGATCTCTAAGTTCCTGAAGTCACTGGAATGTCCCAAGGTAGCCGCACGGGCACTCCCCTTGCTAAATGCACCTGCATCGTGGGCCTGGCCTTCGAGTGGCTCCTGGGTACGAGCATGCGAGTCAGCACACAAAACGTTCACAGAGCTGGCAAAGGGGATAAAGGTCACCTCTGAAGGCAATTTAGTAACCCAACTCAGAACAATTCAGTTCAGGGAACTGATGTCTGAAGACACACTCTGATACTATCTCATTAGTCCAAATGTTAGAGGCAGTCATTAATTCCAACTGCAACCAACCAGTGTAAACGGACTCATCAAAGGGCTCACCCAAAACGAAACTGACCAACAGAGCAGAATTATGGGTATTTTATTAACTACTAAGCTGTACTTTCTAAGTTCTAGACACAGTAAATTTATCTTTTGTGATGGGACAGCACATACTCACTGGCTTGGGGGGGGAGGGGGGATAGACATGCTTCCATCCATCCACGTGTCTACATGTCCTAAGGTGGCATACTTCACGTGGAAAGGTATGGCTCCAACCCACACCAGAGCCTGATGGAAGCATTATCTAGGAGAAGCTACGTAATCAGCCCAAGCAAATGTGGCCACACCTCAGGTGCTCAGCATTCACCCAGGCCCACCCTTAGTGCACTGTTCTGACCATTAGTTAGAGCAGAAGGCAGCAATGCTTTCTACATAGGGGATACAAAGTCAAATGTTTTGAATGAAAACTACTGATGCACTAATTCCTATAGTGAAAAGTTTATGCTGCTTGTCAGAACTATTAACTTCAGTTCATTTAACACACTGTCCAGTTATCCACAGAGAATTCATTCGAAATGTGTGTGCACACCATGTTCTGGCCGTGCCTACTGCACAGCACACACACACGCAGGTACTGTGTGGGGACACTCCAGAAACTCTTTAGCGACCAGCATTTTACAATTGCCTCCAGCTTCTCCTCTTTAGGCTGCGACAATGTCAGTTATCACCTGACACACATCAGATTAGAAGAAAACCTCTTCTGCAAAGCTCAGCACATCTTAACCTTCATTCATGTAGTTAAATCTCACATTTAATATGAATTAGGCTTAAGAGTCTTGCGAAACTGTCATGGACTAGATGTACTCACTGTCAGCTTCTCCTCCCGTTTCTTCCGGTAACCAAAGGAATTCTTCCTAGAAAAGAGGAAAGCAAAAGACTGTGAACTTTTTCCCAATGGGAAGGTTTTCACCAAGCACAGGTATGTGCAGATTTCTTCAGTCTTTATTCCTTCGTATTCCTTTATTCCTTCTTTCACATATGATTCTGGATTATAAAACCCTCACTTTAGGGGCACCCGGTGGCTCAGTCAGTTAAGCGGCCAACTTCAGCTCAGGTCATGATCTCACAGTGTGAGTTCAAGCCCCGCGTCGGGCTCTGCGCTGACAGCTCAGAGCCTGGAGCTGCTTCAGATTCTGTGTTTCCCTCTCTCTCTGCCACTCCCCTACTTGCGCTGTCTCTCTCAAAAATAAACACTAAAAAGAAAAGTTTTTTATCCCAACTTTAAGAAGCAAAATAATAATTTCATAGTAAAAAACTACAAGTGATACCTAGACAGATAAGTTAAAGAAAAACAAGAAGAAAAAAAATTTACTGGTAAAATCTTCCTAGAAGTTATTTAGAATTCTGTTATGGCAGAAATAGCTGAATGTTCATTCGGTTGAAATGACAAGATTATACAATCCGACAATGAGCCACACGGGTGAACTGTTAAACACTGGTAATGAAATGCGTCAGATTAATCATCCAAATGGAAAGACCCGAAAGTGGCCTGGTCTGCCCTCACTCTCTCCCTCTCAGCCCCTCCTGCTACCACCGGTTGGCTCCAGGGTTTCCAAACCCCTGGCACCGCCTATCCCCAGCGGCCAACTACGTGCACAGGGCTCTAGATCTCTGCGGGCGACCACCCAAAGGCCACAGCATAAGTTCACGCTGTGGATGGGCTTATGCGGCCTAAAAGTTCACAAGGTAACTCTCATTTCTAATTCTGTCTTGACTTGTCCCTTTGTCATTTCAACTGAATACACTTGTAGGTGCACGCGGGAAAGGAGCTCAAAGAAATAATCTTGACCCGTTCTTCTCCTTTACACAAAGCCCACAAGCAGTCTTGCCCAGGATGGCCTAACTACTTAGGACAGGCTAGGAGCCCTCCACTTTGGTGCCGAGCAAGGACACGCTGAGGCCCCTGGCTAGAACCCCAGGAGAAGCAACAGTGCGAACTTCTAGGACTCTGGAGCAAAGCCATCCCCTCTCCTTTGAAAGTACTCCAGAAACAACAACTGCTCTCACTAGCCCCCAGCGGACACCACATGCTGGGCCACAGGACAGCACGTGACCATGGACTCAGCTGCCCATCGGGAACGGGGCACTAAGCCCCATTGAAAAGCACAAACACCAGCAACAGCGCTCTGTCCACTGCTGAGGCCTCCTCGCAGGGAGTCCCTGAGAACAGTGACCAGGGAGTGGGGTCAGTTCCAGAACAGCACCAGGGACAAGCGTGCAACGTGCAGGCTGCCTCCACTCCACACAACTAAGAGTGCTCCACAAAACCAGGACGCAGGAGTGTCTTCCCAGGCCCGGAACTTCAGGCACCGTATTTGCTGCGTCCTGTGTCTGGAGGCGGAACGGCTGAAGGCAGCTCTAAAGTGAGAGGGCTCGGGGTCCGGCTGGACGGCAGCCTTGGTGAGACCTGCCTCTGAGTGCACAGTGACAAGGAGCCCTCGGGTGGCCTGTGGAAGAGGCAGCGTGCGCACATCTGCGATGCACAAGGCACTTTAGACAAGACCCCCACAGCCGGGAAAGAAGAGGTGCGTCTGCCTCGTGTGCCAGGCTCCTAGGGGTGCGGCAGTCACGCTGGGCCCTGCCACCAAGCCTAGCAGTGTGTCCCTACCGGTGGGCCCTGGCCAGCTGACAGCACTGCCCTTTTCTGTCCTGGAGGTGGCCACCGGGCCTCCACCAGAGTCGGCACCACGGGGATGTCTCTGGAGGTGGCGGCCGGGCCACCCAGCCAGGGCCTGAGTGTCCTCAGAGGACAGTCCTACCTCAGGAGACACAGCTCGGACTCGAAAGGTGAGCGTGGCACGGGGCTAGAGCAGCACGGAGCCCGGGGAGGGCTCTTCATGGTCACACCCGCCTTTCCACCCACAGCGCACTTGCTTCCTGGGCCCACAGCTCTGAGCCTGGCAGGCGCCCTCACATTACACACCTGAACCTAGCTGGGGGTCACAGCCACACAGGGTGGGAGAACCACATGTGGTCCCAGGGGGCTGTTGGGGTCCCTCATACTGCTCCTTACCTTTGTCCAACAGACAAAGCTAAAGGAAAACAAAACCTAAGAAAAAGAGGGGCGCCTGGGTGGCTCAGTCAAACGTCAAACTTCGGCTTGGGTCATGATCTCACGGTCTGGGAGTTCGAACCCCACACTGGGCTCTGTGCTGACGGCTCAGAGCCTGGAGCGGCTTTGGATTCTGTGTCTCCCTCTCTCTCTGTCCCTCCCCTGCTCACGCTCGCTCTCTCTCTCTCTCTCTCAAAAATAAACATTAATAAAAATTTAAAAAATATAAACCTAAGAGAAATAGAGTTGCTGGTATGGGGGCGCCAGCAGAAGACATGGCCACTGTGGCTCACCCTCCAGCTGAAGACACCCAGGGGCCGATAGCTTGCCTGTAGACAACGGGAGAGGTGAGCACCAGGATGTCCCATGGGGCGGCCGCGGTCTGGAGCGTACAGACTATGTGGGTGCAGACAGCCCTTTGTGGGGCAGAAGCACAGGCAGTTCCCGTGGTTCTGCGGAAGTCCTACCACAGAGCCAGATCGCACACAACCGTTGTGACTGGAGGCGGCCCACGTGGGTCAGCCAGGTGCCCCTCGGTTTCTGGGCACCTAGTGGCCCTGTCCTTCCGCCGCCAGGACGCTTCCGTGGAGCTAAGCTCCCAAGAGGCCAGCAGGAGGCAGGAAAGCGGGGAGTGGGAAGTCCCACTGGCACTTCCTCTGCGGTGTCTGCAGTGAAGCATGACCCAGCACCCCAGGCAGCACCCAGGTGGCAGGTGCGGCCTCCTTTGGGTCCCGCCTCAGCTCCGCTGGCCCTGCTGCAAGCCTCTGGCCTCCTCTGTCGCCCCAGCCCCTTGGCGTCCTTCATCTCTCCAATACCCCCTGAGCCACCTTCACAGCACACATCCTGGGGATGTAAGGCGGGGGGCTGCCACCAGCCACTCAGTCCCGTGGCCCCACCCAAGCCAGATGGTGCACACTGACGCACCACCAGTGCAGGGCACCGTGACTTGCCACCCTCGCCCCCATGCCCCAGCCACAGTGAGTACAGAGCGGAATCCGGGCTGCCAGAGCCTGTGTGTGCAGACACTGTGCTGGTGTGCAACACTGGGGAACGTCTGCACTGAGGTTTTCCAAGCAGGTTGAAGAAATGCTTAGGTGGGTTGAACACACACAGGTGATGTGTCAGAAGGGATTTCATTCTGGACAGCCCCAAGCACAACTGAGAGGAAAAACCGGACGGAAGCACCCCGTCCGCCGCCTCTAACCTCAGTCCTGAATGGAAGAGGAAGAGACAGGAGGCAGGAATGGACGGCACGCACGCTGCCTTGGGGAAAGGTGAGGAGGTGCTGGCGCGGCCCGACGTCAGGGGCGTGGGAACGCACACACACCATGGACCCCAGGGGCTCATGCATGTGCCCATGGACAGCACGGAGGGTGGCCAGCAGGCTCGCTTTACCAGTACAGCTCATTTTTATGAATATGTTTAGGAAAAACATAATCAACAGCCTGGTCCGCCTAGTGCACAACCCACCTACTACCATGGAAATGGAGTGAGGCTGGGGCGCTGGGCCTCTGCGCAAGGCAGGGGGTGGGGGCCTGGACCCACAGTGTGGACACTGGTGTGTGCAGAGCTCCAAATGCCCACCAACGACTGTGACCAAACATGGCTCCTGTCCATCTAGGGCTCTCCCCACAGTTTTATACAAAGAAGAGGAAGCCTGTCAAGTCTCTTGAGTGACCCTCTGAGTAATTACATAAAACTTGTGATGGGTGCAGCCTTCGATGTGAGGCCGTGTTCTGCATGTGAAGACGAAATGGTAAGCCACACCTGCAGAGAGGACACTGGGTCAATATTCACAGCCCACGGGGACAGGCCGTAGCTGTCTGAGAGCAGCTCTCAAGCACTCACCTCCCTCTCCCTAAACCAGGGGGAGATTCCGCGCTGCTCTGCTCCACACGACCAGACCCAACCTCCCTCTTGGTGTAGGCAGGAGGGTTCTGTATCCGTGTTCTAGGCGGACCTGTCTGCCGTGTCTGTGGGCTCCGGACACCGTTAATTAGCCGGTCTGCAGTGAAGTTAAATATCGAAGGGCTTTCTAACAGCCCAGGTCCTCTCTCTGCACTGGGAATGGCATGGCGTAGATGAGATTTGCTAGGATTCCTGGAAACAAAAGGTTTGCACGCGCTCAGTGTTAAAGCAATCGTGGTGTCATAAAATGAGCTAACACATGAAAGGACTCGGCTAAAAGGTACTTTCTAGTTAGAAAAAAAATAGTACAAATGTTATTCAGGAAACAGTTAAGGTATGCCGTGTCTGCTACTGCGAATCTACAAAGTATCAACATTTTGTGTAGCTGCAGCCCAGGTCCAAATTCAGAGCGGGCCCACTCGGACACAAGCTGGAGAACCTGTGCTTTATGCAAGCCTCCAGCAAGCATTTCAGGGTCTGATCTCAGAGCGCAATTCTAGGCCTCGGGAGGTTTCATCTCCACTGGTCAAATGGATCACAACATCTTGTCAGAAAGAGCTTCTCCACGCAGTCAGCATGGCTCGAGCACGTGGTGAGGACGCCCCGTTTGGAAACTGCTTGCTCTTTCCACTCCTTGAGAGCACAGCGCAGCGTGGCGGACCTCTCCCCACAGATCCCGGGGCTACTGCCCTCCCCAACTCGCGGAACTTGCCTGCTTCTTGGAGGGTACTGTCTGAGCGAAGTCAGAGGAGACGCTGCAGGTTTGAAGGTTGGAGACGTAAACCCATTTATAAATCCAGTATTTGGAAACGGAGTTACCTAGATGCATTAAAAACAAACAAGTCAGCAAGCCATTAACAGCCTTCACACTAATGGCACACCTTGTGGTTGCAGGCGTTCTTTCTCCACTCGCCAAGCAAGCTCAGATGAAATATTCCCCAGATGAAAAGAACATGGTGTTAGATTATTGCTAATAACCAATAGTTCCCGAGCCAGGCTGGGGCTAAGGCCGCCTTCTGGGCCAACTAAGGTGACCTCCGCACAACGGCCCCAAGGAAGCCAACTTATACCCATGGGGGCTGGAGCTAAACATAAGCTATGGCAGAAAGCACATGTTACATACTGCTCAGGACCAAATAAAGCTGTTTGCTAACAGGAAAATGGGGAAGGGGGCGGGGGGGAGAGGAGAAGCAGCAGAGGGAAACTGGGGGCGAAAGACACACGTAGAGCTCTGCAAGAATCCCCAGCATGCTGGCTAGAGAACAGCTGCCAGAGTCAGACTATTTAAAACTCTTGTCAATCACACGGGAACCAGATTATAAATCACAGTAAGACCAGTCGTGACACATCACTTCCTGTATGTACTTTTATATACAGAACTCTGGTATTTGAGTAATTCTGATCAAGTGTTTAAAAATAAGTTAGTCCCCTGGGGCGCCTGGGTGGCTCAGTCGGTCAAGCATCCGATTTCAGCTCAGGTCATGATCTCACGGTTGATGGGTTTGAGCCCCACATTGGGCTCTGTGCGGACAGCTCAGAGTCTAGAACTGCTTCAGATTCTGTGTCTCCCTCTCTCTCTGCCCCTCCCCCACTAATGCTCTGTCTCTGTCTCAAAACAAATGAACATTTTTTTTTTAAATTAAAATAAATAAAAATAAATTAGTCCCTAACTCCAATCATTTCACATTACTTGCTGAGAATTCACATGCACTATCTCTTCACATCTGCTCCAAATGACACAGTGTGCTTTCAAGCAAGCCAAAGGCCTCATTCCTGAACCAGGGTCAAAGGAACCACGCAAACGGCCAGCTGACCCCGAGTGCCAGACAGGCAGGGCCACGATGAGAGCCGTCAGAACAGCAACGTTACTCCAGAGAAAGCAGGCGGCACAGCGCGCCGGCTGGCCTCCACTGGGGACGTTCCTCAACGGCAGGGCTCGAGGACTCTACTTCCTGTTACGCTTCTCTCACGATCTGTGGGCCACATGGCCACCGGTGCCTTCTACAGAATGTGGCAAGTATTTGAAAGCAGCAGTGCGTTAATAGGATGAGAGAGACACACAGAGAGAAACCTCGTCCACAGTGTCTGCAGACCTCAGGGCTCTGGCGGTGCCTGTAATGACCTGTCCCGACTCCTCTGGCCCCACACGTCACAGGCGCTGAGTATGCAGCCTCAGGACACACTGAAGACGCCGCACAGCTTGACCCCGACAGGACTCCCCAGCTTCCCCCCCGAGCTCCCGGCCTCAGCCTCCGTTTCAGCTCAGAGGCCCTCAGCACGCCCGCCGCCCCTGCACAGCCACGGGCTCTCCTGCAGCCCCCCTCCTTCCACCTCCTAGCCTCAGCGGGGAGGACATCACAGCAGATAAGCCCCCGCTGTAAGCTTCACAGTATTCTGTCCAGGTCCCATCTTTCCAGTTTCTGCCTGTCTGCCTGCCATAGTGGTCTCTCCCAGGCCACGTGCTCTCAGGCCATGTGCTCATCTGCACATGCGTGACAGGCATGGACACTCCCCCACCCCCCCAGTCGCCACTGCGTCTCTAACGAGAGCCCCACATGATGTGTCCACGTGGCGGGGCCTGGCTTGCAGGCCTCTCCTGCAACCCCCCCCCACACACACACACACCCCGCCGAGCACCACATAGCTTTCCGCAGCCATACCCTCAAGGCCATTACTGGATTCCTGCTTCCCAAACACAACCTTCCTCGCTTTCTACCCTTCCCTGTGTCTGGCCCCGCCTAGAGCTGGCCCGCGGCCTCACACAGCCTGTCCATCAGCCCATCTCCACTGTCTGCGGTGGGAGCCCAACCTGATCGGAGTCCCGGCTGTGTCCCATGCCAGCCGGGGCCCACCTGGCCTCTCCGAGCTCCCCAGCAGCACCGCTGGGGAAAGCTGCCTGGACCCACCACACGGGCCAGTCGGGGCTGAGGGGAGGAAGACAGCTGCAGGCCTATTTGTTCTCAACCATCCGAAGCCTGTTAAAACAGCTGTCTCCATAAAAGCATCTCCCCTGGCACCCCACGCTCAGAAGTAACCTGGTTACCCCAGAACTCGGACCACATCATCTGTGGCTTCCTGGAGACGACATAGCCTAGGAAGGTGCTGCTACACAGGAAGGCAGGGGGACCGCGCCAAGGATCAAGATTAGAGCCTTCGATGGTCTTTTCAGTGCGCCCAGCTACACGCTGGTCTCCCAATAAATTTAGGTCTGCTACAGGACCGAGGGTCTCTTTTACAGGGCAACTGTGGACACGTCTGGCTCCCCTACGCGACCTGGGGCCTCACCCTCCTGAGCACCTGCTGCAGCGGCCAACACAGGACCTCCGGCCGCACAAGCTCCAAGCACACGCGGGACTCACCAGGGGTGGATCAAGATAGCTGTGTGTGGCCGACCACGCCTGGGGGGCGATCAGGCTGTACAGAGGGAGCTGCTGCTGGGGGCTGTAGACCGGAGGTAAGTAAAAGGAGGCTGTGTAGCGCTGCTGTGTGTAAAGGCTCATGTCCAGGGGTCTAAATCCATTCTTTGGCAAAAATGTGTTTATAGCTATTGCCTTTGCTTTTATCCGTGCCTGTGTGGGGACACAGAAATGTCTATCAGAATACTGAAGTACTGATTTGCAAAAATAAAGAAAGTATAAGGAATGGTCTTGCTTACCTTAATTGGTTTTCCTTGAAAAGTCTTGACTTCTTCTCGAAGGTATTTGTAAGCCTGAGGGCAAAATTGTCCAAAATACCATTGTGTTAATCTTAGAAACACAACGGACTGGAAGTTAACTCACTACCTCAACTAAGGAATGGTATTTAAAATACGATGGGCAGGCCCTCGAACAGAGATTCTTAATTAACCTACTTTGGGTCACTGGTTCCTTAAAAGAACCTCTAAGAGTTAGGGAACCTCCAGCAAAAAGTCTCATGGTCAATATGGGACCACAATTCTGTCAGATTAACAGGCACTGCAGAGCACCCGTCCCCCGGCCGCAGGCTGAGCGTCCTGACCCGCAGGTAAGAGTGGAACCAAGTCCCCAGTCACAACCCGCATCGGAAATGGAATCACACAGCTGGGGAGAAGAAGGCAGAGACCGCAGTATTTGCAAGTCTGTACTTATGTGGCTCCTTATTCTTCTCCCAGGTGCACTCCTTGCCTCGGGAGGCCCTGAGCCCCCTGACCTGGTCTGGGCTAGCCGCACGCACCCTTCTGGTAAGGACAGCTCAACCTGCTACGCTCACAGGCTCTTCCTCTGCCTTTTCCCTTCCAGTCCTTTAACACGCATCCTCCCCATGTCTCTCTCTCTTCTGAATTTCACGGCATTCATGTCACTAACACAGCTGCCCTTGAACTGCAAAGGGCCACTCACACGCAGCCTCCTTTCGAGAACTATACCACAGGACTATAAATGTATTTTCTCCCACTTATGGTTTACTCAGCACTATTTTCTGCAGCTTATTTTATTGAAAGAACACAGCATATAATACAAATTACAGACAAAACAGGTGTTAGTCAATTGTTTATGTTATTAGTAAGGCTTCAGGCAGATCAACAGGAGACTAGCAATAGTTCAGATCTGAGGGAATCAGTCGTCGTACATGGACTCCCCACCACGCGGGGTCGGCGTCCCTAACCGCCACGTTGTTGAAGGGCCACCTGTACCAGCAATCCCCTGAAGCACGTTTAACATCTCCGCCAGTAAGACTCGCCCTTGAAGGGCAGGGAGACCGTCACAACTCCCCGCGTCTGCTCGCAGCCTCGTAGGCCATTCAGCGGTCTTACAGCACACAGTGATGTCTGGCGAGAGTTAGGGTTACGTTCAAATTTCCCAAAACACTTTCCAAATTGTACAACTTCTCTCTGCCCAGATACAAGAAAAGAGCTCCTTTTCATGGGCTGCTTGTCTTACCTGTCCTTAAGAAACACAGTCGTATACTTCACATATCGCTACGAAAACTATCTACACAAACACCTCTATTTCAGTTTCTGCAGCCTGATTTCCCCTGCACTTTATCATCAAACTTAGCACCACAATGCAACAGTAATGTCAACACCCATGTACAACCGATGTTACGTAGTAAGTCCTAGTAATGCTAAGCTTCACGGGGGTGGGAAGAACTCACCTGCTGGGCATCAGCTTCCGTCTCAAACGTAATAAACCAATTATCATTATAGGCAAATTCACAGTTTATAAATTTCGGTAAATTGTCTCCTTTAAATAGTGCTTCTACTTCCTACAGAAAACAGAGAGGTAGAAATTAATTCTCCACTACGCTGCATCTGTCCTTACCGAATAGAAATGACGTGGACCCTGAAGGACAGAGTCTTAGACAGAGAGCCCATCCAAAATACTGATGGCTAGTAAACCTCTTCCAGAAGAGCAGAGGTGCTGTGCGTGGCTTCCAGAATCAGGGCTTCACTGCCATAGGAAGTAAGTCCACAGCATATTGATAGCTTTTCTTCGTACCAAGGTCCCTTTAAGGTAAATTAACATGCAGGCACGCCGTAGTGCACCAGAGCACTGGTGACTACACAGCTGGGGAAGCAGGGCGGTAAGCTCAGAAATGTAAATAGTGGCCGAACTTCTGGTTCCGGCTAAGACGGGCCGGCTTTACATTCTCAAAAACAAAAGACAACATACATGAAGTAACAGTTTCAGACAGCAGAGCTCAGGCCATGCAGGGCAGGGGAGCCCGTGAGGGCCCAGCTTGGGCCTGGAGTTCCCACGGGAGCCCCACCACCCAGAACCCAGAGGCGAGTGCTGACCCAGGCCCAGGAGCCTAGGGCTCTTGCAGGGGCGGGGGTCTCCCAGGGCCCGGTGTGCATCAACAGCCTCCTGAAATCACCAGAGGGAAAAGGAGCAAAGCTTGCTAGGATGGGGAGGGGGCGGTGTGTCTCCCCACAAGGCAGAGTGGGAAACACTCCCAACTCATGGGGCGTCAGGCCGTGCACGCAGGAGGGCCCGGCCGCAGCGTGGGTAAGAACCAGCCCCGGGCGAAGGCAGCCCCGCAAGCACCTAACAATATGCCTGAAGGGTCAAACTGAACCTCAAACAAAGCTCAAAAATACCTGCAGGGGAAGAATACAAAGACATTCAGTACCCAGTAACACAAAATCCAAATGCCTGGCCTCCATTCAAAATTCACCAGGCATACAAAGAAATGAAAAAAGACGACATAAGTGAGAAAATTCCATCAAAGTAGACCCCAAACTGATACAGAGGACAGAATTAAAAGGCAAGGATATTAAATAGTTCTTAGGCACATATATAGTCTACATTCACCAAAGTAAAGACTGAGCATGTTAAATAAAGACAGAGAAAAGGAAAGAAAGACCCAAAATTAACTTCTGGAATGAATAATGTGCTAAAGTAGGATTAATGGTTAGTTAGAACTTTGAAAAAAAAAAAAAGGGAGAAAAGAAAAACTATTTGAAGAAATAGTAGCTCAGGACACTTTGCGCACAAGAAACTTACAAGTTACACCAAGATGTATCACAATCGAATTGCCTAAAATTTTCAAGCAGTGAGAAAAAAGAATGGTCGCTATGTACAGAGGAAAGGAGACAAAAATGAAAGACTCATCTTCAGAAACAGCACACACCCGGGCACAGAAGAACATCTTCAAAACATAGGAAGGAGAAACAATCCTGTCAGTCGTGGATTCTACACCAGTATCTTTCATAAGTGACAGTAAAATAAACATTTTCTCAAACACACAAAAGCTGCAGAAACTCACACCAGCAGACCTGCACTACAAGAAATAAAGCAATAACCAGACAGAAAGGAGGACAGAAGGGAGTCTAGGTCTAGAGACAGAATCAAAGCACTGCAAATGGTAAATGCTGGAGAAATATGAAACACATCTTTCTTATTTTTAAACTCTTTAAAAGAAAACAGGCTCGTTTAAAGCAAGCACAGGAAAGCGCGGTATGACTGAGGGCCACGCAGGACTCCTGAGCATGGCCAGCCGTGGAAAGCGGGGGGCCTGTCTCAGAAAGGTGACAAGTGGGATTATGTTAAGGCAGAGACACTGATATACTCAGGTATCAACTACAAACTGTAAAAGCCGCCACTAAACGAAACAAAGAGTTGTATCGAATAAGCCAAAAAGGGAGACAAAAACCACGCTGAACCAAAGCAAAGGGAGGCAAGGAAACGAGAACAGTATAGACAAAGAGAAGACAAGCCAAGCCGCAAGGCGGTAGATCTCAACCTAGCCACATAGTTAATCACTTCCGTGATAAAGGCGCCGGCCAGGCACCCGGAGCAGAGCTCTGGGGGGCACGGAGCGCACAGGCCACCTACGGGCAACTCACAGGAAGTGCCCGCTAACCACGAGGACGCAGACAGGTTCCGTGGGCACAAAGGCGATGCGCCGTGCCTACGGTAACACGACAGAACTGCAGCGGCCACATAACACCAACATCGATTCCAGAGCAGAACGCTGCCAGGGAAAACAGGGCCATCTGATAAAAGACTGTTAATCACCCAAATGAACTACATTTTAAAAACCGTTCTGAGCACCAACACACATGTGGCTGCTTTCTGAAGACTCTGCCGGCCGCCCGGGCCACCCCCGCCCCCGCCCCAGAGAGCACAATGCCTGTGCTCGGCGGCCTCCTGGCCCCTCACTCAGCTTCGCGTGACCACGTCCATCCCCCTTCCTTTCTCATTCGACGTTTAATGTATCATCATTTCCTCTGAGCCCTCTCTCAAAACTTCGCCGGTTCAAGTTTTACAACAGACAAAGAGTATGCTGTTTGGAATAACAGAAAATACCAAAATCGGTGTCTGCAGCGGCAAGTAGAAAATTCTTATTCATTACAGTGCTTACAGATATCTTACAGGACCTGTATTTTAAATATTACATGAGTTAACACAGGCATCCACATTGGTAGGAAGAAACAGAAGGATCCTTCCTATTTGAACCTTAAAAAGAGGGACCAAAAATTCAGTCCTAATTTCTTTTTCTTCACACACTGTAATACAGAACTAGTAAAAATGAGCTCGGGGGAACTGAAAGCACACCTTGCGAGAACAGTGCCGTGCTCAAGAAGGTGTAACTTTTTATCCTATCAGGGGTTTGTTAGAAGCCCCACCTTTGTGAGGCTCCACTGGAACTGTCCTTCCTAAGCCCGCAGGTACACTCATCTATCTCCACTACAAAAAAGGTACTGAGAATGTCCACAGCACGACTGACCCGGGCCTAACTCACAGAAGACCCAGGACTGACGAAGCAAACTTCCTAGGTCTGGAAGAATCCGAGCAGCAGCCAACCAGCCCGCTCTGAGCACGCCAAGAATGGACTCTGCCAGAGCCCTGCCTCACGGCTTCCCATCGTCCCCAGGGGAGGCCCATGGGGCTGCACTACTCACAGTGTCCCAGCGTGAGCATCTGCACGAGGAACACACTCTGCAGCAAGCAGTGACAGAGATCACTCTCTAGGTCTACTACACTACCAAATACTGTGGTTTCCTAAAATTACTGCCTAAAATTACTGCTTAAGTTGGTACTTCTCAAGTCATGCTCTCCAGGCCCCATTTCTGCGGGATGGATGAGCCTGCATCTCCCCATGCCAGCAGCGCCCTGACGCGGGCAGGCCAGCCGGTCCACGCTACTGCACGTTCCCTCAGCTCTTCCGAGCCCCCTTTTTGGGGAGATACTCGTCCTGAAAAGTTATTTAACATAAAAACAGGTTCTTTATCTTAACTTGCGGGTTTCTTATTTTTAAATGAATATTTAAACCCTTCTCACTTCTAAATACTGAGTTACCATAGACTCTCCTTAACTGTGTAGCATGAAGTACACAATGGAGTCGTGAGACCCTACCTATCTCATGTAGGTCCTGCGAAGAAAGCATCACTGCGCATATTCTTTAAAATATACCCCCAAAAAACACAGAAGCACACAAAAACAAAACAAAACACCAATGTAACGAAGTGCAAGCGCACTTCGGAGGAAAGAGGACTTACTTCCACAGGGGTGGACTCGGAGATTTCACGCAAAATCACGATGCAGCGGTTCTGGTTTGGCCTTACTTTTTCTCCCTTCTCGTCCACTTGGACTAAAGGTAAAGCTATAAAGAGAAGAAAAACAAGCGGTAAAGCACAAATATTAAAGCAGACAAACCATCTGTATCCTGTTACGATGGGACAGAGACGCTCCCGTGCAGAGTGCCACAGTACATTACTAACCGCGCTGAAGAAACCCGCATACCGTGGGTCACCGTGACACAAACCATCAGAAGGTTTTAAACCCGTCCTGCATGTTTCATTTCTCAAAACAAAGGAACAGGGGAATTCAAAAAGTCCTTTCAGAGCTATAATAAATTTAACACCCTCTATGAAAGACTCTAAAGAGCTCAAACTAAACGCAGATCACAACTCAGAGTTAACTAGCTTTCTCTTTTCTACGAGCCCTAACATAAAAGAACTTTCTGCCCTATTCTGACGTTTTATTTTGAACTCACGAGGAGGTATCACACATGCGTCACCCAGCCAGTGACAGTGACGACACACCCAGCGTCCACACGAGGAGGCTGGTGTGGGGGACAGCGCACACAGGGACAGGCCTGAATCAGACCTCACCGGTGTTTACGCGCACTCCCTTTCGTTACGTTCTGTTTCCAGTGTCACGTCTGTGAAGCCGTATCACGTGGATTCCCGTCGCGACACAGCCTGATCACAACCGGGGCTCAGCACGGTCCCCACGAACACAAGTTACCAACCCCAGGAACGGGAGAAGGACTCTACCTCAGGTTCTACGCACGTGAAAAAGATCATGAGGGAGCATTATGAAAAGTTGACACCAGAAAGTTAAGACTACTTACGGGAACTAGAAACGTCCTTCAGGACACACACCACCAAAGTGAACCCTGACAAGATGGTCACCAGACAGACCTGGACCCACGTCGGCAAAGAGAACTCAAGGCCGGACGGTGCCCTTTGAGAGTCCTACCAAACATTTAAGAGAATCGTAAACCAATCCCACAGGACAACCTCTCCCAAAACAGCAAAGGGAACACACCGCAGGCCAGCCTAGGAGACCAGAAGTTCTCTGCTCTCCAGTCAACTAAATAAACACATCACAAAGCAGGAAAACTATACACCAAACCCTTGTGAACACAGACCAAAAACTCTTACCAAAAATCCAACAATATATAAAAATGATACTAAACCGTGACAAGCAACGTTTATCTCTGTAATGTAAGGTTGGACTGTTAAAGCAATCAAAATTAAGCAATGTAATTCACCACATTAATGGACTAAAAAAGCCATACAATTACCTCACGGATGCATACAAAGTATCTGGCAAAATCCAACATTCCTGAAAAGAATTCTCAGCCAACTAGGAATGGAAGGGAAACCTCACTTAAGAAACATCACCATCTAGCATCACACTTACTAAAGACAGGACAAAGCAAAACCCCTGCTCTCTCCGTGTCTGCTCAGGACTGTACTAGAGGTTCGAGCCAGGGCAGTAATGTAAGAATCAGAAACTGAGTACACTCAGACTGGAGAAAAAGAGGGAAGCCTTTCCGTTCATAGGCGACAGGCTCATCTCTACAGAAAATCTGATAAAATCTCCAAAACAACTAGAATTAGAGTTTAACAAATTTGTATACGCAAGATCAATATACAAAAATGAACTTCTAAGGACGCCTGGATTGAGCGTCCGACTCTTGGTTTTGGCTCAGGTCAAGATTTCACCGTCTGGGACTTCAAGCCCCTCGTCAGGCTGTGTGCTGACAGCCTGGAGCCTGCTTAGGATTCTTTGTCTCTGTCCCCTCCCCCAAAAGATAAATAAACTTAAAAAAAAAGAACTATGTGTCTACATACTAACTCCGATTGGAAATTGAAATTTAAACATTTAAAACTGTGTCCAAAACAGGAAATGGTTATAAATATGGGAAGATATGGAAGACCTCTACATTGAAAACTTCAAAACATTACCAAGAGAAAATTTTTAAGAAATGTAAACAAATCAAGAGATATTCTGTGTTCACGGAATGGAAAACTCACTGTTGCTATGATGTCAATTCTCCCCAAACTGATGTTTGGATTTGGTGCAATCCCAATAAAAATACCAACTGGCCTTTCTGATTAACTGAAATGTGGATTCTAAAAGCCATGTGGAAATGCAAACCATGTCAAAGAGCTGAAACAAAGCACCTGCTTTAAGACCCTTCATAAGGCCAGAGTGATGGTGACACTGCGGTGCCGGTGTTCAAACCCATAAGCAGATTCAGGACACAAGGTCCCGGCAAGCCAACGAGGACAGCTCAGGGGAGAAGGGGGTGTCCTTCCAGCAAAGGGCGCAGGGACAGTGCACACCCACATGTGCAGGAGCAGAGAACTTAGATCCCTACTTCACACCACATACAAAAATTAGCTTCAAATGGACCACAGACCTAAAAATGTAAACCTTACAACTATAAAACTTCTGGGAGAAATCTTTGAGACTTTGGATTAGGCACAGATTTCTTGAAGACAACACCAAAAGATGCACAAAAGAAAAACTTTAGAGGCGCCTGGGTGGCTCAGTCGGTTAAGTGTCTGACTTCAGCTCAGGTCATAATCTCGCAGTTTGTGGCTTCGAGCCCTGCTTTGGGCTCTGTGCTGACAGCTCTGATCCTGAAGCCTGCTTCGGATTCTGTGTCTCCCTCTCTCTCTGACCCTCCCCTGCTCATGTTCTGTCTCTCTTGGTCTCTCATTAATAAACAAACATTTTTAAAAAAAGAAAAAAATTAATCGCACTCTACAAAAACTTCAAAACTGTTTTTCAAAAGACACTATTAGAATAAAAATGAGAAGCTAGAGCCTAGGAGAACGTATTTGAGCTTCTATATGGAACACAGATAATACACGTCTCAAATGATGGTACACACCCGTCCAATCTCTGCTGTAACGAAGGTGGGGAGAGGGCATGTGAACACACACTTCAGCAGACACAAGGAGGGCCAACGAGCCGGTAAGAACATGGCTCCGTGCCCGCCAGGCAGCAGGGAGACAGAAACCAAGTCCCAAGAGGTGAGCACCATGCACCATGGGAACACGGGACACAGAAGTGCCATGCGAAGCGAGGGCCCCACCTGCCGCCTGGGGATAGGTCCACAGGTTCACGAACTGCAACACACCCGGCCACTGGCCGAGGGAGACAGAAGCTTCGGTCCCTTCCACACGGAGACTCTCATACCAGTGCTCAAGGCGCTTACTTGTCGTAGTCACAACCCGGCAGTAACCAAGCCCGTCGATGGGGGTGACTAATTCAGATGCGCTCCAGCTACTGAATGCAACACGACTCAGCAGTAATCATGCTGAGTGTCAGAAGCCAGACCAGGGGGAAAAGGCTACTGGATGACTGGTTCCATTTACATAAAGTTTTTAGAAAATGTGAACTAGTCGGCAGCCAGAGAAAGCAGACGAGCAATTGTCTGAAGGGGAAGGGAACTCCTGGGGGTGACAGGATGGTCGTCATCTTGATTCCGGTGGTTGTGTGTGTGTGTGAAGAAGTGTGACTTCCCTAACGGACCCTTAAAGCATGCACATCTAAGGTCCGTACACTCTACTTCCATAAGGCTGTAAACCCCAAACCAGCAGCAGGGACCGGCAAGCCTCTCCTCGCCTCTCATACCTGTCCTGTCCCCGGTTCACGTGCCCCAGTAAGGGCCCCTTTACCCCAGGGTCAGTCCCGCTCAGGCAGGCCCACTCTCACACCTGCACCTCTGAGCCCAGGAGACAGATTCTGCTCTCCACACACCTGACCTCTGGATCCGCGGTAGCATCTTGTCCACATCTGGAACATGCTTTCAGATTCAGCATTAGGATTTTAACACAGATCCTTACTGAAAGCGCAGGCCCAGCTCACCTTACCTGTTCTAGTGGTCACAGTGTGGCTCGATCACAACGTATGTCTTCATCCTCTGGTGACAAATACCTGAGTCTACTTTTAAATTAGCAACTTCAACTCTGCTAAGTGTAAAAACAAATCATCTGCATCAGCGTTCTGCTCCATGCACTACACGCCATGCACAGTACGATACAGAAACAATTGATGCAACTCAATCAATGCTAGAGTTTTGGTGTCACAGCAGGAAATATGCAAAATGTCTACGGTGGATCTAACTTTATCTTGGGTGTTTTGGGAATGGGGTTAAGATTTAAACATGAGGCCTCTGCTCTCAGAGGCTTCTTTATGTCACCCTCTTCAGAACGACAACTAATATACTAAGTACACTCTATTCCTCAGGTTATTACACGTGCACATGTTGGTGTCTAAAAACTGAGTGAAAAGAGGCACTCAGACACTGAAGAGCCACACGCAGGTGTGTAGGTAATGTTACAATCCAAGACCCTCCGTCGATGCCATGCTGGAACGGGGGGTGGCAGGGGTGGAGAGGGTGACAGGCTGTCTGTCCCTGGAGAGAAACGTGAAGCAACCGCCCAGGACAATTAAACATCCTCACAGTCTGCACGAACGACTCCCAGCTAAGCATCACCTGAGACACTATCCGCGGGGTAGCCAGGCTTCCAAGGAATGCCTGGGGGAAAAGCCCACATCTGGAATTCCAAGTAACAGGCAAAGAGCGTTAACAGAGTAACGAGCTTTTTTTTCTTAGTTAGGACAGCCGCTGGCCTCTGCAAGTGGGTCCACCCAAAACCCACTCCACGACGCATCGCAGAGACCGCAGATCTCTGTTCTCAACATAAAGACAAAGCGACACTGGAAAGCATATGGCTGTCTTGGGAAACAGCAGTTACAATTTTCGAAATTCAAACTTCATAGATTATGTTTGCTAATTTCTTCACTCACTGCTCCAATAATTCCACGACCTTATGGCATTTGCCTAGGAACAGAAAGTACGGAATAGAAGTCCAACGAAGTTTTGAGGTAAGATACTCATTCTGTTTTTCTCCTAAGTCAAATGCATCACTGACTGTCAGCCAGCTGGCTAAGCCACGGAGAGCACGTAAACACATCTGCCTAAGTGTCCATGATGGAAAGTCACAGTGGTGACACGGGGAAATGGGGTTTTAGTTCTGGTATGATGATGTTCCTCATTTAGAAATATTCCGGGCAGGGGGACATGACATGCACGCTGTTCTTCGTGAAGGACTCAGGGCAGCCCTGAGTAGGGAGAGTACAGAAAAAATTCATTTGGTGCCCACAATCCTGTTACAGGAAGTGATCTTTTATAATTAAAAACAATCCCATCAAAAAAGATATCCAATGGGGGCGCCTGGGTGGCTTAGTCGGTTACGCGTCCGACTTTCGCTTAGGTCATGATCTCGCGGTTCGTGGGTTCGAGCCCCGCGTCGGGCTCTGTGCTGACTGCCAGCTCAGAGCCTGGAGCCTGTTTCAGAGTCTGTGTCTCCCTCTCTCTCTGACCCTCCCCTGCTCACGCGCTCTCTCTCTCTCTCTCTCTCTCTCTCTCTCCTAGAAGTAAATAAAACATTACAAAAAATTTAAAAAAAAAAAAAAAGATATCCAATGTATTGTACATTTACTTTAAAACTCATCGCCAGTGAAGCCATCCAGGGTGGGAGGGCAGGATGGGAGCATTCAAGGCCATAAGAGAACTGCGGGCAGTGACGGCCTCACTGATGCGGATCTACCTGTGCCCAAACTGACCCAACAATGCCCTAATCCACGCGGTTCACTGTGTGTCAGTTACACCTTAGCCAAGTGGTTTTTGTAAAAACATGAAATAAAACAGTTAGGCTGCAGAAGCCTCTATCTGCAAAGCAAACCAGGACACCAGTAAACCACACCTGTGGTGTGCCAGGCAACACCTTAAAGATCCACATTTCCTAAGTCCCTGCAGGCCTCCGATATAGGGTTAAGCCTCCCTCTGATGCTGTCAAATGTCCAAGAAACAATTTCATTTACAATATCCCTTTAGAGAAAACCAGTAATATTTCACCAAAACTTCAACAGGAAGTTGGTATTTAAAGAAATCCTTTTTGTTGCTAGAATGCTAATTAAAACGTATTCTACTTTACCCTTAACACCATTCTTTACTCTACATTTCACGAGCATCACAGCTATCATTAGTCTGTACATTAGCCCTTCTTACACGCACTACCCGTGATCTGGGATATGCATGGGGTTGGGTCACGGAGCCCCTCAATGCCCTCACCACACGTGGGAGCTGCTCAGAAAGGCCGGGACCGTGAAGTAAGACTCCACTCGCCATCAAGTACCTTGCACTGAATGGCTGTTGATGTACAAGCTCACACAGCCATCAAGACCATTTGTGAGCCAGCCCAGATCACCATCCACCATTTACTTACACCTCAGCACTTCAACAATCAAGTTCATGTCCGTACTGAGCTTCTTGACATGGTCCAGATTCGCTACCGTGGTGATTGGCACGTACTGATCACTGTCCATCTGCGATATAAGGTACATGTCACTAGCAAGGTTCTCCCTGCAGAAAGAAGACAACGGCTTTGAATTAATCCTCCTTGAAGAGCAAGCTTCAAAAGAGGCAGGAGCGTGGACTGGGAGCACTTCAGAGTCAGACTGGAGTTCAAACCCCTCTGTCACTTGATACCTCTCTGACCTTAGGTAAAAATGTTTAAAGACATCTGGGGGGGCAGGGAGGACAAAAGTGCAGCGCACTCGTTAAATCACGATTAATGAGTGGGTAAACCTTTAGAAATGTATTTACAGCTTATCTTTGGTCTAAAGAGTGTTTGAGGAGCTTACTAAAGACACAAACACACTTTTCTAGGCATGAAGATCCAGCGGCAAGAACAAGAAGGTAAGAAAGCTCAGAGAAGGCCGGCAAAGGTGGGTACCGAGCATTCGCACTCAGTCCGGAACACACACCAGCGGAGCTGCAGGCCCAGTGGCAGCCAGGTTACACAGAGGAAACATGATCGATGACATGACCCACGGGGTCAACTCCAGGTAAGCTGCAGGTGCCAGCAGTCCAGGGGAAGGTGAGTCACGTGCTGGCATGTGGCCCATGCTGCATGCTTCTAGTAAGTCTCCATAACCAGGATGACATGCTCCAAACATCTCAACACAGACACACTGGCCCCACAGCGAAGGCTGAGGACAATCTTAAGGATCCATGAAGCCACACAGCCACAGAGCCATGGAGGGTCACGCTGCTCTGTCCCCACCTCTCAGCTAGCCCAGGAGGGCGAGAGCAGGGCTTGAGCAAGGTGCAGACCCGGGTCCTCCAGCGTACAGCCTCAGAGCCATGGCTCTCTGGCTCAGAACACACCCGCAGGCAGTGTGCGGGGTGGCCCGGAAGGAGAGCAGGGCACCCCTCTGCCCTGCCCCTCCACTCCCCGCCATGCAGCTTCCTGGTCTACGGGCAGCCCTCATCAGATGCTCTGAAATCTGAAGGCAGGCCTGGGGAAACACTTCAAAAATCACCACCACTAACAGAAAACTTCACGTGTGACCCATCAGTTATCTTCATGCTCAGAGAAAATTACATTTAACCCAACCCCATCTTCTTATGCACGGTTCTCACTTTGAAGACTCTGTTCTATTTATTTGTCAAGAGAAAAGGTATTCCTCAAAAAGGTATTACTAAAAACACGAGTGCTACATATATAGAACACTTGGCCACTGCAGAGTTTGGCATACCGTGTGGCCTACTAACAGTAAATGATTCTCATACTTCACTGTGCTGAAGAATGTCTCTGTGAGGCCAGTGACTTAAGGCCCCACCCAAAGAGTCTGATTCTGTGGGATGGGGGGGTGCCCAGGACTCTGAATTTCAAAAAGCAACCCAGGTAATCACCATCATGATGGATCTGTGCAGCCATGTGGGGAACACCGGCCTAGATGACTGCATTTGGTTCTTAGCCGTGTTGAAGGCTCTGACTACTCCGTATTCCCTACTTCCCTGTAACAACTATATACACAGACACCAACAGATACACCCCTCCCACCGTATGTACGCAGAACGGCACATCTGTGCAGAATAACGAGCTCAGAACATCCTGGACAGCAGGGACGAGGAAAACCCCTGGCATCCTTACCTAGACAAGCAGAATTCCAATGTCTTTTTAAGTACTTCTCGGGGGTCCTCCTGGGTTTCCGGTTGAGACTCATTTCCTCCTACATAAAAGTAACGATCAACTTAAGAAAAAGGCTTAAAATTTACGAAGCAGATGATTCGGCACAGCAGTTCTCGTGTTTTCAGAATACGTATTAATTCACCTGCACTGTGCTTTGATAGTAAGAAACGTGCTATTTCATCTACTAAAAGAAAGAAATCAGAGGCAAAAATTTAAGATCCCCTCTCCCCCATACAAAAACAACAGTTTCAAAAATAATCTGAGGGAGGCCTGGTTGGCTCAGTCGGTTAAGCATCTCACTCTTGATTTTGGCTCAGGTCATGATCTCACGGTTTGCGAGGTCAAGCCCCGCACTGGGCTCTGTGCTGGCAGTGCGGAGTCTGCTTGGGATTCTTTTTCCTTCTCTGCCCCTCCCCACTTCAAAATAAATCAACATTAAAAAAAATAATCTGAGCAGTAAGATTTATTAGCAAAGTTGAGAGGTCTTTCCCCCCCACCCCCCTGCCACCCTGGAAAATAAGTGTAAGTTATTTAATTCCTTGTCTCAATTCAAAAAAGCCTTTCAGGCAGTCTGCAAGAGCACAGATACTAAACCAAAATAAAATATAAAGGGAAGAATCAAAATAAGGAAAAAGACAAATACAGGCCAGGAAGATAAAGGCTGGGGATTACAAGCACACGGGCTGTAAGGGCAATGCAGTCTCTACCCTAGAGCCTTAACAATTTGCTTTTCAACGTCCATGCAGGCAGGGCTCCAAGTGAGGGGCCTCTGAGCTAGAGATCCTTCTGGAGGATGCCAAGCTAGCAGACCCGCAGTGGGAGGCGGCCTGGCCCCAGCCTCTAGAGGAGACTTCTCCTGGGGTGGCAGACAGCACGGTGGATGACAGTGAGGCGCATGTCCCACGAGGCACCAGTCACGGACCAGAGAGTAAGCTGGCGCTCAGGGTGAGGCCCTGGAACCCCTGTACCCGCACACTATGAAAGCAGGATTTTCATACTGGAGTCTGGGGGGACGCCCCTGTCCCTCCCCCAGGACTCTGCACACCAGGCAAGGACCCCATTTTTAGGTGGCCGGGATACCCAAGGCACTGAAACACTAAGAAGCGTTTTTCATACACCTCTACATAGATCTGCATACATAATCGCTTGTGGAGTTTTCTAACAAGAGATACTAGTTTAAAACTCAAAGACCATCAAAAGTAAAGACAAAGTGGGGCATTTACTGAGCACGTAAGGACGACCTCTCTGCTCGCGGTGGGAGAGGCGATCTGCAGCTGAAGAAGTCAACATGGAACATAAAGTCAGGTGGAATCAGACACGAAGGAGATCGCCACCAGGCGGGGGGAGAGCGTGCCCGGGCTGCTCCAGACATGGAGGCCACAGGGGTCCTGTGACAGCGGTGGCACGACAGAAGAGATGGGGGGCCTGGCAGGGACCAGGGAAGTGCGTTCTCCAGCAGGGGTGCCTGCCACCAGTGCACGGGACTGGGCGCCTGCAGAGAGGCCGGCACGTCTGGGCAAGTGGACAGGGGCACATGATGAGGCCACAGAGGCCGCGAGGTGGCTGTCGGGGCCTGCGGGCTACCGCGAGCACAGGACAAGTCTAACCTACACGTGCCAGGAAACCAATTTACGTCTTGGAGAGATCTCTCTGATCTGTGCTGCAGACGAACAGTAAAGGCAAAGGAGGGAAGAAAAAGCCTGCTTAGGATGCCAGTGCAGCAATCGAGGATAAACTCGTATTTGGGACGATTCCACGTAAGGCTGGGACTTCAGCCAAGAATGCAGGGAGAGCGGAGGTCTAGGACGGACCCCTGGGCGGGCCAATCTCCTAAGAAGAACTGAGAGGGCGTGGCCCAGGAGGGGACCTGAAGTCAGCAGGAAACACAGGACGCAGCAAGGTCAAGGGACAGAACGGCAGCACACCACTGGAGGCCTGGATAAAGGCAGTCACAGTGCTGCTGACGAGCCTGTGGCATAGTCTACTTGGACGGGACCTGAGAGGGCATGGGACATAAGCACACACAGGCAGCTGGCCCAGACGATGCTTCTGGAGAGTTCTGCCGGGGGAAGACAGGGTGTCGTTGAGTGTAGAGAGGACACCGCAATGTGGAAGACTCCTCATAGGGCAGAGAAAGGGTCCACGAAGACCCTGAGAGCACAGAAGAGGGTCACAGAGGCTGAGACGTACCAGAGTCGGGGAAAGTGCTCAGGGCTCCAGTCTTCACAATTCAGACAGACGGAGGTCGTCTGTTCCTGGGCAAGATGGCAGAACCAGAGGTCCCTCATCCCTGTCCCCCTGATCAACAATTCAGCACACATCCTCAGACAAAAATGCCCTATGGGAGTTCTGGCATCCAGGGAGGAGACAGTGAAGCCTGGGTGCAGCCCCAGGCTGAGCGCAGCCACTGGAGAGGGCCCTGCATCCCGGCAGCTGGCTTGCCAGGGGCCTCGGCTACAGCCCCGGAAATGCCCTGCTCCCGAGGAAGCCGCCACCAAACCGTTCGGCTTGGTCCTGGCGCCAGCATCCTTGCTAAGGACCCCAGGAGGAGCCTGGCTCACCAGGGTCCTGGGTAATCGGCACACGGCCCTCGGCCCTGGCTGTGGCCCCAGAGTGCGCCCAGCTCCAGCCACCTGGGCCGCAGTCCAGGGGTCCCTAGAACAGGCCCACCGGAGTGAGACTGTAAGTCCTGCCAGGGCCCTGGGAGCGGGCCCCAGGCGCTCTCCACCAGCCCCGGAGCATGCCTGCTGGTCAAGGGCCCCCCGGGAAAATACTTGTAGTCAGTGCCTCTGGCGACAGGCCAGTCGACGCAACCTCAAGCAGACAGCAGGTCCTCAAACAAGCCTGTGACTTGGCATCAGCCCCCCGCCAGCAGCCCTCCGGCAGCTGCGCCTGCCCAGAGCCTCAGCAGGAGGCCCGGCCGTCCCTGCCCCCTGAGCGCCCAGGGACCAGACAAGAGCCACAGCCAGATTCCAATGAAAAGGAGACATACAAATGGCCTGACAAAGAATTCAAAATAATCATCTTTTAGAGAAACTCAGTGAAATCCAAGAGAACACAGACAACTAAATGGAACCATGAAAATGATGCAAAAACAAAATAAGTTTAGTAAGGAAGCAGAAACCATAAAAAAGAACTAAACAGGGGCACCTGGGCGGCTCAGGCAGCTAAGCGTCCAACTCTTGATTTCGGCTCAGGTCACGATCCCAGGGTCGTTGAGATCAAGTCCCACATCCAGCCCTGTGCAGAGCCTGTGTGAGATTCTCTCTCTCTCTCACCATCTGTCCCTCTCGCCTGCTCATACTGTCTAAAATACAACAAATAGAAACAAACAAAAAAACCCACGCAAACAGAAACCCTGGAGCTGAAGCACACACGGACAGACCTGAGAACAGAGTCAGACATGCAGAGAGGAGACTCAGCAGATGAAAGACGGGTCAGGTGACACTAGCCAGTTAGAGGAGCAAAAAAGGGGAAAAAAAAAAAAAAGTGAAAAAGAGTGAGGAAGTCTGTGTAAGCACTGGGGCACCATCTGCTGGGGCCCTGTGCACTAGCAGAAACTGTCCAAAAAAGATCAAGAAAACAAGCCCATTCATAACTGCATCAAAAAGAATAAAATACCTAGGAATAAATTCAACCAAGGGGTGACAGGCTTGTACCCTGAAAACTGTAAGACACTGATAAAAGAACCTGAATAAGACACAAATACGTGGAAAGATATTCCATGTGGACTACAAGAATACTGTTAGAATGTCCACAGCACCCAAAGCAATCTACAGATTCCACGCAAGCCCGACCAAAATTCCAACGGCATTTTTCAGAGCTAGAACAAACAATCCTAAAATTCATGTGAAACCACAAAGACCCCGCACAGCCAAAGCAATCTCGAGTAAGAACAAAAGGGGCATAAACGTTCCCTGATTTCATATTATATTACAAAGCTAAATAATCAAAACAGATTGGTATTGGAATTAAAAGACACATAGATCCGTGAACAGAATAGAATCCAGAAATAAACTCACACATACACAGTCAACTGATTTTCAACAAGGCTGACAAGAATACTTAATGGGAAAGTGTGTCTTCAATGAATGGTGCTGGGAAAATTAGACAGCCACGCCCAAAAGAATGAAACTGAACCTTTATCCTATGTCACATACAAAAATCAACTCAAAATAGATTAAAGACTTAAATGGAAAACCTATAACCATAGATCTACAGGAAAATTAAGGAAAAAGCTCCCTGAGATAAGTCTTGGCAACAAGTTTTTCGATCTGACACCAGAAGCAAAACCGTACAGGTGGGCCCACATCGCACTAAAACCTTCCACCCAGCAAAGGAAACCATCCGCACATTGAAAAGACAGCCTACAGAATGGGAGAAGATATTTATAGGATATGAACCTCTCTGATAAGGGGTTAATTAATATCCACAATATGTAAGAAATTCATTCACAACAGCAAAACAAAAAAAGAACCTCACTTAACAGTGGGCAAAGGACCTAAACAGACATTTTTCCAAAGACATGCCGACAGCCAATAGCTCCACAAAAAGATGCTCAATGTCACTAACCATGAGGGAAATGCAAATCAAAACCACAAGGAGATACCATCTCGTTCCCACTGGGATGGCTAAGATCAAAGAACCAAGATAACAAGTGTGGGCAAGAACGTGGAAAAAAAGAACTGTGTGTCCTGCTGGTGGGAATGTAAACTGGCACAGCCACGGGGAAGACAACGTGGAGGCTCCTCACCAAATTAAAAGAGAAGTCCCATACGATCCAGTAACTGCACTACTGGATGCATATTCACAGGAAATGAAATCCGTATCCAGTAGGGATATGTGCACTCTCACGTTCATGCAACACTATTCACAGCAGCCAAGACCAGGAAACAAGCCCAGTGTCTGGCAACAGACGAGTGAACAAACATGTGATATATGGAAACACTGGGATATTACTCAGCCATAAAAAAGGAGACACCCTGCCACCTGCAGCAACAGGAACGCTGAGGAACTACGCTAAGCGACCTAAGTCAGGTATAGAAAGTAAAAAAAATGACGTGATGCTGTAGGTGGATTCTAAAAAGTCAAAATCACACAACCAGAGGGTAGACCCACGGTTACCACAGGCTGGAGAGTGGGAAAAGTGGGGAGATGTCGGTCACAGGATACAAACTTTCAGCCATCAGATGAATTCAAGTTCTGTGGAGCTAAGGGACAGCACGGTGAAGTGTAGGTGACAATCCCGTACTGCACACCTAAAACTGGCTAAGAGAGTCGATCTCAAGTGCTGGAAGCACAGCAAAGCAAAACAACGACATGAGGTAACGGGTATGTTAATTAATTAGCTTAACTGTGCTAATCATTTCACGGTGAATATGTAATATCAATGTCGTATACCTTCAATACATTCAATTTTTACTTGTCAATTATACCTCCATAAACCCAAAACCCCTGTAACCTCGCCCCACCATTTCTCTTACACCGTTTCCTTACACTGGTCTCCACTGTAGTCGCCGCCCTCTCTGATGCCCTACCGCAGACTTCTCACGTGGGTTATTTATGTCTTTGCCAAACAGATGTAAACTCAGGTAAAGCAAGGCTCTCGCCGGTTACATTCGCTGATGTATCCCAAGTGAATGTGGCACATGGGAGGTCCTAAATAAATATTTTCTGAGCAGAAAAAGAAAATAGTAAATGGAACAAGTTTGCCACGTGCAGGAACATCAGGCCCTAAGAGACAGGAGTCGTACGACCTTCCTAGGCCCAGGCTCAGGAAGGGAGGAGCCAGGCAGAACTCAGCGGGCATGCTGTGTTCAGGGGCACAGAAGAGGCTACCACGACAGGGGTCGCGNGGGGGGGGGGGGGGGGGGGGGGGGGGGGGGGGGGGGGGGGGGGGGGGGGGGGGGGGGGGGGGGGGGGGGGGGGGGGGGGGGGGGGGGGGGGGACCACTCAGGTAGCCAGCCGTGTCACGGGAGCGGTTTGATGGAGTCCCTGAGACCAGAGCCCACCGAAAGGCGGAGCAGCGGCACGCGTACCCTCCACACAGGGCTGGAGACGTGCCTCCCCCCATTCACACCCGTGCCGCTGGACCGGGGCACCTCGCGCTCACCGTGCCGGGGTCCTGCATCAGGGGTGGGAAGGAACTGGCCCCCAGCTAAGTTTCGCTCCATTCAGGCCTAACATACCTGCAAGCAAGGTGTAAAAGGATCAAACTAGTTCCAAGTAAATTAGATGTACCCTGAGCAATAATCAAAATATTTAAAGAAATACAAAAACATTAAGCACCCAACGAAGGCAAATTCAATCCAACCAAAAGTTACCACTAATGTGAAGCAGGAAAATAGGACTCCTTCCCTATTAACAGCAACATATCCAGAACTAACACAGATGTTAACATGAACTGACAAAGACCTTGTAATGGCTAGCCTCCACATGCTTAAAAAGTTAGGTAGAAACAGGAGAAATATTTAAAAGATCCACATAGGACTTCTATAGGTGAAAACAACCAATGTCTGATATTAAAAACAGACATTGCAGAAGACTAACAAACTGGAAGATACAACAGAAACTTTCCAAAATGAAACCAAGAAATCAGAGTTTTGAAAAAGGACAGAGGGCCAGTGAATTCTGGGACAACTTCAGAGTCAATACAGGAATAACCAGAGATCGTGAAAAAGAAGACCGGGGCGGGACAAAGATAGAGGAGCATCGGGGCGCCCGGGTGGCTCAGTCGGTCGAGCGTCCGACTTTCGCTCAGGTCATGGTCTCGCGGTTTGTGGGTTCGAGCCCCGCGTCGGGCTCTGTGCTGACTGCCAGCTCAGAGCCTGGAGCCTGTTTCAGTCTGTGACTCCCTCTCTCTCTGACCCTTCCCTGCTCACACTGTCTCTCTCTCCCTCTCTCTCCTAGAAATAAATAAAACATTTTAAAAAAAAAAGATAGAGGAGCATCATTTGAAGAAATTATGGTCAAAATTTTTCCAACTTTAATGAAAAGATTTACAAATAGATTCAAGAAAGCCAACGAACACCTACCATAAGAAACATGAAGACTGCTTTCAGATACATCATAATCAAATCCCCAAAACCGCTGATAGAGAAAAAGGGCTGGATACAAAAGTCTGTGTGAAGGGCCGACAAAAAAAAAATTTTGACAACAGACAATTTTATATGAAGCCCAAACAAATGTAAAATAAAGATGGTTTCAGATACACAAACGCTGAAACAATCCATCACAGCAGATGTGCACTACGAGAAACATTCGTGTCCTTGAGCTAGAAGCAGGAGCAGCCGCAGAAGGAAGCGGGTGTACACGGAGGAGACCACGAGCGGCACTACAGAATTCCCCTAAAAGCAGCAATACACATTCTTCTCAAGTGAAAAGAGAACATGTACTAAGATGGCCCACATTCCGGGCCACAGTAAAATCTTAATAAATTTAAAGGGATTCAAGTCATTTATGTCCCATGACTATAAGGAGATTAAATTAGAAGCCAATAAAAGAAAGTTCCCTGGGAAATCCCCAAATATTTAGAAACTAAATATCAGACTTCTAAATTACCCATGATTAAAAAAAATTAAAAAAGAAATCATCATTTTGAACAGAATTTACTTAAAAAACATACCCACAATACACCAGAATATAGAGAGATTGTGCTCAACGAGTACTCAGGAGATTTAAAGAAATAAATGGCCACCTCCGAAAAGAAATGCCTCTCGTCAGTGAGCAGTTTTTCCACTGTAAGACACTAGAGAGAAAAATTAAACCCCAAACAATGAAGAGAAAGTAGATTATAAAGATCATAAAAAAACAATGAAACAGGAAGGAGAAAAACAATAGAGAAAAATCAATGAAACCAAGTACTGCTACTTTGAGAAGATGGACAAAACTGACAAACCTCCACACAGACTGATGAGGGGGAAAGAAGACATGAATTACCAGTAATCATAAGAGTGATGTGGCACAGCTACGCATCCTACAGACGGTAAAAGAATAAACAGAGCCTCGTGAGCAATTCTATACGATGAGAGTGGATACTGTAAGACACAAGTAACCAAAACTTCCTCAAGAAGAAACGGGACAACCTGAGGCCGCCTACATAAAAGAACAAACTGGGGGCACCAGAGTGGCTCAGTCAGTACCAACTCCCGATTTCAGCTCAGGTCATGATTTCACGGTTTTTAAGTTGCGAGCCCCATGCTGGGCTCTGCGAAGACAGCACGGAGCCTGCTTGGGATTCTCCCTCTCCCTCTCTCTGCTCCTCCCCTGCTCATGTCGCTTGCTCCCTCCCTCTCTCTCTCCCTCTCTCTCTCTCTCAAAAAAAAAAAAAAAAAGGCTGAAAACACTCCCTCAAACAAAACTCTTAGGCCCAAATGGCTTCACTTCTTCATCTAAAAAAGAAATGACAGGGGCGCCTGGGTGGCTTAGTCGGTTAAGCGTCCGACTTTCGCTTAGGTCATGATCTCGCGGTTCGTGGGTTCGAGCCCCGCGTCGGGCTCTGTGCTGACTGCCAGCTCAGAGCCTGGAGCCTGTTTCAGTCTGTGACTCCCTCTCTCTCTGACCCTCCCCTGCTCACGCTGTCTCTCTCTCTCTCCTAGAAATAAATAAAACATTAAAAAAAAAAATTTTTTTTAAAAAATAAAAAAGAAATGACAGCCTCTTCAAAAAACTGAACAGGAGGAAATACACTGAAAACTGTAGACCAACATCCCTCATGAACACAGGTATGACTCTAGCCAATCTAATCTAACAACTAATCAAAAGTGTATTACATCATGACCCAATACACCTTATCCCAGGAACGTTAAGGTGGATTACATACATGAAAAGTCAATCAGTGTAATTCATCCAAACACACTAAAAGGAAAAAAGTATGATTATCACCACAGATGGAGGGAAAAAGCCTGACAAATTCCAACAACCACTCCTGATAAAAACTCTCAGCAAATCCTAACAGAAGGGCACCTCACGAACCTGAAAAGGCCATATACACAAAACTACATAACATTACACTTACTGGTGAAATGGCAGGTTTCTCCCCTACAATCAGTCAGACGTTTGTGCTCATGATCTATTCACCATTGTAATAATGAAGGCTCTATCCAGGGCAACCAGACAAGACTAAGAAATAAAAAGCACCAGATTGGATAGGAAATAAAACTGAAAGAAAACTAACAAATAACACAACTGTCCATGTAGAAGATGCAATGGAATCCACAAAAAGTTCCTACAACTTAGAAGTGAGCTTAACACATGCCCAGGGTATATCAATTTACAAAAATTAATTCTATTTCTTCTATTTCTAGCTGCTATAACAATTCCTAATTAAATTTTGTAAAAAATCACTTACGATGGCACCAAAAAAATATGAAATACTTAAGGATAAACTGGACAAAAGATGTGAAAAACCAATACACTGAAAAGTAAAAATATAGCCAAGAAAAAGCAGAAAAAGACCTCACCAAGTGGAGCCATGCAGCAACAGCTCACGTGCACTGCACTAAAAGGTCAAGTTTCTCCAACTGATCTAGAGATTTAGTGCAATCCCAGGAAGCATGTCAGCATCCTGTGGACATTGACCAGCTCATCCTAACCTGTATGGACATGAAAAGGAGCTAGAATAGCCAAAAATAATTCTGAAAAAGAAAGCTAACACCACCTGTTTGTAAGAATTATTTACAGTAATCAAAACAGTGGGCGCTGTTGTGAAAAGAGACTTAACAGATGGAACAGAAGAGAGCCCAGAGATGAGCCCACACGTAGGGACAAATGATCCTGACGACAGCCACTGACTGCCCAGGGGAGAAGGGGGTTCTTTCCGGCAAACAGTGCTATGAAAGCTGCACACCCACGTGTGTGGAGAGAAAAGGCTCTGCTGTCTACCTCACACCATATACAACAACTGACCTAAAATGAGCCACAGATCCCAAAAATGTGCAACTTAAAACTTTGGATTAAGCATAGATTTCTTAGGTACAAAACCAAGAGCAAGATCCACTAAAGACAGAAAGACCTGATAAACTAGACTATACACCAAACTTAAAACTTCTACTTTTCAAAAGACACTGTTAGGAGAACAAAAGACAAGCCACAGACTGAGAGAATGTGTTTGCAAATTATAAACGTAGTAAGGAATTGTATCCAAAATATAAACACAACTCCCCAAAGATAATAATAAAACCCAATAATGAGCAGAACACTTGAACGGCCCTTCACCAAAAAAGGCACATGTATAAAATGTTTGACACCATTAGTCATTAGGAAATTCAAATTAAGGGGTGCCTGGGTGGCTTGGTTGGTTAGGCGTCCGACTTTCGCTTGGGTCATGATCTCGCAGTTCGTGGGTTCGAGCCCCGCGTCGGGCTCTGTGCTGACTGCCAGCTCAGAGCCTGGAGCCTGTTTCAGTCTGTGACTCCCTCTCTCTCTGACCCTCCCCTGCTCACGCTCTCTCTCTCTCCTAGAAATGAATAAAACTTTAAAAAAAAAAAAAAAAGGAAATTCAAATTAAAACTACAGTAAGATTCAACTGCCTACCTTCTAAATGACTAAAATTAACAAGACTGACCATGTGCAGCTGCTTGGATCCGCAGCGGATGGGCACACAGAGGTCCACGACGGACCACAGCTCTACCGTCTTTTCAGAAGATAAACCTACCAGATGATCCATCTATTCCATTCTTAACGTATTTACCCAAGAGAAATGAAAACATCTGCCCCTACAAAGTCTTGTTTTATGAATGTTCATAGGAGCTTTATTGGTAATAACCAAGAACTGGAAACAACCCAAATATTCATCACCAGGTGAATGGAAAAACAAACCGTGGCATATAATGGAATGGAATAAATACTGCTCAGCAATAAAAAGAAATGACCGATGAATGTTACAACATGGCTGAATCTCAAAATTAGTAAGCCAAGTAAAAGAAGCCTGACAAAAAGGCCATAAAACTCTATTTACATAAAATTCTAGGAAGTGCCAACTAACCAAGAGTGACAGAAAGCAGATCAGTGGTTGCCTGGGCAAGAACAGGGCACAGGAAGCTTTCAGTGTTGACGGATATGTTCATGACCTTGATGGTTTTACAGGCACATACACACCTTACCAAATCGGGTACAGAAACTGGAGTGGAAGAGTCAGCAAATCAACTCCACAGCACACTCAACACTGTGCTCCAAACTAGGGAAAATAAAACTTACAGACAAGCTGGGATGCACTTCCAATACGTGATGTTTATCATACATCAATTATGCTTCGTTAATGTCCTACACCCCCAAAAGCGAAGAGGAGAGGGCTGGGGCCTGAGGAGAACAGAGAGTGTGAACCAGCTGTCCAGGGGCTCAGCAGCACCGCAGCCCTGGCCACACCAAGGGCTAGCTGGGAGCCCGTGACCCCGAACTGATGATGAGAGCATTCCACACGCCACCCATTTGGTTCAGCCGCCTGCTCCCACCTGCTCAGGAGTTAGCCCTTGGCAGGTAGAGTACTGATGCACAAAGTAACCAAGGACACACTCTGTGTGCTGCGGGCGCAGCTGGGTCACGGCAGGGGCCACGAGCAACGAGTGCCGCAGCCACAGTGCAGGCACAGTGGGCATGGGGCTCAGCCCTCCCAGGGAAAACACGCATGCATGCACACACACACTGCCGGACTACGCAAGTCTGCTGAGCAATGCGTGCAATGACCTGTGTTAGCGGACCACCCCCCAGTTAAGAACGTGGCAGCGGGCAGAGGGAAAGGGACCCATCTCTACCTCGGGTATAGCTGCCGACAGTCACCCAGGACATCAGACACACTCATGGTGCGTCTGCTCGGCTCTACTCAGTTCCCTGTAGGCGACCGAGGGAGTTACTTCTCCCGCTGCCGCTGCCCCATCGAACCATCAGCGAGGAGAGACCGGCCTGCCCCCCAGTCTGCTGGCGCTGTGAACCTTGACTGGTTTCCTAGAGGACGGTGGACCAAAATTAGAGGGGAGCCATCCCTGATCCATCACCCTGGGGTGTGTCCACACTGGCCCACATCCTGGCCCCAAAGAGGCTGCTCGCTGCTCTTTTTCTTCTTCTGAAAACAGCTTTAACTACTCCCTTCCATGGAAAACCAACTTCCTTTGTGGCTGACTCTCAATTTCAATACTAACGTTCCTCTTCTGTACTTTTACAGACACTCAGCCCTATGGTCCGTCTTCTGCTTCTGACTAAACCAGACCCACCTTTCAGGAACTGCTCAGGTCTTAAATGCCCTGTGGCACCTTCCCGACCAGAACTCATCTCTGTATCCAGGTAAGAGGGAGTTCAAAGTAGAATCAAAGGAAGCAATAAAAGGCAACAAGGTTTAGTAGATTTAAGAAGCTAAATTTTAAGAAGCAACAAACACAGCCCACAGTGTATATAAAAATGGATTCACGAAAGAGCTTTACCAGTCTCGCTGTTTTCTGGCGGAGATTCATATTCTGAACGATCCAGAGCCGACGCACTCACAGCTGGTTGCTCTGGCTCCTGCAAATCTGACAGCGCCACACTCTCATGGCCTTTGTCACCATCACCATTGGCATCCAATCCTGGAATTAGGAATTTTACCCCAAAAGGCAGGGTTAGAATAGCTTTCTCTTAGAACAAAAGCTACAGCTGCAGTTACTTGAATTTTTTTACTTGACTGTGCCTCTTACATATATCAACAAACCATGGCACAATTTTTAATTAGTAATTTCCTAAAGATGGATTAAATGGGAACAGAGAGACCAAGCCTTGAGGGCAAAGGCGCTCCCCAGCACAGGCAGGCTCTCACTCACCCTCCGCGCCGCAGGCTGTGCAAGGCCCCGCCGGCTCCTCCCAGTTTGCGCTCACACCGCCATCCGCCGCATTGCCTGCTTCCAAATGCAGCACGGGGGTCCCCCACACTTTAGCATTAGGGTTTAGCTCTGAAACTTTGGCTGTCGGTACCTAGGGGGAAATGCGACATATACATTTGTATACCAATTCCAATCAAACACAATTTTACTTCTTAACTCGGAGCTGAAACGCATCTACGTGAGAGAATTACACGTGCAAAGTAACACAAGTTGGCGCACTGAGCTCCGCCTCCTTCACCATCAGGCTCCTCAGTTCCCACTCCGTGCAGGCTCTCCAGGAGGTCCCCGCCGTCACAGAGTTTCAGCAAATAACTGGGGATCCAACCGTCATCTCTGTTCTAGACAACCCAACACAATTCACAGATTTACATAGGTGAACAGAATGTAGATGGATAAAATTCTTAAAGCGCACCCAGAGAGGCAAAGGATATGGAAAATGCAAGCCCCTCGGAGCAGCAAAGGTCTTCTAATGGGTCCGTCACACGGGTGCCTGGTGTTGCCCCCACTTTGACTCTCCTCATTTCCAGGGATACCGGGCTCCTTCCTGCTCCCACCGCTGTCTGTCCACAGCCCTCTCCCAGCTCTACACATTTGACCTGCACTTCCTCTGGGAACAGGTGAGCTGTTTCCTGGTGCACCTCATTAAATCCATAACTACCCCCTGATTTTCTTCTCCTACTTACAAACCTCAAGTACATCCTGGAGTCTAAATAAAAATCTGTGTCCTGGCGGCAGCTGCTCTCCCAACTAACTCCAGGTCATCATCACAATTTTGTCAGGAAACCCAGCCAAATAATTTTCCTTTTCCCGGGTAATACACATGTGATGCCACTATGCAGGGTCAGAGCTTCCCAGAAGAGGGACAAGGGTCCTGGTTCTGGGAGCCCTCAGGGAGTGGCAGGCAGGAGTTCCGAACTGAGACCCCTCGAAGGGCAGATGTTACCTGATACTGTCTCCAGATGTGAAAAGGGTCAGGAAACATCATGATGAGCCATCAAGGAAATGTGTACATTGACAGTCTTCAAAAGACAGAATAAACTCACTCTGGCTGCGATGATTAAAGCTTGTAGTGAAAAACAAAACTATTTCTGATACGGACAGAAGAGGCTGATGCAGTTAAAACTACAGTATGTACTTTGTTCACAGCTGGGAGGGGAAGGCAAGAAACATCGTACCCCCAACACCAGATGCCCAAGTGAGGGCCTATCTGGGATTCTTTTTAGGAAGTTCTCATGGTAAGGCAGAGAACAGACTTCTCCTTCTTCAAGAAGACCACACTAGGGGCGCCTGGGGGCTCAGTTGGTTCAGCGTCTGATTTCGGCTCAAGTCATGATCTCAGGGTTCGTGGGTATGAGCCCCATGTTGGGCTGTGTGCTGACAGCTCACAGCCTGGAGCCTGTTTCAGATTCTGTGTCTCCTTCCCTCTCTGGCCCTCCCCTGCTTGCACTCTGTCTCTCTGTCTCTCTCTCTCTAAAAAATAAACATTAAAAAAAAAAAAAGAACATTACACTCAAGAGGTGTCTGGGGGTGCTCAGTCAGTTGAGCATCCAACCCTGGATTTCCTGGACTTCAGGTCAGGTCATGACCTCACGATCGTGGGATGGAGCCCCGCATCGGCTCTGCGCTGACAGCATGGAGCGTGCCTGGGTTCTCCCTCTCCCTCTACTTCCCTCCCCTAGCTCATGCTCTCTCTCAAAATAAATAAAAACTTTTAAAAAAGAGTACCATACTCAAGAATCACTGGTCACTTCCTTCTAACAGAACTAAACTCCAGTTCATTTCTGGCCCTGTGTTCACTCTGCGGGGTTTATTTCTTGGTCTCGCTCACACACTCATCCCCCCAGCGAATGCCTCCGGCCCACCAAGTGCCCCGGCACCAAGCTCTCAAGGTAAGATGGTGAATGAAGCAGACACAACCCCTGCCCTCATGACCAGAGAGAGCGATTCAGGAGACGCTCTATGTCACTGACCTCACGACCGACCCTCGGCATTTACACGTTTCCAGTCTATGTTTTGCTTTGTTTTAACCCCTGCCCCTCTGGCTCCTAGTCCAACGCTGCTGGAAAGCCATGTTCTGAGCAGACCCTCCACCGAGCCACCACACACATCAGGCTTTCGCACATTACGTGTTCGACCCGCCGACCCGGCCCCCTGAGCTCACGTACATGCCACGTGCCCTCTAGCTTCCCCCACTCACCGGGTCTTCGGGCCAGCGGCACCCGTGGGCCTCACGCTCACAGCCACCGCGAGCTCTTGCTACAACACATGTGCCGCGCCGTGGGCCCACATAAGCTCCCGGGTGGCCTTTGGTTCGCCACCATATCACTCTTATCTAGCAGCCCTGACCTCAGCACAGACGTGCCTGAGAAACATGCTGAGGAATGAATGTTTAAGAAGCAACAACATAAACACCTGCCTTTTCCACTGTTCAAGGAATTGTGCAGTCTTATGCCACAACCGAAGAGAAACCTATCCTTAGTAGTTTACTACTCCTTACGCTGCAGAAGCTCCAATCCAAACCAAGTGCTAGAAGCTTAACACAACTTACAACAGTTAACCAGCAATCCAGTGATGCCCTGGAGTGACAAGGGCTGAAACAATGGAGACGTGTGATCAGGAGCGGATGACATGAAGACCAGCTCTGAGTCTGCTAGACGCCAGGTGCGCTCCATGCACCTTCCTGGGCCTCAGCGCAACAACCCTGAGGATTTCACAAGTAGAAAACCAAGGCAGAGAGAGGTGAAGCAACTTGTCCACAAAGACAGTTAATGAGAAGACTATTTTAATATCAGCAAAACAAACGTTACCAAGAGTTCATTACCTTCTTGTAATTCACACGAAGACTAACTTGCCTCTGTTGCATTTAAGGTGTGTGTCTTTCCCTGAAGTCACGTGGAACTTAAGTGCCCATCGACAATTCACGCTTCACCCGCTTGGCTACCTGTCTTATTTCCCCACTGAAAAAGTCATGGCTAAGTAGTGCTGATTAAAACCAAACATAGGCTGACCTTAGTAGCCGCGTCCTGAAGCAACTTCACATAAATGACCAATACGATGCTTTCAAAGTGCGGCACCCATAAACCCTGACGCTCTAAAGAAACTCATCCCCCAACACTAGGCTCCATAAAAACAAACCTACCGATTCATACCCTGTGTGTTCTGGACAGGACGAAGAATGGCCTCACTGACGATGTCCCAGGGAGGGAAACCAGGATCAGAGGAGGGAAAGGGACTGGGGAGAATAAAGGAGGTGGCACGGCGGGGAGGGTGTCCAGCTCTTCAATTTGAGTTAGCCCAGACTACTCTTGGATCTGCCACCAAACCATCACTCAGAGCGGTCTGCTGGCTTCTGAAGTCTCTGTGCCTCCTGCAAAATGGAGCGGCGGCCGCCACCTGGGATGGAAAAGACGTGCGCACAAGCACTGAGCCTGAGCACGAGCGCTGAGCACAAGCACTGAGCCTGCGCGCTGAGCACGAGCGCTGAGCCTGAGCACAAGCGCTGAGCCTGACACGAGCGCTGAGCCTGCGCGCTGAGCCTGACACGAGCGCTGAGCCTGAGCACGAGCACTGAGCCTGCGCGCTGAGCCTGACACGAGCGCTGAGCCTGAGCACGAGCGCTGAGCCTGACACGAGCGCTGAGCCTGACACGAGCGCTGAGCCTGCGCGCTGAGCCTGAGCACGAGCGCTGAGCCTGCGCGCGGAGCCTGACACGAGCGCTGAGCCTGCGCTCTAAGCCTGACACGAGCGCTGAGCCTGAGCACGAGCGCTGAGCCTGAGCACGAGCGCTGAGCCTGACACGAGCGCTGAGCCTGCGCGCTGAGCCTGAGCACGAGCGCTGAGCCTGAGCACGAGCGCTGAGCCTGAGCACGAACGCTGAGCCTGGCACGAGCGCTGAGCCTGAGCACGAGCGCTGAGCCTGACACGAGCGCTGAGCCTGACACGAGCGCTGAGCCTGTGCGCTGAGCACGAGCGCCGAGACAGGAGGTTCTGAAAAAGGCCCGCATGAAAGGTACTCAAACTCGGAGCCCGCCCAGCACATGGCACAGCTGAAGAGCCGCTTCGGAGCAGGACGCACGTACCTCACAGGAAGGGCAGGCGGCGCCTGGGCCCGTGGGGGCACTGCACCCAAGCACCGCGTGGACCCTGGCAGCTGACGGCAGGCACGACTGCTCATGGAAACAATTATGTGCGCAGCACTCAAAAGCCGGGTTTTCTAGTGTTTTGCCTCCACAACAATTTAAGAAACAAAAGCAATTACTTGAATGTAACTCTTTCTGGCAAAACTCCCAAATATGGAAATGGAAAAACAGGAGGTTAGCGGTTAATTCCCCTAAGTTATAGGGTTAAATTTATTCTTATTTTCATTTAATTGGCATTAACACTTGAACCACATCTATCTCCGTACTATCATCAATCATTTTTCTTGCCTCATGCAAGAAAAATCACTAATAACAAGCGAGTATCAAGACAACAAACAAGTGTTGGCGAGGATGTGGAGGAAGGGAACGCAAATCGTGCAGCCGCCGCGGAGAGCAGGCTGGGGGCTCCTCAAACGACTGAAAACAGAAACACCGTATGATCTAGCAATCCCATTGCTGGAGATTTACTCTGAAGAAAACAAAAATACTAATTCAAAAAAATAACAGGCACCCATGTTCACAGTAGTAGTATTTACAGTAGCCAAGATACGAAGCAACCTGTCCACTGGGAGACGAGCGGGGAAAGAAGATGTGGTGTGTGTGCGTGTACAACACAGTGCACCACGACTCTCACGTCCTGTCATCTGCGACAGCGTGGATGGACTCAGAGAGGAGTATGCTACGTGAGAGAAGTCAGACAAAGGCAAATACCGTATGACCTTACTCACATGTGGGATCTAAGGACAAACAAAGACAGAGCTCACAGAACAAACTGGTGGCTGTCAGAGGTGGGGTGGGGGGGGTGGGAAAATGGGTGAACTGTTTTTTGTTTTAGTTTAAATAAACTGAGTTTAAAATTAAACTACTGGCTGAATCAATGAGATTCACTGTTAGAAACACTCTCAATTATACATGTCCAAAAAGACTGTTTTAAGGGCAAGAGTAACTTCACGTTCATTCAACGTTTGCATTTATTACAGACTGTCTAGAAAGATGCTCAAATTAGCTGCCCATTACAGCAGCATCTGCGAAGCTCCTTCCAACTGAGCAGGGCCTGCCTGAGCACCGGGGTCAGAGCACTCTCGCAGGTGCTCTGACCCATACAAGGCAGGTACCCAAGCCGGTTACAAGCAGCATGTGTGACCCGCCTCGGGCAGGCACTGCACAAAAGTAGTAGAAAGCACAGATTTTGAGTCTTCTACACTGTCCAAGTGTGCCCTTTTAGAAAGGACATTAAAAATTCAGTGGGCAAACGTCTGCTCTGCTCCAGTAGGGGAGGGGAGCGAGGAAGGACGGGCTGCGCCGGGCAGCCCTCAGGAGCACCCACAAAACGTCCACACACAGAAAAGGGCTGTGCCAAGCTGCATCTGGTGGCCAACGGCGCTGGGACACACAAGAGCGGACACACAAACTCTGCCTTAAATATACCAAACAGTAAACTGAGTCATGCTCTCCGGTTTGGAAATGGTTAAGCTGATGCTACAGTAACTCATAACCTGAGATGAATGTTCAAATAACTGCTCATAACTCAGAAAAAACCTCAGTGACAGTTAAAAGCAATCAGAACAAAACACTAGCATTTCCCAGCACGATAGTAAACACTGACAAAACATACTTACTAAGCGTCCGCCGCTATTCTGCCATCCCCAGATCGCAGCATCTTCTGGCACTGGGAGCTGATACGGGGGCTTCTCCATCCAGAACAAAGCGACCTCTAGGTCCGGCAGCTTCTCGTGCAGACGCGCGTCAGGCACCTGTTCCTCTTCGAAGGCGTCCTTCCCAACTGCCAGAGCCCACGGACAGCCCTCCTGACACGCGGTGCAGCCGCCGGCCAGTCCTCCGGGAAATGTCTGACTCGCGAAGCCTCCCGCTGGGTAACAGGCGAGTCCACTCGAAAACTGGAGGTACGATTCCTCTGGGAAGGCCTGCAGCTCCCCTCCTGCGGGACTGGTGGGTAGAGTCACAGCATCTTCTGGGAGTGACAGAACGTGGTCCCCACGGCGTGGTGCTGCCATTTCTGCACCGCCTCCTGGGATGGCGGGAACGACCTGCAGCACCCGACGAGGAGGGCCGATGGATCTGTCCACTTGGGCGGGATCAACAGCGGCCACACAGGAATATCCCTCAAGAGTCTCACCCAACTCCGTTTCTCCACAAGTCACCTGGGGACTTGCCACAAGATCCACTCTGCCGCCAAACGCAGGGCCGTCAAGCGCGGGCTCGGCAGCCCTTCGCTGGAGGCGGTGTGCGCGAGGGCCTGTCCCCCCTCCCTCACCTGCCAGCGCTGGCCTGCCGCTCCCCGACGAGCCTGCCTCCGCCGACTGCAAGAAAACCTGCTCGGGTCCTGGTCCTGCATTTTCACTGGTGTTAGCAGAATCCTTCTCTTCTTCTTGTGACCCCTGCTCACCTGAACTTGAACTCTGGTTTGGAGGTGGTGCAAAGTCAAGATCTTCATGGCTGCGGTCCTTCACGCGACAGGCTTCATCACTTTCTTCTCCGAGGCCGGTTCCGGGGCCAGAGTGCTCTGTTCTGTCAGACCTACTGCGAGCCTGCGTGTCCTGACTGGGCGCTGCCAAGTGTGCTGCTGTCCTGGCCTCCCAGTTAAAAGCAGCTTTCCAGTCTGACTTAGCATGTCCTCCGCCGTTCTCACTAGTCTCTCTGAGACTGGCTTTCAGGGACTCTCTCCTGGCACCTGCTAATCTTTGCCGGTCACTCTCTGCATTCTTCACACACATTTCATCTTCTGCTTTAAAATTCCGGCCATTTTCACTTTCTTCCTCAGTGCAGGCGAAAACAAACCCAGAGGAGATAAAATTATTCTTACGACATCTGGAGGCATCCAGAGCCTCGCCACCCAGGGGCACTTCCTGCGAGCCTTTGAGGGCCGGGGTGCCCTTTCTCTCGAACACTTGCTCCATCGCCATGTCGCGCGTTGCACCGCTTAGATCACAGATCTGTGCTTGGGCCTCGCCGGGCCCGGGATCTGCACGCAGGTCTACCAGATGTGAAGGTCTCCGTTCTAAAGCCCTCTGTCCATGACCCTCATCTGCAAAAATGCTCATTTTATCCTTATCTCGAGAAGACGAACTACTCTCAATCTGCAAAGACAACTCTTTATCTGCAAGCTCCATGCTCCCACATTTCAGGCTGTGGCCACCCCATCGCTGCCTCTCGACCATCGCTGGCCCCGGAGGGGGTTCTGGTCCAGGATCAGCAAGTCTGTTAGGGGCTACCTCCTGGAAACCGGCATGAACAGGAAGCCACTCATTTCCAAAGCTCGGGGAAGTGACCCATCTCTCTGAACTTAGGTCAACCCTAGCTAGACGTACGCGGAAGAGACTACCGTCTGGTCTGCTAGCATTGGAGCTGAGGTAGTCGTCGCCTTCCAGCAGTCTGAGGGAGTTATTTTCTCTTCCCTTTTCAGAGCTTACACCCCGACCTCCACGGGCTGCTACAGCCCCAGACCCCCCGCTTCTTGCGAGCAAACCAGCATGTGAACCCCGCATCGGACTCACGAGCTCCCGACTCGGGCCCCCGTGCTCTTCGGGGATGGCACGCGCACGTCCTTGCGAGCCAGCGTCTGTGTCACTAGTAGACTCGGCGAGTGTGCCCACGTAATGTGAGGCGCTGCTCTCTGTGTGATCGTTAGGGGACCCGGGGCAAGCGAGTGCCCTTAAAGACACGGTCGGAAGTTCACAACCTGGGTTAGCATTTCCCTTAAAAGCTTCCTCCATTCCCTCCAGAGCCGGCAGGACCCGTGGGGACAGTTCTCCCTGCCCTGGGCCCCGCACAGCCTCCTCCGGAGGCCAGGCCCCCCTTCGAAGCCCCTCTGAGGGGACAGCTGACCGACCGTCTTCTAGCACAGCTGCTCCACACGCGGGGGCCCCGGGCTCAGCGGCAGCATCCAGGCAGGTGGGATCTATGACACAAATACTGCAAACCTCACTCCCTCTCAGGTCCCTGTGTGCCTTGTGACGAGCACGGACAGGACCCTTGCCCTTCATCTCCCTACCTGCCGTCCGTGGCCACGCAGCACCACTGATTTCAACGCCCACCAGCCCTCCCTTCTCTGGTACCAGGTGTGGACAGGCAGCCGGGGAAGGGCCCCCATGGCTCTGGACGGGGGCTCCTTCCTGTGTGCTCCCGCCAGGAGGCAGCAGGGCGCCAGAAGGACACTCGTCCCCTCGGGAGCAAACACCCTCAGAGAAGCCCAAGTCGCAGACAGCGCCTACACGGTGGGCATCCGAGACCCCGTCCCAGCCCCGCTCAACGGCAATGGTTTCCAAATTCTTGTCACTCCTGCGTGAACATCCACCCCGGGCGGGGACTGGGGACCCCAGAGAGGAAGCAGAGCCTGCCGAGCGCTCCAGCCCCGGCCCCACGAAGGGCCTCGGCCCCAGATGGGCTCCGGCCCGGTGACGCTTCTCCCCTTCAAGGGCATCAAATAAAGAGGACGGAGCTGTGCTCCTCCTGTGCTCCGGCTCCCCCTCCCCCGCAGAGTCCCGCAACAGGCTGGCCTTTTCACCGTCACTGTCGCCGCCGAGCTCCCTGCTGAAGCAACAACCCATGTCCGAAAGCTCACCGGCTCAGCTCACACAGCGCGCCTGGCCTTCTCGGGGCCCCCACAGCCGGTCCCAACGAACCTATGGTTTCTGCGGAGAGGCCGACGCCCAGATCCCAAAATAGCCCCTTGCGCAGCAGTCACATGCCCCTGCCACTCAAATCCAGAGCCCTAACCGGCCCTGCCCAGCGGCCAGCCTCCTCCATGCACCAAAACCCAAACACCACGCGGAAGCCAAAGACTCAGAAGAGCGACAAATAACTTTCGTGATCATTTTTCCCATTCTCATAAACGCAGTTAAGAAAGTTCTATTAACTGTTACACCAGCCAGAACCAGGCACTTCAGACTCCTGCCTTTCCCAGTGCTTCCGCATTCTCTGAATTCTGTACTGGGGAGGTGGTGACCACAGAGGTGAGCATGCACGCTCCCCAAGAGAAGCAATAACAAGAATGTGTTCTTTGGGGTGTCCGGGCAGTTTGAGTTGCGCCTCATTCTCGGCCACTGAGACCCAGGTTTGTGGGTGCGTTGGGGGGGGGGGTATGACGCATGGCCAGGCATGACATTGGGGCCGTGTCCTCTAGCGGCGCACAGTGCAGTGTTTTGGGGGAGTGACACACTGTCTGGGATTTGCTTTAAAACACACCAGCAATTAAAGAAATGTATACATACCATTTTTTCAAAGCGTGTGTGTGGGGGGAAGGAAGAGATCGAACAAAAGTAGCAGAATGAGAGGGTGAACTGTTCAAGTTCACAATGGGCACAAAGGTTCACTTACTTATTCTAACTTGCACCGAGATCTAAAAATTCTCATTAAGAGAAAGGAAAGAGCAGGGCGCCTGGGTGGCTCAGACAATTAAGCATCTGACTTCGGCTCAGGTCTTGATCTCGCAGTTCATGAGTTCATGGGCCCTGCATCGGGCTCTCTGCTGTTAGCACAGAGCCTGCTTCAGATTGTCTGTCCCTCCCCTTTGTGGGCATGCTCTCTCTCTCAAAACTAAACATTTGAAAGAGAGAGAGAGAGAGAGAGAGAGAGAAAGGAAAGAGCAAAAGAAAGAGGAAAAATAGAAAACCAACACCCGCCAGGCCAGGACCAGTAAGTCCCTCAAGTTTCCAAAGCCCCTCCTGGTTGAGGTGATCTACCCGGGCGTGAGGCTGTCTGTGTTACTACACATATAAGCGCTGGCAAATCATCCAATCCCTGTCTGTTTGCCCACTTGTAAGATGGGGCCAAATCCAATACCTATTTTAAAGAGCTGCCATGAAGACAGTAAGGAACCCTACAAATCTGGCCCCAGCCCACCTTGAATCTCCTCTTATTCTCTGATACCATCCTCCTTACCTTCTCTATTTCATCCAAAGAACTTGCCCAACCAGCCCCAGTATGGCCTGTCTTTACGTGAACCATCCATCACATCTCCCACTGCTGTTTCCCAGTCTCCCCATCCTTCGTAAGGCCAGCCCTCCCAACCACGCAAATAATCGTTTCCCATCCCCACTCGCTGGCTGCTCTCTATACCTCTAGGAAAGTAGTCTAACAGACACCTTATGGGGCCCCTGGGTAGCTCAGTTGGTTAAGCGTCTGACTTCAGCTCAAGTCATGATCTCATGGTTCGTGGGTTCAAGGCCCGCATCGGGCTCTGTGCTGACAGCTCAGAGCCTGGAGCTGCTTCAGATTCTGTGTCTCCCTCTCTCTCTGACCCTCCCCTGCTCATGCTGTCTCTCTCTCTCTCTCAGAAATAAATAAAATATTAAAAAAAAAAAAAAAGGAAGCCTTAGTGCCTGTAACATCAGCTACCTCAAACCAGGGTCTGTGGCAGCTGATGCAACCACAAAATTTTATTATTATGTAAGTAATGTCCACCTCCCATGTGGAGCTTGAACTCACGACCTTGAGATCAAGCATCGCACACTTGACCGACTCAGCCAGCCAGGCGCCCCGTAATGCATTCTTATTTTTTAATATTGCAAACAGAAAAATTTAAAGATACACCCACATTTGCACACACGGTTAGGAGCACAGTGGCACTGTGTGACAAAACTTAAATTGACCTACTCTAACAAAAAGAGAGTGGTATTTAAAATGCTACAAATTCATTCAAGCCTGGTAAGAGCCAAGTGACTCCAGGAATACCCCGGAAACAAACTGGCAAGAGCTGTGGGAAAGTCGTTCCCACGCAGGCTGCAGCAAACTCTAAGGAACCATGCGTAACCAGACCACAAGTACCTGGTGAGGCAGCTTTAGTTCCTGCAAAACATCACCTGCCAGACTCAATGAACATCATCAATTTGCATTTTATTGGTTTGGGCAATCAAGTTTTACATTTGGTAAAAATCATATGCACTAAGAGTTTATCAGTAGTTCTATATATTATTAGAAAAACAATTTGAGGGGCGCCTGGGTGGCTCAGTCGGTTGAGCATCCGACTTCGGCTCAGGTCATGATCTCACAGTTCGTGGGTTCGAGCCCCACGTCAGGCTCGGTGCTGACAGCTAGCTCAGAGCCTGGAGCCTGCTTCGGATTCTGTGTCTCCCTCTCTCTCTGCTCCTCCCCTGCTCACACTGTCTCTCTCTTTCTCTCTCTCTCTCTCAGAAAACAAAAACAAAAACAATTTGACACCAACCTAGAGAAAGTCCTCATTTAAAAGGTTATAAAAGGTCAAGCAAAACGGTGAGCTAAGAAGCTCAAAGCTTTCACTCCCCTACAAAAACATCAAGAAAACAACCAGAGGCTTCTAGACCACTCTATAGGGAGCTCTGAAAAACAATCACAGATTTATACTAAGCAAACACACAGTCGAGAAAAAGCTCTCCATGAGGTGTCTGGGTGGCTCAGTCAGTTAAGCAGCCTACTCTTGATCTCAGCTCAGGTCTTGATCTCAGGATCATGAGTTCACGCCCTGCACTGAACTTGAAAGAAGAGAGAGCACACGAGCACGCGACAGCTAGCAAGAGCGCTCTCCTCACACGGTAGGCACTTCTGGGGCACGAGGGGTGTGGTCCTGGTCTGTGCTGGCAGCAGCCCGGCTCCCAGACCCACTCCCACCCCCCAGCACTCTGCAGAGAGAACAGAGTAAACCTTTTCTGCACATCAGTGTGTGTCTCTATTCTATCCTAGCCAGAGTTTCCCCTCTCACATAACTCAGAACACAATGGGAGAAGTGGCAGGCAATGCTCATAAAAGCTATAAGGCAGCTCTAAATTTCCCCCTGGGGCAAGGGGTTACCAGTGGAGACATACCAGAACCATCTGACCCAAAAAGACTAGGGTGGAACTCTTTGGGCAATCAGGGCAATCAAAAGCAGCCATGTATATGGGAAATTGTGAAAGCCATGGCCAGTCAAGACATATGCTCAAAAAAACCCCTGAGAAGACCTTAGGCTTTCACCTCCGGTTGATCCCTAGTCTCCAACCATTCCATGAGGAATGGTCTCAGAATAGAGCCAGTATGAAGACTGGCAAGGGTACCTGCATTCTCTCTCTTGTTTTGTGGTGGAGGAAGGGGTCTGGTCTGTTTTAGTTCATGGCATTAAAGGAAATCTCTCAAAATATTAGCTGAACACAAGCTAAAGGAACAGGGATTTCAGAGAACACATATGACAGGGAATAGCCCCTCCAAATTAGTTTGGAAAAGTCTCAAAACAATGAGACATAATACACATTACAAACAAAATCAGGAGCACCTGCGTGGCTCAGTCAGTTAGGCATCCAACTTCAGTTCAGGTCATGATCTTCTTTGTGAATTTGAGCCCCACATTGGGTTCTGTGCTGACAGCTCAGAGCCTGGAACCTGCTTCAGATTCTATGTCTCCCTCTCTCTCTGCCCCTCCCACACTCACACTCTGTCTCTTTCTCAAAAATAATAAACATGAAAAATTTTTTGGGGGGGGGCGCCTGGGTGGCTCAGTCAGTTAAGCGGTAACTTTGGCTCAGGTCATGATCTCACGGCTTGTGGGTTGGAGCCCCACATCGAGCTCTGTGCTGACAGCTCGGAGCCTGGAGCCAGCTTCGGATTCTGCGTCTCCCTCTCTCTCTGCCCTACCCTGCACGCGCTCTGTCTCTCAAAAATAAATAAATGTTAAAAAAATTTTTAAGTATTTTTTTTTCGAAAACGCCAATCATCTTAAATGTGCTTAGGTGGCTCAGTCACTTGAGCATCTGACTCTTGTTTTCGGCTCAGGTCGTGATCCCAAGCTCTTACAATCAAGCCCCACTTTTGGGCTCCTGCTTAAGATTCTTTCGTCTCTCTCTGCCCCTCACCCACTCACGTGCACGTGCCTTCTCTCCCACTCTCTAAAATAAACACTTATAACAAGCAAATAAAAAATAATCATCTTAAATATGCTCAAACATGGATGAGGAACTAAAGTTAATCAATAAAACAATATAGGAATGAAACAGGTGTGCCAATAAAGAGAGATTTATAAAAAAACATATTCTGGAGCTGAACAGTACAATCACTGAATTGAAAAATTCATTAGAAGGGCTCAACAGCACACTTGGCAGAAGAAGGAATCAGCAAATGTGAACAGGGGACAAAAGGAATTACCTAAGGAGCAAGAGAAAAGAGCAGAGCCGAGCCTGAGGGTTAGGAGATGTCAGCCAGCGGCCAGCACACTGGGGCGTCACGGGAGCAGGAGAGGAAGGGCAAGAGAGAGTGTGAGCAAACAGGTGCCAGAAACTGCCCAAATTTGAGGAAGTACACGAATTTACAAATCCAGAATCTCAACATAAAGTAGAATAAACCCAAAAAGACCCAGACCAGGACACCTTATAATCAAACTGTCAAAACACGAAGAATCTTTGAAGCAACAAGAAAAAAAATGTGTCAGGTAGAGGAGCTCATCGGTAGGAACGTAAGGCAACTTAGCAGGAGAAACTGCCGCCTGAGGTGGCAGTGGGTGATCAGGCGCTGAAACAGTCCCCTGAGAATTCCTTATCCAGCAAAACTCCTCAGAACTGAAGAAATTAAGACATTTTCAGATCAACAGAAGGGAAGTAGTTTGTTAACAGCAGGCCTGTGAGATGAAACACAAGACACAGTCAGCAGAAGCTCTGGAAGGCGCAGAGCTCTCTGGTGAAGGTAAGCACACGGATCAGTGAGCCGGTATCACTGTGAAGTCTGACTTACAGCTTTACTTTTCCTCTTCTTCAGGATTAAAATGGTCAATCTAGGGGCACCTGGTGGCTCAGTCGGTTGAGCATCCAACTTCGGCTCAGGTCATAATCATGCAGTCCATGGGTTCGAGCCCCGCGTCGGGCTCTGTGCTGACAGCTCAGAGCCTGGAGCTGCTTCGGATACTGTGTCTTCCTCTCTCTCTGACCCTCCCCTGCTCATGCTGTCTCTCTCTCAAAATCAAATAAAACATTTTTAAAAAAATAAAAATTAAAATAAAATAAAATGGTCAATCTATAGTATTAAGATGTAATGGGTGACACCAGTAACGTAAGGGAGGGAGAGAACTTTCTAGGAGTAGAGTTTCTGTGTGCTATCGAGGTTAAGGAGACAATTTAGACAGTTACAGCTTTTGGATGTTATATGTACTCCCTATGGTAAGCAGAAAGACATACACATGATACATATAAAGATAAGTTTTTAGAGTAAATGACTAAACTGTCAATTACGCCATGTCAATGTTAATGAAAATTTTCAATTTAAGTAAAGTATGCCTTGCAAAGAAGTATCAATGAAGTACATTACACAGTTCATGCCCTTATGGGTCTTAAAACTCCCAAGAGAAATCACATTTAAAAATTAAAACAAAAGATTTGGATAGAGAATAATTTCTTAAATAAAATTTAATCAAATATATAAGAAGTAATACAGATGATTAAAAAGGATGAATCAATGAAGAGATAGGTTAGAGCCAAGAAAACCCTTGCAGGACATAAAAACCATCAGGATAGGCAAAAATTGTGTGTGTGTGTAGATGTGTGTGTAGAAATGGGTTTGACCATACTAACAATAATTTGGTTACTTTTCAACTGTGTATCCTTAATCCACATTTACAGTATTTTTAAACTTTATGTATTTATTTTTGACAGTGGAGGAGGATCAGACACACACAGAGAGAGAGAGAGAGAGAGAGAGAGAATCTCCATGAAACGGACTCCACACTCAGTGCAGAGCCCAACTTGGGGCTGAGCTCTTGAACCATGAGACCATGACCCAAGCCAAAATCAAGAGTTGGACACTCAACCAACGGAGCCACCCAGGAGTTAAATCATATTTACATTAGATTTAACAGTCTTTTCTATATAATGAACTTACAAAATAAAACATCTGTTTACTTCAAACTACATCTCAGGCTCTAACCTCTCTGCTGAGGTCGGCCTGGCTCACCTGCCCACTTCATCGCTTGCTCTAACTTATAGCAAGTGCATCTGCTCTCCACAATCCTTTACTTCTCCAGGCTTTTCCATCTCAAAATAAATGAAACTACCATCCATCAAGTTGCTCAACTACCCCTGACTTATCTTTTCCTCACTCCAACCTCTACATCCAATCCACAATTTGGTGTGGTTGAACCCACTCACAAAATAAATTTGAAATCCACTCATTCCGAGTCTGCCCCACCACCATCACTTATTAACTTTTATTCCTCAGTAGTTTATTTGCCTTCTTTGCTCCCATGCCTGACTCACTACAATCCATTACATATATAAACATATTGAGGCTAAAATAATCTTCCTAAAATAGAAGTCACACTATTCCCCACCTAAAATCCTCCATGTTTATCCCAAGTAATTTCATCTACTCAGAAACGATGCAAATTGTGCCTCATGGCAAAGAGCTGGATTTTGTTTGGGGTATTATTTTCTATTTGTTTCTCTTTTTCAATGAGATAACAGATGCCAAAGAGAAGTATCTCATCTTGGATTTGGACTCTGAAGCCAGTTGCCTGGGTTCAAACCACTGTTCTGCACTCTGCAGTTGAGTCATTTTGAGGAAATTACTTAAGCCTCCTTGGGTCTCAGCTTCCTTTAGTTAAAGATCAATTTCTGATCCTGAGTAGCTAGGATTGTAGTAAATAGTTACTTTCTCAGTAAGGTTTTCTTTTTTGCGGGGGGAGTAGAGGAAGGAAGGAGCTGTATAGTAAATGTGATTCACATGGCCATTGGGTAAACGCAAAGCTGCTCCTGAATTGTTCAGCCATTTATCTGGGCCTCACTATGGCAATTCTCATACTCACACCAACTCGGGGGAAAGACTGAGCCTTCCAGAGACCGCTTCCTGACTTAGACTGTGAGGCATGCTCACTGAGCAATCGGAACAGCCGCAGACTTCTGAGCATCATCATGTATAGCCACTAAACCAACCACCACATGCACATGCTCAACTTACATGTTATACAAGGGACAGTACGACCAATCTGACTCCTCACACAACGGAATCAATACGATCAGGAATGGACAACCCAGCACCTAGAGTTATCCAGCCAGTAAGGGTGGGACCTGAGAAGGAACAAGGGGGAAGGGGAAGCGAGGGGGACGACCGGAACCCTATAAAACAAGGACCCTTCCTGCAGTCGCGGCGGCATTCACCTTCAAATGTCCCCTCTGTAAGGAGAGCTTTCCCACCGTTCCTTTCTGATCTTACGCTCTAATCAACTTGTGCCTGCTGCTCATTTTGCATCCACCTCTTCATTCTTCAAAGCGGCAAGACAAATGATCCCAGGTATTGTGGTAAAAAGTCCGGCAACACTGTGAAAACCTAAGTGTGCAACACGCTGTTGACACTGGTCAACAACATACCCACTTTACAAAACATCAGGTAAGAGGCGAGACCTGCCCAAGGGACTCCAGGGCTCCCGAGTACTAAGTCTGGACCAAGAACTGGCCACACATCTTTACAGGACGTTTTAACTCTGAAAAATGACGAAGAGCGTATGTGAAGCAGTACTAGTTGCAAATTGTTTCTGCACAGAAATGAAACCCTGAGTTCCGGCTCAAGTGTTTCCATTATTTTCTAAATAGGTCTTGTTTCAATACTTGCCAACAAAGTGACAAAAACAGGCAAAAAACCCTCAAAGAATCCAAAATCTAATTTCTAGCCCTGCAATATGTTTTAAAAAGATACCTGAATATTACATTAGATTGTAAATCAACCATGGGGAGAAGGGAGATTAGTACAAAAAAATTTTTTCTTAATGATTTCTGTATAATTTCCCTCAGACAACTAAAGGTCTTAAATTTAGAATTTAAATTACTTAAAACATAAACTATTTGTAAAAAAAAAAAAAAAAAAAAAAAAATTACTTAAAACATATTCACTTACAACATCAACGTAAAATATACAAAAATACTCTACGTATATAGTAACAACCATGAAGTAACATTTTGGAGGGAATCTTATTAAAAGTTGATCAGCAATCCAATCTCCTTCAATTTCTATATGAACTGCTCACAATTTGGGGAAATAAATGAAGTTTACTATAAAGTTTTCAACAGTACTTTAAAAGTTGTCCTTCATTTTTCCCATTGTGCCAGGTTTATAAGATCAGTTAGCAGACGGCCCAGCTAAGTCTGGAGCATGGAGCAGCTCCAAATGCACCTGACTTCTGCAGAGAAGGGAAAGCCAGATTTAAAACCAGTGCGTCTCCATCTCCCTACGCTTTCATTAACCACAACTACAATGTGAAGCCAGTCTTCCTAGTAAGAGCTTACTGTGACTTGTGTACTTTAAAAAACACAGGCTTCAAAATGTAGAGCTAATCATATACATTCAACGGATTACCAGTGAACACTGAAAACAATGTGATGAGCATCTGACACTGAACACAGGGCACGCTGAGTCTAGAACGATACAGCCAGCACACACAGAAGCCAGCCGAGGACGCTCAGTACTGAACACTTCCAACCCACGGGTCCCTCCCCCACTCCCCCTTTATTGGGAAACATCAACATTTTCTAATTTTGTTACAATACATATTTGTTGTAAGGCAGTATTTGGGGGCCTCCGCAGTGGCAGTGACTTATCTCGGAACTGAATTACCTGACTCAAAGCTGGGATGGAGCTTGTCTGAGAAGTGGTTTGAGATATGGGACCATTCATCTGTAAAATTGAAAACATCAAAAATACACCATTGTTACAATGTAAAGCAGCATTTTCAAACCACAATGATTTAGCAAAAACAAAACCCACTGAGAAAAACACATTTTTATATAACAAAGAAATTCAGTGAGGTATTTAGAAAGAGAGGCAGGAGGCTTGAAACTTAAAATATTTTAAAATTCTGACCACCAGAAGAAAAATTCCTTGTAATTTCAATGGAGAAAATTAAGAAAAATCTTTTGCTTGACACGATAAATCTTAAACAAAAGCACTCAAATTAAAAAATTTATATTACAATCCTAATTAATTATTTTTTAAAAAAAATGTTTAATGTTTACTTTTGAGAAAGAGAGAAAGACAGAGAGACAGCATGAGCAGGGAAGGGACAGAGAAAGAGGGAGAGACAGAATCCGAAGCAGGGTCCAGGCTCCAAGGTGTCAGCACAGAGTCCCAAGTGGGATTCAAACTCACAGACTGTGAGATCATGACCTGAGCCAAAGTTGGCTGACTGAGCACCCCCACCACCGCGCCCCTACAATCCTAATTAATTCTTTAAATACATACCAGTACAACAGGTGCACTATTATTTATAAATCATTGCATTTTTCTTAGGAATTTAAAATCCAAAAGCTTTAAGTGTCTAAAGCGATTGGTTTTCTCTATCACCTAAGTACTTACAGCTTCCTCTACTAAGCTACCCGTAAACTGATTCAGAATATGACTCCTACATTCAGCTTATATGATACGCCACAACTACTACTCTGATTTACTTCTGAAATCCAACAGAGTACCTGTTCTCAGAAGAGGAGAGGAAGGCATCAGGCCGATTCTGGCCTTGACCCGCACTCACCAGATGAGCGCTGTCTTTCCCTTCCTGGACTCGCTGGCCCTGCGGTTCAGCCACGACCTTAGTGTCCTGATCAGAAGTCATGAGCTGTTTACTTGGTGGCCGCACTGGGAGAAGCTGAGTGGCCAGCGAAGGATGCTGCAGAACGACAAAGACAAGCACGTCAGTAACTGGAAGTACGAGCGCAGTGAAGTGACGAAGTCTTCAAACCCTCAAGTTTTTGGGGGGCGTGTGCTTACCCTCTGGAGCCTAAGTGGTTTAAAGAAATCTGCCCGTGACTGACACCTCTGTACCAACCCAAGAAGATGCTGAGACTAGAAATCATGTGCTAACACATACAAACCCACTCACACCCACAAAACCATGTTTTCAAAACCAGAAAATTATAAAATTCGTAGAACTCCCATTTGTGATTTAATGAATCCCATATTTACGTATGTGTATCATTTTTAACTAGCACCATTAACTTCATTTTCTTCCAGGACAAGTCATCGAGAACCAAACAATAAGTAGTTAAAAAGGAATCCCACATCAATGGAAAAGCACCTCCAGACAGCTGGACCAGAGCTGCAAAGCGAGCCGCCTTTCCAGCTCAGCTCAACAGCTACACCCTGATTTTCCCAAACCACCTGGTTCAGGAGGAGGGACCACAATACCCATGATTTCATCACATCAGTCCGAGAACCAGGCTTCCCAGAGACCCAGGCCTGACCTCAGTGTTTCCTTCTCTCTGCAGCAAACCGCCCCGCTTCACAGCCCCGCCTCACAGCACCACAGGACTGGATTTAATCTCTGTATCCCTCAGGATCTTCTGAAAACACAGCATCCTCATGCCAGATACGGAGACCTAAAAGCTATTTGTCTCGCGAGGTGACCATGCAGGTTTTTAGTTTCTCCAAAAGCGATGGCGCTCCCTTCTCTCAATAACCTGCTTATGAAATTCTCAAAACCCTGGTTATACTGAAACAATCCGACGATCAAAGGCGATCTCCTACACCGGTCAACTCTATCATCAGAAGCACAAAATCACTTACGGGCTTTTAGACAGGACCAGCAATATAAACTACTCAAAGACAAGAAATGCCTGAAACAAACCCATTTCAGAGGGGTCAGTGTTTTCCAAAACACAGGATGAATGATGCACATAAAACTGTAATAGTTTGTAATACCTGTGAAATTGTAATAGAACCTGACATCAACTCTCACAACACATCAAATCCAGAAAATAAAGACAAAGAACGATAACAGACTGACAAGTCACAGAAGGTACTATAGATGCTTTATCATATTAACTTCTAGATTTTTAAGACTCTTAAAGGAAAAACCGTTTGGTTAAAAACAAGGTAAAACAGACAAATGTGGAAAAAATTCAACTACAAAGAATCCTTTACAATACCTACTACCTACACTTGTTTTCAGTCAGAAACATGTGCCTCCTGGTGGAAAGAGCAATGGCGCGAGGGCGCAGTCATGCGGACTGGCCCCAGCCAACGCCCCCACGCCCCAGGCTGCGATCCCCTTACAAACTTGCAGCACACGTGAGCACCAAAGTGGGGGGGGGGGGGGCGCATCTGTGAAGGGGGTGGATTCCTGGACAAAAGGAGACAAGACACACATAGTGGCCGCACTACGGCTTTACCTGGTGTATATGGCTTTATTCCATTCAAACAAAGGAGAACAAAAGACAATCAGGGAAGCAGTGTTGACGGCATAGTTGACAGTACTGAAGAATTACTGTCTTTTCTAAGACACGAGAATGATGCTGTGGCTACTTTTAATTTAAAAAAAAAAAAGAGGCGCTCCCTTAGAGAGCCACACAGTGAAGTATTTACAGGGCACGGCACGGTGTGTGGGCTGACAGCTGTCCCCTCGGGAGCAGGGCGGGGGTAGTGGTCGGGTCCAGCGTGCCCATGCATGCTGGAAAGCCTCAACGGCAAAAGAGAAAAGATCCTGGGACGGCGGCACGGCAGGCATCCCAGCCACAAACCGGTGACCCTGACGCCACACCACTGCACCCCGTCATTACTGACCCAGCACACACGGTTTCCCACAAGTCCTACACCCGGAAGCAGGGCTCCTGTGTGGGCAGCACAGAAGGCAGCGGCATCACAATCAGACGTGATTGCGCGTCTCAATCCAAGAGGAAACGGTTTGGCGGCGCAGCACCGACGGCCGCTCTGGCACAGAACGGGCCTTCCCGTCAGTCATTCTGTGAGCACAGCTGTCCCGAGGCCTCAGCGGCTGCCTCCAGGAAGGGCCAGGACGCAGGTGCCGGTGTCGGGGCTGGAAAGAGAAGGCTGGGGACAGGGCAGGGGGAGGGGCACCAAAGCGAGGCCTGAGCGGCCCCAGACCTAGTGGTCTGAAGCAGCGACGCTGGGCAGAGGCAGCTTCACAACGGCCCTCCCGAGCCCGGCGATAGGAGTGATCGCCTTGGTCTGATTTCACCGGTCGATGTGGAAAAGCAGAGAGAGGACACCAGAGTGCACTTCCTACTGTCTCGCGGTCTCTACGCTAGCCGGACACTTTACACTTCATCTGTCAAAGCTACACCTGAAAGCCTTATCCATCTTAAGAACACTTGGGAGGGTTCGATCCTCTCACATCTGTTCCTGAAGAATCCTTTTCCCATATACCAGAAATGTGTGCTTCATAATTCAACACTTGGTAAGGTCTCCAGGGTCCCATCTAGGACCCCGCATCGCATCTAGCTGTGACTTCTCGGTCCCCTCCATGCTGTGCTGACTGCCAGCTCGAAGCCTGGAGCCTGTTTCAGTCTGTGACTCCCTCTCTCCCTGACCCTCCCCTGCTCACGCTGTCTCTCTCTCTGTCTCCTAGAAATAAATAAAAAAAAATTTAAAAAAAATAAAAATAAAAGACTATGGATACAACTATATATCTGGAATCTGCTTTAAAATATGCTAATAACTGTTTTGGGTAAATTTAAGAGATGAGACAAAACAAGAATGCAGGAACACAGCGCTAGACCTGGATGATGGGTGCACTGAGTGAGGACTGCTATCCTGCCCGCCCTCTCTACTTCTGGGGTTAAAATGTTCTGTAATATAAAGTAAAAAGAAAAACCTAATTGGGACATAATATCAATATCCATCTGAAACTTCACATACTTACTGTTGTTTAAAATCTGTGATAATATGGGCGCCTGGGTGGCTTAGTCGGTTAAGCGTCCGACTTTCGCTTAGGTCATGATCTCGCGGTTCGTGGGTTCGAGCCCCGCGTCGGGCTCTGTGCTGACTGCCAGCTCGGAGCCTGGAGCCTGTTTCAGTCTGTGACTCCCTCTCTCTCTGACCCTCCCCTGCTCACACTGTCTCTCTCTCTCTCCTAGAAATAAATAAAAATATATATATAAAAAAAAATCTGTGATAATAATACAAAAATATGTAAACTACCTCATGAATAATGTTTAGCTTTAGCAAAAAAAAACAAAAAAAGAAATAAAAATATTTAACTACAGAAAAGCAGAAACTAACTCAATATAATCAACTATTGAAAAGATTCAGAGATTACCTTAGTTATAAATAAGCAGGAGGTGAGACTGTGGACAGTACAATTACAAGTATGCTTTAAAAATTCACGTAACTAACTCTGTGAATATACTTAAAAGTAAATACACCAGACAACTAACAATGTATGGCTAAGAGTTAAAACACCAGAATAGTGTCTGACTTTGTTTCATTTCTGTAGTCTCAATTTTCCAAATACCTTACTGTTTTATAATCACACACACGTAATGAAACTCCCCTGGCTCGCTGCTTCCGTGTTTACCCAGCAAGCACCCAACCATTCAGGGCCGCCCGCGGTACCTTTCCCACAGAGACAAGTACTGATCGGCAGGAACAGCTCCCAGGTCCCTTCCCAGCGGGCTGTCAGTACAGATTAATAAAAATGCCAATGGGCTGTCACACCATTTTTTGGTGAAAATGCACAACTCAGTCTTGTTCTCTAAGACAGGGGTCTCAGAGGGTGGTCTGTGCCTGTTAGGGGCCCAGAGACCTTCCCAGGGCCCTCAGATCACACCAACCGTCACAGCAAGCAACTCCAAGATGCTGTTAGCCTTTGCCACTCACATTCTCTCCTCGCAAACCGCCGTGGAGTTCTGGCGCAGTCACAAAGGAGAAGAGTCAAGGTTATATGAAGAGATTTTTTTTCTAATGTTTTATTTATTTCTAGGAGAGAGAGAGAGAGACAGCGTGAGCAGGGGAGGGTCAGAGAGAGAGGGAGTCACAGACTGAAACAGGCTCCAGGCTCTGAGCTGGCAGTCAGCACAGAGCCCGACGCGGGGCTCGAACCCACGAACAGCGAGATCATGACCTAAGCGAAAGTCGGACGCTTAACCGACTAAGCCACCCAGGCGCCCCTATGTGAAGAGACTATTAAGACACTCCTCACTTCTCCAGCTACTCATTTGTGTGACATCAGATTTCCCTCTCATTCTTCAACCAAAATAACGGATCACTAACAGATCAAATGCAGAAACACAGAAGAATCCACCTGAGACTCTATTACACACTGAAGAGATTTATAAAAATACAAAACAATACCATTCTCCTCATTAAATTATTTTGTTGTTTTAGAAAAGAACGCTACCTTTTCATAAGCAATGTTATTTATATTACGTGTAACGGCTTTGCTATTATTGTTAAAGAAAAACATTTTTTATAAATCTGAGTTTTAATGTTCAATGCAAATATAGATAGGCGCCATAAAAAAAAAGATCTTCAGTATGATTTAAAGATCTTCAATAATATTTAAAAGTGTAAAGAGGTCCCAAGACCAATATGTTTGAGAACCATTGACAGAAGGCAAAACAAGCCCTGACGTACAGACACCTGGTTTCCATAGACAGGAGACGTGCTGTGTTCACGGACAGGAATACACGCTGTTCCCTGGGCGGCAACGCTCCACACATCTACAGAGTCAATGCAATCCCTATCAATATCCCACCCACCTTTTTTGCAAAAACTGATGAGCTGACCCTAAAATTCCTATGGAAATACAAGGGACCCAGAATAGCCAAATAATCCTGAAAAGAACAAAGCTGGAAGACTCATACTTTCTGATTTCAAACCTTACTACAAAACTAAAGCAGTAAGACCGCATGATGCTAGCCTAAGGAGACACATACAGACCAACACAACAGACCTTAAAAGTCCAGAAATAAACCCTCACATTCATGGCCAGTGAATTTTCAAATGGGTGCTAAGACCATTCAATGGGGGAAAGAAAATGCTTTTCCATAAATGGTGCTGGGACAACATGCAAAAAGAACGGAACATGCTTACCAACACTTTCCCAGTAGGAGCGGTTTCCACATTGCAAACCATAAGCCCTGGCCAGCCAGGGCTGTGGCCGAGAGCCTGCCCCCTGCCTCATTCAGGCCCCTCACAGCTTGGGTGAGGTGCCCACCTGCTGGGTGAGGTGCACCTATACCGCTGCATTGCTCTCCTTCGCCACACACGAACCCCCGAGAGCAAATGAAATGTACCCGGAGTCCAGAGGAGGAAAAAACAGCTGACTGCGGGAATTTCATCTGTGTGATCGCCTTATGGGCCAAGAGCAGAACTGCCTCATTCAGTATCTTCCAGAATTTATTTTTACCCTAGAAAACTACATATATGTAGTTCTCCCTTTTTTATGACACAGCTTTGTTAACTTCATTTTGAACGTGGGACCATTTTCTTGAGATTACCCACACTCTCCATAAAAACCTCCACTCTCTCTCATTTACAGCTGAACACAAAAAGTACCGATGACCAAATGCAGTATCGTGTATATCTGCACCAAAGAGAAGTCAGAATCCGTATCATAAAAAGTCTTTCAAAAAATAGTCTCTCAAGAGACCCAGAAGTCCTCTTCATAAACAAACTCTGGATAGTACATTGCTTCAATTATTTTCAAAGAAAAAAGCCTCGATTCCACCTCATCCTTATCAATCTTTCATTTCTTTAAGGACTGCTGATCACATTGTATTACTCTTTCCAATTTATAGTCCCATGACTATAGCTTTTCAGCTGAAAGCAGATGCTACTTAACTGGGATGGGGTGGTGGTGAGCAACCTTAGAGCTCGCATTGTAGCACATGACAGAACTCAGAGCCAGAGACGCTCTGCGCTGCCGGAATGCTGTGCTGCTCAGACTGCAGTACGCTTATCGTTCTTAGGAAGGCGCCAAAGAACCAGAGCTAGAATTGATAAATTGTCCCAAGTCCAGAACTATACATAAAGTGATTTAGCAAAATAAATAAATGAATAAATTTAATTAGTTTAAAAAAAGCAAGTGAGGCACCTGGGTGGTTCAGTTGGTTGAGCTTCAGGCTCTTGATTTCAGCTCGGGTCATGATCTCCCAGTTTGTAAGACAGATCTCCCACGTCAGCACAGAGCCTGCTTGGGATTCTCTCTCCCCTATTTGTCCTCCACTCACTATCTGCACGCATGCTATCTCAAAATAAATCAATAAACATAAAAAAATAAAAATGTAAAAGCACCAACACAACAAGCAAAAACCTGTATACCTGACACTGACAGAGTATCTTCACTTCATCCTGTAACAAACACGTAGCTTTCAAAGACGTTAAATTAAAAGGAAACTCTTGCCTTGGGAAAAGGTAGTTCTGATCTATGTCAATTAGCTCACCAATAAATCAAAACAAAGCAGGAACATCCAGAATGTGTAGTGTTTCTCCAAATGAAGGACAATGAAATTCAGCGAGTCATGAAAACATTCCAAAGGGTCAGTAGGACTCTAACTCCATAAAGAGCTGTTTGGTCCAACAGATAATAGTGATAAAGATGGCAAAACTTCTCTTCCCCAAGCCCTCACGAGAGCCCTGTAGACATTCTCTAAAATCTTGTTATGTAAATAGGCAAATCAGCTTCCTTAAAAATTAAAGGCCATTTAACACCTTTCTAAGTAGATAAAATAAGCCTTATTTCAAGACCTATACTAATGTGCATCCCTCCTTTCTTAAATTTAGTATTCCTAATAGATCTAGATTTCTCAGCAGTTTGGTGACCGAGTGAAATATCCTGCAACAATTACAATCCTACATAAACTCTTGAAAATCAGGGGTGCCTCAGTGGCTCAGCTCAGGTCATGATCTCACGGCTGGCGGGACCAAATCCTTCATCCGGCTCTCTGAACTGACAGTGCAGAGCCTGCCTGGGATTCTCTATCTCCTCTCTCTCTGGCCCTCCCCTGCTTGCGTGCTCTAAATAACTAAATATGTATGTCAACAAACTTTAAGGAAAAAAAAACTTAAAAAGGAATTCAGATCTCAGACCTCACAAGTCAAGGCAAGGGACCCAAATACAGCCTAAACGTAAGACAACTTGAAAAAACTTCATGAAACTACTGAGCGTTTGTCAGCAGTTTCCACCCTGGAGAAGAAGCACTAACTGAGGGACCGCTGGTCCTTTATCCATGGTCACGGCCCCATTTCCTCCTCTCTCCCTGCATCCTCCCTGCTTCCTCCAGCAGCGCCCTTCAAATGCCTGGCCTAGGCAGTCTTTGTGGTCTCCAAAGACGGGGGCGCAAGGGAGTGAGAGGGGAAGGGCCAGAGAAGCAGGGGCGGGGCGGGACACAACCAGGGCGCCGGGCCTCTCCAAGGGCGTGGACCTGCGAAGATGACCAACCAGCCACTTGCAGCCAAGGTCTGCCCTCCGCTGGGCACGGCTGGGCTGCGCGCAGTCTCCTCTGCCCTGGGCGACTGGAGCACACTCTCCACTGGCGCAGCCAAGCTCTCCTGCCCGCCGTGACTGGAAGTAGTCGTAATCAGAGCAGGCAATTCTAACCATGACACACGAACCCCTCACCACGTTAACTTGTACATGCTCCGTGGCTTGGGCTTTTTCCTGAGACTGACTCAGTCCACCAGACTCTCTTTTCTTTCTTTCTCACCTAAACCACATCCACAATGCATCACCTGACATTTTCACTTGTTTGTTTAAAGTACACAGTTCTTCTAGAATTATTCTCCAATTTTTATAAGGTCTTACCCATGTACCTAATTTAATAGTTTTCCTTGTGACTTGTTTTTCCTGAGACACTCCAACCCCGAAGTTTTCAAAGTCATGGTCCTGTGTTTCTGCACTATGGTACCAGTCTACACTACTTCCGCTGCACAAGTGCAGGAAGGAGCAGAGCACCCTGACCAAGCGCGGGACACCCCGGGCTGGCTCCGTGAAAGCACCCGGGCGACCTGGTGGGGAGAGGAAGCGGGCAGCCTGCGCCAGCCCCACACAGCCCCCGGGGTGACCCCAGAGTTCCCCCCTACCCCGCACCCGCACCAAGGGGTGCTCTTCCACCGCGTGCTGAAAGTCAGTGCAAGTGAGGGACTCCCCAAAATCCATCGTCTATAAACTCCATTCCCGCCATCATTCTCACAGAAGACAAAGCAAAAACTGACCCCTCCCATCTCAATGAAGGACAGCATATCCGCCCAGCGGCCCAAACCAGACACCTGTCAATACATTTTCAACCTGTCGTTCTCTAACCTGCCTGGATCTCCCCATCTCTATTATGGGTAAGCTGTTCAGATAACATCCATCTCAGGACCAAGTCACTACCCCAACTTCGTACGCATCTCCAACCCCACCAATTCCTCATTCCTGAATGACCTTTCTAAAACAGGAAACTATCTACTACCCAACAGTTCACACCCCGAAGGTCTGCACTTGGCATTCCCTGCCCTCACCACTGCCTGGGTTGCAAACCCATTATGCCCAGTGACACAGTGTGTCAAGTGCACGCGATCTCTCCCATGCTGGGAGGGAAGGAACATGTCTACCTTCTCGGCCACAGCATTCCTGACACAGTACCTGTCAGAGTAAAGCCTCAGGAAATATGGGTTTAATCACTGTGTCTTTCATGCAATCAACACGCGGGAGGAAATTCTTGGTCTTTAAAATGATGATTCCAAGTAAAAGCCTCTGTGGCTGCAGACTACAAATGATGTGTTAATATGGGAAAAGGTAGTATTTTTAGGACGAGGGAAAATTATCATGGGTTCAGTTTAATTTCATTTCAGATACCCTCCAAATTCTGGATGTACGCGTGCATACGTTTACACTTGGAATCTAAATATACAGAAGAGCCAAATACAAAGTGATGTTGACGATAAAAAATTAAATTTAATTATTAAAATAACAACAAATCCTTGAAGGAGTTCCTAAGTGGCAAACACATGCTAAAACCTTTTTTGTATTGAAGACAGAGGTCAAAGATCTTTTGGAAAATCTGCTGAAAGCTGAGTCCTTTCACTGGAAAAAGACACATACCAGAAATGTTAATCATAGACACAGAAGCTCAAGGGAACCCCCCACCTCCCACCCAGTCCACCGATGAACAAGCTGGGCATCTGAGGAGGAGTCAAGAGCAGAGGCTGGAAGCCTGCCCAGCACCCCAACTCCCCACTGACCAAGTAGTGACACTGGGCACTCCCATCTTCCCTGCTGCGAGCATGTTTAGGACAGGTGCGTCACAGCGCGTGATGAAACCAATGCAGTCATTACTAATCACTAGGGAGCCAGAGGCTGGACCCGGGAGCCATGAAGCGCCACAGTGACTCACAAAGGAGCAGCCAGAGTCTAAGACCAGGGCTCAAATGCCAGCTATGGCAACTGAACACACCTTCACATTTCTCAGCATGACAGTGTGAATACCACCTAACATGAAGTGTTCCCTACAAAAGGGATCCCACACTTATCAAAGAATGTAAGTTCTACAATAGTAACTTCAAATAGATCTACTAGTCTAGACAATCTTTCAGTTTGATATTCTAAAATATATGTATTTTAGCACAATACGATCTCCATTTTATAAATAACTGGATCACCACTCCCAGGCCACTTTGGATTATAATTCAACACATGAACGCCGTCACACCATAAAAGTTCCAAGCGAACTATCAGAGTCAGCATCAGCTCCAGTAACTCGGAATTACTGTTCAGTGAAATAAATGAACTTCTCTCAGTCTTGGGGTGTGAGGTACCCCTCACCCTAACAATACACACTGTACAAAGCATTATTAAAACTTTCTGGTTCCAACCAGCATTTCTGAAGCTCAGCTATGCTGTGTGGCATAGGCTGCAAATGTATCAGGTTACTTGGACCTAATGTGTACATAGGACACCTAAGCTTTCCTAAGAGTTGGGTCCCGTCTGCAATGGACGTGGAAGCCAGAAACTTGATTGACCCCATTTTCTGCTCTTCGTCGTGTGATATAAAGCAAACTGTCTCCAAGGCCTCAGTTTTCCAAACAGTGAAACAGGTGCTCTGAAAAACATATTAAAACAAAAAACAAAACACAACAAAAGCCCCCAAGGATTTTAGGTACCCCGACTCCCAAGCCAATTGCACTGCCGAGTGGAGGACTGGGGCAGCGTGCATTCATTTCTCACATTTTGTCGGCAGGCTGCAGGCTGTTCCCATCTGAAGTCATTATTGCACAGAGTAGGAAGTAGCAGTAATGGTTGTTGGAGATGGTAAACTAAAGGCCAAGAGAGGGGGCATAGTGCTCACCTAAGTCACCCACTCTCAAGTCTGAGTGCTCTTTACAAAAAGGTGACGGGTATGAACAGAGGTGGTGACAATTTCAAAGCCTGAAGATGGAGCCCTGCACCGGCAGCCTGGATAGCAAGGTTTACAAGTGTCTTCTGGTTTAGGAAGGAAACCACTAAATTTATATGAATCTCTCAAAGACAACATGTTAACTACAGTCTGAATATATGATACAAACTGGAAGATGTGTTAGTGCCTTCCTAACTTGATTAAAGCTAATTATCTAAAATGACGAGCAGTACCCTTAATTTTCTTGAAATAAATGTTTTTTCTGTTTTAAAAAATACAGTTTGATAGTTGCTTTAAGATTCTGTTTCAAGAAAAAACCCACAAAATGCCAGCTTACAGTTCTGTAGCATGTGTAAGGTTTACAAACGCTCCCACCAACTCCAGTTCTTCTTGTGAAACCCCTCGTGAAGGGGGGCTGTGGCACGAGGCCACCTTCCCGGGGTTCTGTCGCTGGAGGACAAGGTGGGACCAGCTCAGGGAGGAAGGACCGAGCCGAGAGGAGGCCCGAGCTCAGGGAGGACAGCCCTCCCGCTGCCACCTGCTGACCCGCTGCCCTGCGCGCTCACCACGGGCTTCAGGCCGAGTCTCTGCAGCTCCCAAACCCGAGGACTGCAGCTGCAGGATTTTCCGCAGTTTTCATAAACTGCTCCTCAAATCCCAGTTAATCTAATAACAAGGGTCTCCGAGGACATCCTATCTCCACGTGCTACTCCGCTCACACGGAGACACCACACAAACATCGTCAGACGTTTCCCTCCCCCTGGTTGACCTCCACAGCGAGTAACAGTGCTGGTGAGAACAAAATTCTCCACGCGACGGGATTTAGGCGGATTAGAAGCACAGAATTATTATTAAACCCTTGGTAAATATATGGTTGACAGGGCCCCCTCCTACACTGTTGGTGGGAATGTAAACTGGTGCAGCCCCTCTGGAAAAAAGTGTGGAGGTTCCTCAGGAAACTAACAATAGAACTCCCCTAGGACCCAGGAACAGCACTGCTAGGAATTTACCCAAGGGATACAGAAATGCTGAGGCATAGGGCACATGGACCCCAATGCTCATAGCAGCACTCTCCACAATAGCCAAAACATGGAAAGAGCCTAAGTGTCCATCAACGGACGAGTGGATCAAGAAGATGTGGTTCATCTACACAATGGAATACTCCATGGCAATGAGAAACAATGAAATCTGGCCATGTGTAACAACATGGATGGACCTTGAGGGTGTTATGCTGAGCGAAATAAGTCAGGCAGAGAAGGACAGATACCATATGTTTGCACGTATAGGAGGATTAGGAGGAACTTAACTGAGGAACAAGGTGAAGAAGGGGGAAATGGTGGGGGAGAGGGAGGGAGGCAAACCATGAGAGACTCTTGAATGCTGACAAAAACTGAGGACTGATGGATGTGGGGGGGAGGGGAATGGGCATGGAGGAGGGCACTTGTGGGGATGAGCACTGGGTGTTATGTGGAAACTAATTTGACAATAAACTAATTGTAAATGAATAAATAAATAAAAAATAAACATTTAAAAATTTAAAAAATATATACATATGGTTGACAATTTTTCAATAAGCTTCCCTAGCTGCACTGACACCCCAAATTGTAAACTGGAGGTTAATGATCCAGCCCTTATTTGCCCTGCTCGTAAGATCACCTAGTGATACAACTCGGGGCCACACAACGAACCTGGGAAAACACCTGACTTACAGCTTTTTACCTTGAACTGTACTCTTGGGTTTTCCTGGAACTTACAGTGAGCTGACAGACCCAAACCCCCATGGTGACAAGCACACTCTCAATATTCTGAACTTCAAAGGAAAAGTGCCAAGAACGTCCCTGGGCTTGACTGAAACTACTAAAACTTAGGGTCATTTAGGACCTCAAAGCACTCTGTATAGGGACACAGGTCACTCATCAGTGGAGGTTAAGGGAGTCACAAAACGTAAATTCTGCACAGCTGGCTGCTTCTGTGGCAATTCTATTTTCCCCTCCTGGTCCATTCACCCTTAGGGTTAACTCTCCCACAGAGGTGGCCTGGAAGGTAATCATTTCAGCAAAAGAAATGAAAACACATCAACATACACAAAACAAACAGCCGACTGCGACTGCTGTGAACTATGACATTCATTTCGACCTTTGGTCTTCACTGACTGCCCCCCCCCCCCACTGGATAATGTGTGAAGAAGAAAATATTGCTGATTCATCAGTTACTCATTTGTACAATGGTCTGTACTCAAGTGACCTGTTGAAGAGAAACCGGAAACAGCTTTATATTCTGAAAAAAGAATCACCGAAGATACAGATATTAATCAAAAAGGAACATGAAAACTTCCAATCCCAGGGAAATTTTCATCCAAAAAGGTTATTACAATAAATTTCTACACTAAATGACAACCAGCATACTGTCAATTATTTGAATGTTTTTACCTCCCAAAAACACAAGAGAAAATGGTTTACGTTCTACATGCCTAGATTTTTAAAAGGTGACTTTCCACAGGAATTTTGAGTCTACATTTATTTTTTAATGTTTGTTTATTTGAGGAGAGAGGGAGAGGGCGTGCACAGGATAGGGGCAAAGAGAGAGGGGGACAGAGGATCCAAAGCGGACTCGGCGCTGACGGCAAGGAGCCCAATGTGGGGCTCAAACTCACAAACTGATCACGACTAGAGCCTCAAGCCGAAGTCAAATGCTTAAAAGGCCTGAGCCACCCAGGTGCCCCTCAAGTCTACCTTTACAACTTCCTGGTGGGGTGCCTGGGTGGCTTAATGAGTTAAGCACCTGACTCTTGGTTGTTGTTGTTTTTTTAATTTTTTAATGTTTTATTTATTTCTGTGTATGGGGGGGGGCGGGGCGTGAGCAGGGGAGGGTCAGAGAGAGAGGGAGACACAGAATCCAAGGCAGGCTCCAGGCTCTGAGCTGTCAGCACAGAGCCTGATGCGGAGCTTGAACCCATGAACCGTGAGACTATGACCTGAGCCAAAGTCTGCCACTTAACCGACTGAGCCACCCAGGCGCCCCATCTGACTCTTGGTTTAAGCTCAGGCATTGATCTTGAGGTTTCGTGGGTTTAAGCCCCACATCAGGCTCTAGTGCTGACAGCGAAGAGCCTGCTTGGGATTCTCTCTTTCCTCCTCTCTCCCCTCCCCAACTTGTGTTATCTCTGTCTCTCTCAAAATAAGTAAGTTGGGAAGGGCCTGGCATCTATACAGTCCCACATGCTCTCTGGGAATATGTACATTATATATGGTAAGGCAGAAATCATACAGACGATAAAATTTAACAATGAAATATAGACATTCAGAATAATGTAATTAATGAAGAAAAATGTTCAGAAACTAATCATTAAAGAACTGGTTTTAAAAGAGACAATATTTTCAGAATAAAATACTTGAAAAGGGAATGTTTAATATGTTCAGAGAAATAGAATCAACTTGTAAATTCAGGCCATTTGTAAATCTGTATCAAACTGGTCACTATGCTTTTATCCTTATACTTTGAGTTTTGACAATTAAACAAAGCTTTCTGAAATCTGAAAACAGAATGTTCTCATTCTTCAGAGAAGTTTCTAAAAAAGGAGTCTGTTAATTAGTCCGTCTTAATAAAAGCTGAAATACCAAATATACTTTACAACTGATAAATACAAGCAATTTAAGGCATATTTCTAAAATACTGTTTTAAACATTATGTATAATATAAATGAAAAAGTTTCTAAACAAGCTATTTCATTTAGGCCAGGGCTTGACGTTTTGCACTGTAATAAACACCACATAAACACAAGGGCCCGTCACCTCACAGTCGAGTAATACCCATCTGTGTGTGCCCTTTCTTTCCACGCCACTCTCCACAAATCAGAATAAGCACTTACAAAGGCAATGGTCATGGAATTCTGCTGAAAACCCTCCAAGTGTTCTGTATTGTTCTTAGGATACAGGGCAAAATTCTCGCCTATACCGAGACCTCTCAGGTTCCATATGGTCCAGCTGCTACCGCATGTGACCCCTTCTTTACTCAGCCGTATTCAGATTATTCCTCCTAACGACGTGCTCAGCGTTGCTGCACACTCGCCGTATTCGCCTCGCCGGCTACCCCGCTCTACCTTACTCTTCCGAGGGGAGCCTCCTGGCCCCTCAGAGCCTACAAGGCCCACACAATGTATGGCTCCCATATGTGGTCACTGGTTATCTACCTCCCTCAGTGGGCTCCAAAGAGGAGGGCAATCCGTCCCTTTTGCTCATCATTATAACCCTAGGATCTATTCATCAACTACTCACTGAATACTCTGTACCATTCAAAGGTCTGGGTCCATGTCGATGAACAAAATAGAAACCCTCAACCTCACAGAGTTAACGTTCAAGCACCATACATAAAATACAGAAGTTACGGGGGCACCTGGGTGGCTCAGTCGGTTAAGGGTCTGACTCTTGGTTTCAGCTCACGTCATTATCTCACAGTTCATGAGTTTGAGCCCTGTGTTGGGTTCTGTGCTGACAGTGTGGAGCCTGCTTGGGATTCTGTCTCTCTGCCCTTCCCCTGCTTGCCCTGTTCTCTCTCTCTCTCAAAAATCAACAAACATTTTAAAAAACACATGGACATGGGGCGCCTGGGTGGCTTAGTTGGTTAAGCGTGACTCTCGCTTAGGTCATGATCTCGCGGTTCGTGGGTTCGAGCCCCGCGTCGGGCTCTGTGCTGGCTGCCAGCTCAGAGCCTGGAGCCTATTTCACTATTTCAAAGTCTGTGTCTCCCTCTCTCTCTGACCCTCCCCTGCTCATGCTGTCTCTCTCTCTCTCTCCTAGAAATAAATTTTAAAAAAATATTTAAAAAAGAACAACACATGGACATTACATGGAACGTTACAATAGTAAGAGCTACTAAGAGAAATAAGGGAGGGAGATAAGGGGGCCTCAGGACCTGCTGCTGTGACACCACTGCAACAGCGAGACCGCGAGGGAGTGTGGTGCCAAGGGCCGTCAACAGGTTTTATGGATGGAAGCTTCAAGAATCTCAATGCCTGCTTGCTTTCCTCTCAATAAAACAACACCTTTCCCTTCTCTACCACAAGCCTTAGAGAAAAGTTCTGGTGTCATCTGTCTTTGTATTGCGAGCGTCTCACTGATGAAAACACCTCCTCCAAGAAGCATGAACCCTGGTCTCTCGTCTCTACCCAACCCTGCAGCAGTGACTCGCCACAGGGAGCGAAAACTGCGAAAATCCACTTAAGTTTAAAAATACATTTCCACTATTGTAAAATGCTTTGTTGGGGTTAATATAATTTGTTTTAATTTTAAAGCCAAATAAAGAAGAAACATTTGCTAGTAAAAGGGGGCACATTTCTCAAGACTGAGAGTGTCATCTAGGCCACATAATTAAATGACACCATCTAAAATGCGTCAAGCACTGGACAGAGCTATCAAACCACTAACGTTTGGTAAACATGACCATGCCCTTGCCACTGCACTCATTACCAGTGAAGATTCTCATGCTTGCTACACAGAAGCGCAACTGTACAAGCCACAAGTCACTTCCCTACAACCAAAGTGAGCGGTGTCTTCAGACATGCCTTTTTCCATCTACTTAAAAGATTACTAAATATCTACAGATGGTCCCCAATTTATGATGTTTCAACCTAATTTTTCAACTTCACAATGGTGCAAAAGCGATACACATTCAGTAGAAACTGTACCTCAAACTTTGAATTTCCACCTTGTTCACAGCCAGCGGGCTCCCAGCCAGCCCCAGGACCACACGAGTAACAACTGATAACTGACCTGGGTCCCGCACCCACACTGCCATTCTGTTCGTCACTTTCAGTATTCAATGAATTTCATGAGAGATGGTCAACACTTCACAATCAACCAGGTTTTGCCCAACCGCAGGCTCATGTAAGTGTTAGGAGCATGTTTACAGTAAACAAGGCTAAACTGTGATGTTCAAGATTAGGTGTATTAAATGCATTTTTGATTTCACAATATTTTCAATTTACAAGAGGTGCAGCAGGACACACGGCATCATCGGCTGAGGAAGGCCTGCTGGGGGCCTGGGCCTGAGCTGGGCAAAGAGTTACGGAAAAAGCATCTCAGCCACAAGGAGCTTCTTACACTAATTGGTGCTGTGCACGAAGCACGGCTTGAGAAATTAAGGCAAGGATTCTTGAAGGACTCCAGAAATACCTTATTTATAAGGATGGATTAAAGAGCAAAATTAAAAAAAAAAAAAAAAAAAAAAAAACCTTCAGTTCCCAGCAAAGAAACTACGGGGGGGCAGAGGCGACACCACCGCAGCATCAGGGCTGTGCGACGAGGCGGCGGCCAGGGCAGGCCCAGCAAAGGTGGAAAGGTGGCCGGGCCAGCGCGGACGCGGAGGAAGCGCCCAGGCCCCTGGGCGTTTCTTATTTAGGCAGGGGACAGAGCCACTGAGGAGTTTCAAAAAGGGCCTAACAAACAGGATATGCTTTTAAAGCAGCCTCTGGCCATAGTGTGACTAAAACGGTGTGCTGTTAAAAAAAAAAAAAAAAAAAGAGAGAGAGAAAGAGAGAGAGACACGTTCTATCACACAAATACTATCCCAATTTATAAGTGTTTAAGCCAAGACATTCACATATCAGATTTCATACGTAACATTTCCAGTGAAGACTAAGTCTCATCTTTAGAATTATCAAACTCTAAAAATCAAATAGCAGCTTTCAAATTTGAGTCAAATTATGAAACGTCCTTCGTGTTATACAATTCACTCTGTGACCCAGGTCTCACTATCAGGGAAGTAGGGCGGACACTAAAGACAAAATCGAACCACGACAAGAGACGCAAAAGTGGCGCAGCACTCACCTGCGGCCCTTATGAACTGCGCCAGGGCAGCTCACCAGGAAAATGGGGAAAAGTCAGTCTGTGAAAGCACTGAGGACACGGGGGCTGCAGGGTGGGGGAAGGGAAGAAGGGAAGGAGACATGAGTAGAGTTGATACTTTTTTTTTTTACCTGTTCCTAAGGTTAAAGATATTTACATGCAGGAAAAATAAAGGGTTGGATCTTCAGGGGGAAAAAAAAACATTTCCACGGTGGAATTATCTTCCTCCTAATAAGAGAACCTAGTGGCTTTCCACTTTACAATTCCATATTCTAATACAGAAATTCATTCTCTAATCAAAGACACCAGCTCCAACGACACCAGCAAGTCCAACAACTAGCAAACAGTCTGAGCTGAGCTCCACTACAATCAGATCTGGTGAGTTTCTCAGAAGGCGGACCTCATTTACTGTGCACTCTAAAATTAGCTCTTACAGAAAAAAAAAGAACTCTTTACAGGAATGAAGTTTTACAAAAGAGCAAAAGCAACAAAGTTCAGCAACAGTGTCAGTTTTAAACAATGTATTTTCCACAAAAACAACTTCAGTGCTTTCTTCTGTCCATTACAAAAAGGTTGAGGCAACGGCCTCACTACACTGAGATTTTCTGCCATCTACCTAACTGAAAAAATCTTTTAAGTACGAGAAAACTCTGCAAGAACACAATGATGACTTTACGCAAGCATATTTAAACCTGTGCCTTTAAGGTGAGGATGATAACAAATGGAAGTTAAAGTAACTTAGATCTATACTGCTTTTAACAATCTCCAGGGACCATCATAAAGAGACCACGTTACTAAAATTAGAAGACCAAAATTATGATCCCACTTATCGCTATGGAAAGTATGAATCCAGCACTACACTTGAAATAACAGTGGAAGGAGTCTGTCAGCCACTTCCAACTTGGTAAACGGGAGCACAGGTCTAGCACTACAGAAACCTGTAAAGTGCTGCAAATCTACTTAACAGGAGAGAAGGTACTTGCAGGTACTGTTTATTACTGTTAACAACCTGGTGCTCCCAAGCTGCACTTTTCTTATTTCAGAATTATGTTTTATGATACGTGAAGACGGTTTCATACAAACAGGTCACAAAAACGTATCCATAGAGTTTAAATATGTATTTGTCAAAACTTATGCTTATTTATGGAAATGATATTAAGTTCAATAAATTCTCCAACTCTCAACTTCGTTTAAAAGCACAGTCCCTGGAAACCCTAAATAAAATCACTATCTCCCTGAATATGCTGCCATTTAATTTCAGCTACCCTTCCACAAAACACGTTAAAATGAAGGCTAGCTCTCCCATTATCATCTGCTTTCTCTCTGGCTCCTACTCAAATACAGCATAACTCCTTTCTCAAAATATACATTTTGTCCTCAGAACCTGCTTTCTCTGCTCAGATATATGTGATCAAGCAAAAACCAACCACCAAATTACACAACAAAAACTTTAAAAAATTAAAATTGACAATCACATAAAAATACTGAAAACACAACAGTGAAGCACCACGAGTCATTTCTAATCAGTAAGACCCATGCCATTCTTCGGTGTAAGTTAGTCAAGTCACATTACTGTTTCAAAATACAGAATGAAATTTATCTCTAACCCAAGGCAAGTTTCAAAGGGAAATACACAAATCAACTTTCTGCTTGAATAATAAACCTGCTAATCTGATGCCTTTCAGAAAGTATTTCACTTTAGCAACCCAAGCAAACTCCAGCCAAGGGCTCTCTCTCACGGGTGTTTCATCAAACTGCCTCTCACTATACTAAATACAGAGGAAAGCTAAAAAGCCACAACCATTTCAACTTCTGTAAATTACCCTGACTGTAAATTAGAGGGAGCCGGGCAGGTGGGGAAGTATGGAAATTGCACATTGCTCACAGTGCACCAGTGAACATTTCTTCCCCTCCCCCCTTTTGCAAAGGACGACTTAGCACCTATTTCAAGAGCACTTTAACACAAGAGATCACTTAAAAAGCATAAGAAAAAAAAAAAACTTTCAAAAGGGAAAGTAATTTGTATACTCACAACACTCGTCTTCAACTTGGCATTATCCTTTTTTAAATCCCTCAACTTACCAAGTAATACCCCTACACAGTGCTAAGAGATCTTCAGGTTCCTCAGTTACCCAAAACTTCAAACTTCCATTAAGATTAGGACAAATTACAGTGCAGCCAGGAAGACCGTCTCGAGCGCTTGAGAGCCACCCTACAGATTATTTTCTCGCTGCATCGCATCCAAAATTAAAGGCCCTTTTACATCAAAATAAGAAACGAACAAGCAACACAAAACTGTGCCGAAATCCAAGTTTACGTTGTGACTGGACACGACCGAGACGCAGGTGGTAAGAGACTGCTGACCTGTCCTTTTCACCACCGCGTACCCCGGTCCTATTTCGAACGCAGGGCATCCTTAGACCCGATTTTTCTCTAATTCCTTCAGAACCCGCCTCTGCTCAAGCCCATCGAGAGAAGAACGGGAGCTCCCCAGACACACCCGGGCCAACAGGATCCCCACTTCCTGGTCCGAGTGACCCCGTCCCCTCCCCGCTGGGCCGGCCGGCGGGGCCCGGGCCCCGGGCGGAGGGCAGGGCGAGGCCTCCGCAGTGCGGGCCGGACGGCGGCGCCGCCTGGCCCCGACCCCCGCGCCCCCGACCCGAGTCCCGGCCCGCCCCGACCCCCACGCCCCTGACTCCCACCCCCGACGCCGGCGGCCCGGCCTGCACTCGGGCCCCGCAGCCCGGCGCGGCCCTGCCCGCCGCCCGGCCCCGTCCGGCCCGCCCGCCGCCGCGTCCTCCGGGAAGATGGCGGCCCGTGACAGGCGGGCGCGGCACGGGTCCGAGGCGGCGGCCCGGCTCCGAGCGGGAAGCGGAGAGGACGGAGCGGCCCGCCCGCCGCCTGCCGCGCTCACCTGTCAGCAGCGCCGCCGCCGCCCGGCCGCCGACCGCCGCAGCCCCGGTGCCCGGCGACCGCGCCACACGCGGACGGGGCCGAGAGGGAGGGGCGGGGAGGGCGCGGCCGGCCCGGACGAGCGGCGGGGACGGCGCGGCGCGGGCTGGCGGCGGGCGGCGGCGGCTCCTTCCCGTTTCGGGCCCGAAAATGTCTCAACCTCGCGACTCCGGCGCCCCAACGCTCCTTCCCGTTCGCATGAGAACACACAGCTCCCACTTCCGGGGCTCGGCGGAAGTCCCGCCTCGCGCGCCCGCGCACCCGCGCGCCCTCGGACTCACCGGCCTGACCAGCTGACTGGCGCTCGGCGCCCGGGAGAGCCTCTCGTCATGGAAGTGCGGTGTCCTGATTGGCTGCGTGCGGAGCCCGGCCCTCCCCTCTGCTTCCCGGCCTTTCCGTGCGCGCGCCCCTCCCGGCTGCGCCAGTGATTGGCGCGGGCGCGCACGCAACCCCGCCCCGCCCGGCGCACGCTTCCCGGCCCCGCCTCGCCGTCCCCACAGTCCCCACCGCCCCCACTGCGACCTGAGGAGGCGGCGCCGTCGCGTAGTCCCGCGACCTCCGCCTTGCTAGCAGATGGCGGTCTCCCGGCACCCCTGTCTCCGTCTCCCAGGTCCACGACCCCCGACTCCCACACCCTGAGACCGCGACCCCGTCCCCCCTCACCCCGGGACCGCGACCCCGTCCCCCGTCCCCCCGGGACCGCGACACAGACCCCCTCCTCCCGGGACCGTGACCCCGTTCACCCCGGGACCGCGACCGGGTCCCCCCACACACACCCCAAGATGGCGACTCCGCCCACAGACCCCTGCCCCTCCGCGCCAGGGACAGAAACGCCCACACACCCCTGCCCCCGCTCCCGCCCCAGGGCGGCCGTGGGCGCGGCCGCGGGAGGGGCCCCGGAGAGCCCCGGGGCTCTGGGCGTCCGCTCCCTGCTGCGGGCTCTCTGGGGTGTGTGTCGCCCCCCCCCCCGAGCCCGTCACGCGGGGACAGAGCGTGTTCACCTGCTTGAAGCCGCTCCCTCCTGAGCGCCGGTCGTGTGGACGCGGACGCAGGAGTCCGTGCGTGTGGAGAGGTCTCCGGTCGCTCTGCCCGGCCGCCCCGCACCTGTGCTTCCCATGCGTGCCCGGACGGACGTGTGCGAGCAGGTGTGCGCTGCCACTTCCGCGTCCCGGGGCCGGGCCGGGTGCGCCCGCCGTGTGACCGTGTCCCCTCCCGCCCGGGGCCTGCGGGCTACACGCGGATCGCCGCGGCGAGGCTCTGAGAACAGACACGCCGAGGACTGAAATTCCCGCCAACACTGAAAGCGCTCCGGGTAGCGCTCGAGGCCGGGGGGCTTGGTTTCAGCTCCGGTGGGGCGTCCAGCCCTGTGGGTGTGACAGCCTGCCGGGGAGTCCCGCTGTCCCCGCTCCCCCGCTCCGAATACACGTGAACACCTCCCGCCTCAGCAGTGGTGGGGCGGGGGCCTCTCCGCGAGCTCTGCGTGCCCGTCCGCACCCAGGCCCCCCTCTCGGTGCGAACCCTCCCCTCGGCCCGGTGATGCGGACCACCCCGGATGGACCAGGGATTCCCTGAACGTGGCGAGTGAGGCCTTCACCGTCCCTGCTTAGGCCTGCGTTCGGGCAGACGCTTCGGTACACGGATAAACTCCTAAATTACAGAAAAGACCAGTATCCTACGCGATGTGGGAGTATCTGATGTGGAGATGATGACTCTTATTTCACGCTCACATTGTGTGATCCTTCCTCAGTCAAAACTGGCTTTTTGTAGATAATCACCTCACCCCTGTCAGAACGGCTAAAATCGGGGCACCTGTGTGGCTCAGTTGGTTCGGCGGGAGAGTCTTGATCGCCGCTCAGGTCATCATCTCGTGGTTCATGGCAGCGCGGAGCCTGCTTGGGATTCTCTCTCTCCCTCTCTCTCTGCCCCTCCCCCCTCAAAATGAATAAATAATCTTAAAAAAAAGAATGACTGAAATCAACACACGAAACGACAGGTACTGGTGAGGCCACAGAAAGGGGAACCTCTTGCACCGTTGGTGGGAATGCAAACTGGGGCAGCCGCTCTGGAAAACAGTGTGGAGTTGCCTCCGAAAGTTCAAAATAGAATTCACCCTACAATCCAGCAATTGCACTCCTAGGTATTTATCCAAAGAATATGGAAACACTAATTCAAAGGGCTATGTGCACCCTGATATTTATAGCTGTGCTATCAACAATAGCCAAACTCTGGAGAGAAGCAAGTGTCCATCGACTGATGAATGGACAAAGAAGATGCGGTGTATACAAGGTGGAATAATTAACTCAGCCACAAAAATGAATGAAATTTTGCCATTTGCAACGTGAATGGAGCTAGAGAGTGTAATGCTAAGTGAAATGAGAGAAAGAAAAATACCATATGATTTCACGCATATGTAGAATGTAAGAAACAAAACAAATAAGCAAAGTGAAAAAAAAAAGGCATAGACAAACCAAGAAACAGACCCTTAACTGTACAGAACACACTGACGGTCACCAGAGGGGAGGGGGGGGTGGGGGTGGGAACAGAGGAAATAGGTGATGGTGATTAAGAGTACACTTATGAAGAACTGTTGAATAATTGTGTTGTACACCTAAAACTGATAGAAAACTGTGTGAACTATGTTGGAATTTAAATACAAATAAAATGAGATTTACACAATAAAAGACAAACTGGTTTTTTGTTCCCCTGTGATTTTTTGGCCTGTGTTCCAAAAGAAACATCCATTTTCACCCTGGAATGTGAAGTTATAATCTAAAACGCATTTTTGTGGCATTTCTGCTTAGAAAGATAAGATCAATTTAAAAAAAAATTTAGTATAAGTATCTCAACCCATGTGCATCCTCACTTCGCACGTCACACCGTCACACCGTGACAGGCCCCACCTCTCCTGCCTCAGAGATCGTCCCACCCCTGGAAGGTTCTGCTTGCTGTCACCTCTCTCCTGATTTGTTTCAACAGCACAGTGGCCGATCTCTTTCCTGTCTGCTCACCCCACCACCCGTCGTGCCGACACACATCTCTTTAAGCAGCCTCCTAAACCTCCCCACCTGATTGTCAGCCCTTGAGGAGAAGTCCAGTTTATGTTTTATGGACCAGAAGTTCCTTCACAAACTGGTCCCCATACATCTCTTCCTGCCCTAGAGTTAGATGCCTGACCTTCATCACATCCACATGACAAGCATTTCTTAGGACCGAGGGCAGGCACTGCCTGTAGTCCTGAGTACAATACGGGCTTTACGCTGTAGGACATACTGGATGCCTCACTGACAGTCCCGTCAAACAATGGGGCGGGGGGGGGGGGGGCCGGGGCTCCAGGCTGCCTGCAGAGCTGAGCCTAGAGCCTCATTTCACTTCCAGGTGCATTCAGTGCCCTCCATCTGTATGCACTTTCCTCTGCCTGGAGTGTCCCTTCTCTCTTCCGCTTCTGGTAAAATCTAGCCTCATTTTCAAGGTACAGCTGAGATGTCAACCATTTAAATCTTTTCCTTGAGACACTTGGCTTCCTTTCTGGGTCCTCATAGCGCTCTTACTCATAGCTCTATGAAAGCTGCTAGAACTTGCCATTTACACGCCAGCCAGCCCCAACAGTTGTCAGCTGCACAAGGGCAGAAACTATCTGTGATATCTAGCCCCACGCGTGTGGGGCGGCATTGTATCTCCTTAATAAATGTCTGTTTTGCCAAATTAACCAATGGAAAAAGCCAAGATATTTTTTCTCTTATTAAGGGCTTAAATTTCAGCTAGTATCTGAGAACATTTTTTTCTTTTGTTCTCCCAACATTTCCTGTGAAACATAAACTTTTTTTCATTGTGTATATCGCTGAAAATTACATGTATGTTAGCAAGCTCATTTGTGGCTTAACCACACTGCTCAAACTTTATTCCAAATGATTTAGAACCATTCACTTATTCTTAAGGAGACAAGAACTCACCAGGTGCCTGCTCCCGGTCAGGGGCTGTGCCTAGTGCTGGGGAGCAGCACAGCCCAGGGGTCAGGTGGACAGACATTAGGGATAAAGAGGATAAGGTTACTGTGTACCCAGAGAGCAAGCACAGAAGGGGTCAGAGAAAGCTCGGAGGAGGAATCAGAGAAAGTGATAAGTAAGCCAAAGCCAAAGCACTAGAGTACAGAAGCTGTGATAAGCATCCCAGCAGGGAGGGGGAGGCCAGTCCAGATCAGAACAGAAGTACTTGACCATGACAAAGCGAAAAGCCTAGTTGGTGAGGTGGGTGGAGGCCCAGGAGCCTGGGGGGGGGGGGGGGCAAGCAGGGAAGAGCCCCAGGGATCTCTGTGGGCCATTTAGGGTTTGACAGCGAGTGGAGATTTTTTCCTGAGGTAAGAGGGGATTCAAAAAAGGTTTTAAGCGTTGGTAGCTCTCTGGCCCCCAAAAGCCACCAAAATAAAAATACAATGAGGAACTAGCTTAGTCAAATTAGGTGGAACTATTACAATGAAAAATGCCGGTAATACATTAGAATACATGGGGGGGGGGGATAAAGAATGCATGAGTTCGTACTAAGAAATACCGAAAAATGCGTAAGTAAAAAAATACTAGAGATGAGGAAGGAAAAGGGAAAGCTTTTCTTTATGGTAGAATGCAACTAGTGCATTGAGACATGGGCGTGTTGGGGCTGTTGTGGGGTTTATTCTGGCAAGAATCATCAAGGAATGCTAATCTCACGGGGGGGGGGGGGGAAGGTGGTTGAGGACCAGGTCGCGTTGTCGTTTCACAGTTTATTAATTGCTTACAGTTAAGTGATTTCAAAGGCGGAAAGGATATCCTTAAAGTGGGTGAATATGGTGGACCCCACCTGAGTCCAGAGTTCAAAGCTGCCATTCCCAGTAACGGCGGCCTACAAACTCAAAAGTGAAGACATTCTACAAAATGATCGACCCATTATCTTCAGAAGTATCAAGGTCATGAATGCCTGTGGAAGGTTGAGGAGCTTTTCCAAATTAAAGACAACAGAGGAGATTGCAAGTGAATGCAGTGTGTAACTCTAGACTAGGTGCTCAATCAGAGTGACATTTGCTGTGATGGACACAGTCAGAACTCCAGTATGGCCTCTGTCCCAGTCTCGTGAGCAAGGTTACACATCCTGAACTGGATTGATTCATTAACTTGTTTTATGTTTGCGTAAGAGACTCTCTTGGTCATAGGAGATATAAACCAAAGTATTTAGGGCTGACAGGTGAGGTCTCTGCAAGTTTCTCTCAGATGCATTAGTGAGATCCACACACACATACAAAGAGAGTGTGACAAAACCTTACCTGTAAATCTAGGTGTAGAATATGTAAATGGTTGCAACTTGTCCATGAGTTTGAAACTCTTCATAGTGGAGATTTTTCCTTTATTAATTTTTTTAATGCTTTATTTATTTCTGAGAGAGAGAGAGACAGCGTGAGCAGGGGAGGGTCAGAGAGAGAGGGAGTCACAGACTCTGAAACAGGCTCCAGGCTCTGAGCTGTCAGCACAGAGCCCGACGCGGGGCTCGAANTGGAGCTCACCCTCCTTCTACTGCCCACCAGTTTATCAACGTCTCTCTTTTTCTCTCAGTCTTTTTTTTTAATTTTTTAAATTTTTTTTATTTCTGAGAGAGAGAGAGACAGCATGAGCGGGGGAGGGTCAGAGAGAGAGGGAGACACAGAATCTGAAACAGGCTCCAGGCTCTGAGCTGTCAGCACAGAGCCCGACGCGGGGCTCGAACCCACAAACCATGAGATCATGACCTGAGCCGAAGTCGGACGCTTAACCAGCTGAGCCACCCAGGCCCCCGAGATTTTTCCTTTAGAGATACATACTGATGCATTGAAGAATGCCATGATGTTATGTCCAGGATTTGCTTCAAAATCTTCTACAGGTGGTCAGGAAGAGTATATAAGAAATAACAGGACAGGCTGGTGAGTTGAAAACGTTGCAGCTCCGTAATGGACGCCTCTTGATGGGGGTTCGGAAAACTCCTCCCCACTTCTGTATGTGTTTTAAATTCCCCGTGATGATAACAACACGGTGAGGCGACCTTGCACTTCCATGAACGGTACTGCTCAAATGCATTGAAACCCAAGGACGCCCCGGGGCATGCGCAGCTTCTGGCTAGAGGGCAGGGGCCTGGGCGAGAGCCCTGGGTCTCCAGGCGGGGAGCCTGGGGGACTGGGTGGGCTGCAGGCGGTACCAGCCCAGGGAGGGGCGGGAGGCCTCAGGGCAAGGAGCGGGAGGAAGGGAGAGCCACACACCCGGGGGCCTGCAAGGGAGGGGCAGCTTACCTGAGGGCAGAATTCTGGAAAGAGTTGGGCGGTGCGCTCTCCTCCGCGACAGGCCGCAGGGACAGCCCGGCTGCCCCTCCGAGGCCAACGCGCTGGGACCTGGGGCTCCCGAGAGAGCAAGCGCCTGGCGGCGGAGGGTGGCGCGGCTTAGGCTCGCACTGTTGCCTGCGGGTGTCCTCTGGGACAGTTGTCCCACACGGCGCTGAGGGGCCTGGCAGAGACTGCCCTTCGCCCGGGCCGCCTGCCTGCCTGTGGCTTCACGGAAGGAAGGAGAACTTAATGACACATTTTGAAGACACTTCCCAGCTTGGATGTTTCAGGCAGAGAACTGGACTTAATAAGCATCTTTAAAATTTAACTTGGGAACATTTCCGTCGTGCAAGACCTGGCAACGTAGATGTTCTTTTTAACCCAATACCCGCGAACACTGGGCTCCCGGAGAAATGAGAGGCGTCCCCCCAAGGGGAGAGAAAGCCGCGGTCCAGGCGGCGCCGCCTGCGTCCGAGGCCGGGCCTCGCGGCCACCAGCTCCCTATCCGTGTCGTGCAGGCGGTCTCTCCCTGCCCCACGGGCCTGTCCCCACCCTGCACGCAGGCCGCACCCCAGAGCCGCCCGCTGCGGGGGCTACGCTCATGTCTCCAGAGAAGTGGCCTCTCTCCCCTTGCAAACGTCTCTAAGACACTCTGCCTCTTTATTTTGTGCAGTAGACGCCTCCACTCGGCCCTCAGAGACGCGCCCCTCCTGCTGTGAGGAAGGGAGCCCGGGAGTAACTACAGGCTCCATTTCAAACATCAACCGCAACCACCTGATGGGGCTTAAAATACCCCCTCCCCGATCCCAGAACAGCCCGTCTCCCTGAGCACACGGAGCCACCCGCACCTCTGGTTCCCCTGCGGTCTCTCCCTTCTTCCTTCCGGCCAGTACTCATCCATTCTTTCCAAGACACAACTGTGACCTCCTCCAGGAAGACTTCCCAGAACACCCACCTCCACGGCGTTGCCAGCTGGATCAGGTGGTCACGGGCGCTCCAGCCCCAGGCAGGCTGGCCCTGGAACACAGCTGTCACTGGGAGGCATGGAAACCCCACCGACCGGTGCTCTTTCTCTTCTGCTTATAAACTCAGCAAAGGCAGGAACTTGATCTAGACTTTGTGTCCTCACCATTGCTCAGTGACTCAGGTTACCGCGGGTGGAACAGAACTCATCCCAGCTTTGCTAAGTCGCCCACCAGCCTCCTGGAGGTTTCTGTCAATTCCTAGTGAGCTACCTCACTTATTTTTTAAGTTTGTTTATTTATTTTGAGAGACAGAAAGACAGAGAAGGGGTGGGGGGAGCAGAGAGAGAACCCCAGGCAGGTTCTGCGCTGTCAGCACAGAGCCCGACGCGGGCCTCAAACTCATGAACCATGAGATCGTGACTGGAGCCGAAGTTGGACGCTTACCCGCCTGAGCCACCCGGGCGCCCCCAGAGCTGCCTTTATTGTTAACACCGTCACTAGAGCGAATGCAGCAGACTTGGAATTCTTATCACTTGTACCTTTTTTTTTCCGGATTCCATGGTGACGGCTATTTTTGTTTCTTTGTCTGTTTGTTTTGACGACTTTATAACCTTAGATACCACATGCCAGAGTTGGGTGAATTATAATTTTCCATATGTTGGCATCATCACAATGGTGTTTTCCTCGGGATATATGTTAGTCATTCTGATTAGATGTAGGAAACACTGCTTCCTTCATCCACTCAGTGGATCACTTAGGTCTCCTTGGTGACACGCTGTAGCGGCACTTTCTGTCCACTGTTTCCACCTTGGGTTTCAAAGGACGACACTTTGTGGACCCCCCGCAACTCAGGGGGTGTTACTCAATCCGAGCACGACACCCATGTACTCATCAGGTGAACAAATGTGGAACACACACACATAAACACAAATGCACATTTCAAATCTTTTGTTGGGTCAAATATCTGAATTTATACTTTTCTTTAGAATCTTGTCCTCATGTTTAGGTTGAGAGGATTTCTCTACTGCTCAGGCCCCACTGGCGTCTCATAGCGGATGCACTTTCCATTATTTTACATACGTGAAGGGTGAGAGAAGGCAGAGTTTTCATGCCTCTTAAAAACACCATGACCCACGGTAAGAAACACATTTTAGAGGCACTTGGGTGGCTCAGTCGGTTGATCGTCCAACTCTTGATTTCAGCTCAGGTCACAGTCTCGGTTGGTAGGATGGAGCCTCACATCAGGCTCTGCGCTGTTAGCACAGAGCCTGCTTGGGATCCTCTATCTCTGCCCCTCCCCCTTAAAAAATAAATAAATACTTTTTTAAAAAATATTATTTTTTTTTTTTTTTTTTTTTAATTTTTTTAAATGTTTTATTATTTATTTCTAGGAGAGAGTGAGAGAGACAGCGTGAGCAGGGGAGGGTCAGAGAGAGAGGGAGTCACAGACTGAAACAGGCTCCAGGCTCAGAGCTGGCAGACAGCACAGAGCCCGAAGCAGGGCAAGAACCCACAAACCGCGAGATCATGACCAAAGCGAAAGTCGGACGCAAAACCGACTAAGCCACCCAGGCGCCCCTAAAAAATATTATTTCTGAGAGAGAGAGAGACAGCATGAGCAGGGGAGGGTCAGAGAGGGAGAAAGATACAGAACTGAAACAGGCTCCAGGCTCTGAGCTGTCAGCACACAGTCCGACTCAGGCTCGAACCCATGAACCATGAGATCATGACCTGAGCCAAAGCCGGACACTTCATTGACTGAACCATCCAGGCGCCCCAAATAAATACACTTTAAAAAATAAAATATATTTTTAAAAAAGAAATACAGGGACGCCTGGGTGGCTTAGTCAGTTAAGCGTCCGACTTTCACTTAGGTCATGATGTCGCGGTTTGTGGGTTCGAGCCCCGCGTCGGGCTCTGTGCTGACTGCCAGCTCGGATCCTGGAGCCTGTTTCACAGTCTGTGTGTCTCTCTCTCTCTGACCCTCCCCTGTTCACGCTGTCTCTCTCTCTCTCTCCTAGAAATAAATAAAAATATTTTTAAAAAAATACATTTTTTGACGTCTCTTTTTGAGAGAGAGACAGACAGAGTGTGAGCAGGGGAGGGGCAGAGAGAGAGGGAGACAGAATCTGAAGCAGGCTCCAGGCTCTGAGCTGTCAGCACAGAGCCCGACGTGGGGCTCGAACTCACAAACTGAGATCATGACCTGAGCCCAAGTCAGACACTTAACCGACTGAGCCACCCAAGCTGAGGCCCCTAAAAAAGAAGGAATACATTTTCTATCACAGCCCACTACACATACCACAGGCAGCGAGGGGTTCATGAAAGATTGGTGAAAGATTGACAACAGTGTCAACGTGGTTAATGCCACTTCAAAATGCTTAAAATGGCACATTTTATGGATATCTCGCCACAGTTTTTAAAGTTTCATGAAGTACTATTTATCCTACTTTGGGCAGTATTCTCTGATGTCCTCTATCACGTTTTACTTTTGTTCATTCTGGTTGCAACATTTAAATCAATTTACGACTCACCAAGGTCACAACGGCCACTCACTGGTACACGCTGACCTTAGCGAGTATGAGGGAGCGGCAGCTTGTTCTTGTTTTCACACGGCTTGCGGGATCTCTGCTTTTCCAAAGCATTTGAAACAGCATAATTAAAAAGAGTGAGTAACACAAGCTAACAATTCCCTATATATGCACGGAAATTCATGTTTAAAAGCTGAATTTGGGGGCGCCTGGGTGGCTCAGTCGGTTAAGCGTCCAACTTCGGCTCAGGTCATGATCTCACGGTCTGTGAGTTCGAGCCCCGCGTCGGGCTCTGTGCTGACAGCTCAGAGCCTGGACTGCTTTGGATTCTGTGTTTCCCTCTCTCTCTGCCCCTCCTAAACTCATGCTCTGTCTCTGTCTCAAAAATGAATAAACATTAAAAAAAAATATTTTTTTTAATAAAAAAAATAAAAACTGAGTTTGGAACCGTATTTGGAAAAATATGGCTTAATTGTATAGCTGTAAATTATATCTTAATCTGCAAATCTTTCTTTCCTCAATTTGAAATGTATATGATTCTGTCAATTACCGGTTTCATCTGCAGACAGTCACCGTAAGCGTGTGAACCGGGTGGATTTACTCTGTAGAGACAAACACTCAACTGCTGTATCCACAGCCTGAACTGGAGGCCTTCACTACAGACTGTTGTCTCACGAAGTTTGGCCATGAAGGTCACAAAGGGAAAAGAAATGGCAGTGTGACAGAGTGAGCGCCGGGAGAAAGGAGAGGTGTCTTCGATGGGGAGGGCGGAACAAGCACATGGGAGAGTGCGGAGCCCTGTGCAAGCCTGCGACCCTGCCCTCAGGGTGTCCTCTGTCATTTCTGTCCGTGTTGCACGATTCGTCCAGTGTCTGACTCTTGACTTCAGCTCAGGTCATGATCTCACGGTTCATGGGTTCGAGCCCTGTGTTGGGCTCTGTGCTGACAGCTCAGAGCCTGCCTGGAATTCTCTCTCTCTTTCTCTCTCTCTCAAAATAAGAAAACAAACATTTAAAACAATCAACCAGGCTTAATATATTGTTCTCTGATATCAATTCATTGTAACGTCTTCACTCAGAGAAGAATACCTACCCTTCATCCCAAAGACATTATTGTGTCCTGTGAGTCCAGCTCTGGTTATATAACCTTTACTGAATGAAGACACAGGTTATTTTGTTTTTACTTTTATTTTTTTATTTTAGGTTTATTTATTCTGAGAGAGAGGGAGAGAGAGAATCCCAAGCAGGCTCTGAGCTGTCAGCACAGAGCCCAACTCGGGGCTCAAACTCACGAACTGTGGGGTCATGACCTGAGCCAAAATCAAGAGTCAGACGCTCAACCGATGGAGCCACCCAGGTGCCCCAGATACGGGTTCTTTTAGATCTGCTTAAAATTAGAATTTTTTTGGGCGCCTTGGTGGCTCTGTCAGTTAAGCATCCAACTCATGACTTTGGCTCAGGTCATGATCTCACGGTTTGTGAGTTTGAGCCCCGAGTGGGGCTCTGTGCTGACAGCTGGCAATTCTCTCTTCCTCTCTGTCTGCCCCTCCACCATTTGCACTGTCTCTGTCTCTTCCAAATTAAATAAACTTTAAAAATTTTTTAACAAAAAAAGGAATTAGAATTCTTGTCTTGAGATCACCGTATCCTAGTGTATTTGCTTAAATGCAGGTGAATGTGGTTTTTCTTGATATGTTCCGCCTTTTCCCTCCCAAAACAGGACCATTCATTCAACACCCATAAAGTCCTTATTTTGATCTTGAGTATGATGTTATTGTTAAAGGGCGCACAACAAAACACGTACATTTGTACATTTGTACATTTTCATAGGCATACAAAAGAAACACTACATATGAAACAAGCTATGTTCTCACAGATGTTGCAGTGTTTGGGGGAAGAGAAGACATTTATGAACCAGACTATGTGTAACAAAATGGTAAATAATCAGAAGACAAAATGTGTCCAAAATAAGTGCTATAAATAATGGGCCTAGACGGAGGGTTGGGAATACACCTGGTCCTGGTATAGAATTCTTTTTGTATATGCTGAATTCTACATGGCATTTTGTTATGAAGTTTTGCATTTGTATTTATGAGGTCTACAGTGCTTTGGGGCTTTTGTTTTATTTTGTCTTGTTTCTACTGTCTTTGTCCGATTTTGGTATCAGGATGATGGTAGCCCATGAAATACTTGTTTCACAAAAGGAATTGAGAGATGCTCTCTTCTTTTCTCCTGGAAGAGGTTATGTAGAATTGGAATTAGTTCTTTAAATATTCGGTAGAGTGTGGCAGTGAAAATGTCTGGGCTGGAGGTGCTAATATTTGGTGTAAAGTGCTTGCTTTCCACATACAGCTTGAGGAGGTGGTGGTGAAGGACAACGTGTCATTCGAAGTTGATACATACTAACTTGCTGAAGCTTTAGCTGTTCTTGGACTTTCCAGCAGTGAGGTAGCATTGGTGCACACATATTTCATTTGACCATCTTATCGATGTTGTGAAATCGATAGGGCAGGATTATCCGCACCTGTTAATTGTACTTTAGTTCAAGAAAAGCACTCAAAGGTTGAATGACTCATCCAAGCTCCCTTAATAAGGTAGGAAGGAGGAAAGGCACTTTGTTTCATGGTGGGTGACGTGAGAGTGAATTTGGCTGGAGTTAAGAACTAAGCTCTCCCGGAAAAGGCAGGTGAACGTAGGAGAGTGTGAAAGCTCACTGCCCAAGCTGTCGCTCCGTAGAAGCAAGTTCACAGGGCTGCTAGTGACACACGGCGTTCTGCGGGATGTTTAAGCTCAAAGCAGAAACACTCTTAGAAACACTGGTTTGCACTGTGGTCTGAAAAGTTTGCTCACATGTTGGGGCCCCTGGGGGGCTCAGTTGGTTAAGCGTCCGATTTCAGCTCAGGTCATGATCTCACGGTTCGTGGGTTCGAGTCCCGCGTTGGGCTCTGTGCTGACAGCTCAGAGCCTGGAGCTGCTTCGGATTCTGTGTGTCTCCCTCTCTCTCTGACCCTCCCCTGCTCACGCGCTCTCTCTCTCTCTCTTTCTTAGGAATAAATAAAACATTTTTTAAAAAAGTTTGCTCACATGTCACTTGTAGAGATGAAAGGTCTGGCCCCGTCTATTCCCCAAGACCTTTCCCCTTAGGTTAACCCCGCCTGTAATGAGGTGGCATCTCACCTCATCTGATGAGCAGAGAGAGTCGCTGGAGGTGGGCAGAAGGCGAGCATTCCTTTTGTCCACACACAGCCCTCCTCGCCCCACGTCTGCCGCCCTTGCCGGTGACCTGAGATGGTGAAATACTTAAGAAGATGAACAAGTGGTCCACAGTACTAGTTATGCTCAGCGGAACGACAGGGAAAGCCAGGAAGTCGTCCTTACCCCCTCGCCCCCCACTGCACACACACTCGGAAAGCTCCACTTTACCTCTTCAGGTTTTCCCAGTCTTACGCATCCTCCAAAGCGCCGCTCACACCTCACCTGCCTCTGACCACCGTCATTAGCGTGTTTCACACGCCGCTTTGACTGTTAGCTCTGAGCTTTAGGGGTCTAATCCTTCATGAGGTTATTCACTGCGCAGCCCAGTGTGTTGGATGCAGGAGGTTCATGGCCAGGGTCAGGCCAGCTGGCCTACCCGCCAGGCCCTGCTCACGCCAGCCCTCCGCACCCCCTCTCAGCAGCCTGCACTGAACCCCTTCATAGTGAGCCTCAGAACTGATTCCTCACCAGTGCAGGGTAATGGTCAGGGAGAAAGGATCCATCCTGCTTGAGCAATGGCTGGCCCTGGCAGGAAGGAGGGTGGACAATCCAGCTGGGGCTGTGGGGGCCTGGGTGGAGTCCCTCCCGCCACTTTGTATGAACATCTTCAAGTTCAAGTCCACAGACACACATGCCACCACCCATGCCAAACTGTGTTCACTCTCTACCATTCTCAGTGGTCTGTACTCACTTCTCATGTGCATGATTCCTTTTCCACTGAAGCAGCTCAAATGGAAGACTGTGCATGAGAAATCGTGGGGCCGGGCCCAGGCCTGGCACTGAGGCGGGCGGGGTGCGGGGACCCACGTGCATCCGAGCCCCGCGAGGCTGCAGCCTCTGCCCACCCTCTCTCTCCGCGTCCTGCTGAGGTCAGCCTTGCCCAGAAACCTGGCCTGTTTGGCTCCAGCCGTGACGCCCTCTGCCAGCCTTCCTCCCCTCCCCCCGTTCCTCCTCTCCTCTCCTCATTCTGGGAACTTGTGACAGCGGAGTTTCAAGGACTACACGCTGTTTGTTTTTGCTGCCCTGACCCATATTCGTGGGGCCCTTTCCCGGGAGGTGTCCGCCTAGGTCAGATCTGAGCACTGCTCATTGGACACTGGGCCGCACCCTCCTCCCAGACCCTCGTTTCCCCTCATCCTCAGCTCCCCAGGGCCCACGGCTGTGGACCCGCATGTGTAGAAACAGAGCCAGCGGAGGTTTGGACGGCAGACATTCCTCCGAGCGGCTGTAAACATCACAAATGCAGCCATCGCTCTGTGTCCACAACCCAAATACCCAAATGTCTCTTGCCAGACTTGAACCTCCAGGTGGCATAGAGTGTGTCTCGCGTGTTTTAAGTCACCCACAGCATCCCACACATGAGAGGCGTTCGAAGATTTCCTGAAGTCGTGGACTGGTTCGCCGGCGTGAGTACGGAAGGTGTAGCTGTGGTCGCGGGATCTTAGAACGACTCAAAGGGTTTGGGATGTGGATTCACTTATGACTAAGAAGTTCAGGGTCCCCCGACCATAAAGCAAGCACGGCTCACCTACCGGAAGACAGGCAGTGTCCAAAAAGACAAGCAGATACCGTGAGGAACGTGGGCCACGAATGAAGCCGAGAGCCTGGCCACGCCAGGGAGGGGCGGAGGCCTGGTCAGTAGGACGCTGGCACGTTTGCCGCGGGCAGATGCTTCCAGAACAGCGCAATACAACCTGATCTGCGGACCAGGGTCTCTACTGCAAAACGCCTCACCGGACTTTGAAAGGAGTCGGTGTCTCTTCCCAGGTGGCCTGTCAGCTGGGCTCAGGGACCAGGAAGCCGCGGCGGGCAGATGCGGGGCGGTAGTCATCCCAGGTGAAAGCCCGCAGAGGACCCTTCCGGGGAGCTCTCCATCCCCACGTGGCTCTGCGGGCACCTGGGCAGCTGAGCCGGCTACATCGCCGTCAGCCGTGAGGCTTCGCGGATGCCCGGGTCCCACGCGGCCACACTTCTAATGGTTCAGGCCGGGCCTGCGGTGACAGCAGGTGTCGGGGAACGATAGGGGAATGGAGCACTTTGGGGTGGGGCCGAGTGTGGCCGTGTGGCTGTGATGTGCCGCAGGAGGGGTAGGGCCAGAACACTGTCTCTACCCTGCTCTGCGTGAGGGACCTGGCGGACCCTCTCTCCCACGGCCCCTCCTCTGCGGGGACCCAGCTGTGGGCCGGGAACAGCTGCGGATCACCTCAAGGTGCCTGGCGGCCAGGTGTCACAGCGTCTGGCGGGGGTCACCGACTGTGGACACGGCCGAGTCCCTTACCCCTTCTGAACCCGACTTCACTCATCTGCAAGACGGGGACCCTAACATCTGCCCCAGCAGCTTTGGAGATGCCCCCAACATGCCACTGGCCTTATTGTAGTCAACAGTCAAAATCTGTCAGTACATTTGGTAGATATTTGGTGTGCTTTTTCTTTTGAAAGTTCATTTCTTATTTATTTGAGAGAGAACGAGCAAGTGCATGCAAGCAGAGGATGGACAGAGAGAGGGGGGGACAGAGGATCTGAACAGCGGTCTGTGCTGACACGGGGCTCGAACTTATGAACTGTGAGATCGTGACCTGAGCTGAAGTCGGACACTTACCTAACTGAAGTTCTTGGGCGTGCTTATAAAAAAAAAAAAAAAAAGGGTGTATTTATTACTTATTTAAGAGGCAGGGAGAGAGAGAGAGACCACAAGTGGGAGAGAAGCAGAGAGAGAGAGAAACAGAGAATCCCAAGCAGGCCTCACACCGTCAGGGCAGACAGCCCGACTCAGGGTTCAGTCTCAGGAACCATGAGATCATGACCTGAGCCGGAATCAAGCATCAGACGCTTAACCGACTGAGCCGCCCAGGCGCCCCTGGAACACTTTGCTCATTAATACACTGAACTCTCGTCTTGTCGTTCGGCTTTTTTCATGTGTCCAGAGTTTGCCCTCTGCCCGTAGTCGGTACACAGGACCAGCAGAGAGCGAGCCTCACGACTGAAGCTCAGACTACCCCGTGCGCGGCGGGGCAGAAGGAGGGGGTCAGTGGAGGCTGCAGAGGCGCTCAGCTGCACGGAGTCCCACGCCAGCCACAGAGAAGGAGACCTCACTGTCTGTCCGCAAACCCGCACGGGCCTGCAGGGACCTCCGTGTCTCCAGTGCACACACGCACCAACCGCAGGACTAGATCAGTCAGCCCCAGGAGGGGCGGCACTAACTCAGAAATAGGCAAAGGCTTACAGAAACGTTGACCTAGCAGATCCGTCAGAAACTTCCAGGACGGTATTGCATCCATAAGGCAAGAGTAGGCTGCCAGTGGGAACCCCGGTATGAGCGAGGGTGACAAGGAACTTAAAACATAATTTTTGAAAGGCAAGAATTATAACATCCAAGAAACAACTGAGTAACAGAGTGGACTCAAGTGCAAAAGCTGCATGATGTGTTTGGGGAAATCTTGTGGAACACACACTAAAGACGCAGAGACGGACGGGGTTTCTGCTTCCGGTGATGCTGGGCCGGCCGGGCCACATCAATCCTCCCCCAAACACGTGAAAAGGCAACAAATTAAACTCTTATGGAAAACATCTGAAGACCAAACACGATGTGGGGAAGGATGGGAATTTCCCTCAGCTAGGCAGGTGTTTGCCACTCTGGAAGAGGTGGCCGAGAAGAGGTGGCTGGCTCTGACCCAGAGCGAGGGGTCCAGGCCTGCCGTCACGGTGAGCCAGGCGTCTGTGGCTACAGTCGCTCTTAATAGTTTGCCTTTTAACTTTCATATTAGTGTTGAGAATAACTTACACACAACCATGGTGTTCCACTGTTCTGTCCACATACTTAGCCCCACCAGTGGGGGTTTGACTCTGCTGTGCTTTTGTGTTATGCTGTTTGGAGCATTTTCATTTCAATTTGAGTAACTCCTTTGAGTGTTTTCTGTACAGCAGACCTCATGATGTTGAAATCCCTCAGTTCTTTGCTTCTCTGGCAAAGACTTTATCCGTCCTTCATTGTTAAGGAATAGCTTTGTGGGATACGGTATTCTTGGTTGCTAAGTTTACCTTTCCACACTTCAGTGTCTCTCAGACTGCTTGTTCCTGGCCGGGGAGGCTTCTGTGGAGAAACATGCCTGTAGTCTCCTGGGGGGCGGGGGTTCCTTATATGCGAAATGTCATTTTTTTTCTTGCTGATTTCAAAACCCTCTGTCTTCAACTTTTGACAATTTAATGATAATGTGCCTTGGTGTGGACCTCTTTGTCTTCAACCTCTTTGGGGTCCTTCAGGCTTCCTGAATCTGTGTGTCTGTTTGTTCCCAGATTTGGGAACATGGGCATTATTTCTTTAAATAAGGTTTCTACTCCTTTCTCTCTCTCTCTCCTCCTTCTGAGACTCTCATAATGTGTATACAATAGTCTCCCCTTATCCACAAAGGACACATTTCAAGACTCTCAGTAGATTCCAGAAACCACAGATAGTACCAAATCCTATGTATACTGTGTTTTTTCCTATACATACATACCTACGATACAGTTTAATTTATAGATTAGGGACAGTAAAAAATTAATGACAATAACTAATAATTAAGCAGAACAGTTATAACATACGCTATAAAACAGTTGTGTGAATGTGCTCTCTCCACATTTTATCGTACTGTACCCACCTCCCTCCTCGTGATGACACGAGATGATAAGATGCCTACGTGATGAGATGAAGGGAGGTGAGTGATGTAGGCGCTCTGACACAGCGTGAGGCTGCTCCTGCCCTCTGGCAATACGTCAGAGGAAGGATCCTCTGCTTCTGGGCTGCAGTGGCCACAGGAAACGGAAACTATAGATAAGGAAGGTGCTCCTAGACCAGTGACCTTGGCAGGTCCATAAATTCCACGAACTTTCTCCACTCTGCATTTAGTTTTGTCTTTGCCACTCTGACCAGGTCACTTCAAACGGCTTGTCTTCGAGTTCGCTGGCTCTCTCTCCGTGCAGCTTGCTCAAGTCGACGTCGAGGCTCTGCCGAATTCTTCAGTTCTGTCATTGTATCCTGCAGCTCCACAGTCTGTTTTTATTTTATTTTATTTTTTTTAATTTTTTTAAAATGTTTTTATTTATTTCTAGGAGAGAGAGAGAGAGAGAGAGAGAGAGAGACAGCGTGAGCAGGGGAGGGTCAGAGAGAGAGGGAGTCACAGACTGAAACAGGCTCCAGGCTCTGAGCTGGCAGTCAGCACAGAGCCCGACGCGGGGCCCGAACCCACGAACCGCGAGATCATGACCTAAGCGAAAGTCGGACGCTTAACCGACTAAGCCACCCAGGCGCCCCATCCACAGTCTGTTTTTAAACAATTTCACTTTGTCTGTTTGTTGAACTTCTCATTTTGTTCATGTCTTCTTTCTCTCATTTTTTTGAGTTGTCTGTGTTCTCTTAGAGCTCACGGAGCTTCTTTTAAAAAAATTTTTTTAAATGTTTATTTATTTTTGAGAAAGAGAGTGAGTGGGGAGGAGCAGATAGAAGGGGAGACACAGAATCCAAAGCAGGCTCCAGACTCTGAGCTGTCAGCGCAGAGCCGGACACAGAGCTTGAACGCACGTACCGTGAAATCATGACCTGCCGAAGTCTGACGCTCTTCTTTCAAACTATCATTTTGAATTCTTTGTCATTCAATGAACAGATCTCCATTTCTTTGGGTTCAGTTACTGGAAGTGTATTGTGTTCCTGTGGCAGTAGCCTGTCTTCCTGAATTTCTGTGTAACTCATGGCCTTGTTGGTGTCGGTGTTTACAAACTTGGAGAAGAAATCGCCTCTTCCAAGCTTTACAGACTGTCTTCAGTGGGGACGACCTTTACCTGTCAGTGGTTGTGAGGCCATTTGCTGGACAGCATGCACAGCAGACCCGGTGTGTGAAGGTGTGCAAGTCTGCTGGGCAAGCAGAGCTGCCAGATGCCGTGGGAGCCTGGGGATGCGGGGCCCAGGCCGGGTGCACCTGTGTTGGTGATACCACGTTCAGGCTGGGCCTGTGCATGGTGAGGCCCAGGTCAGAGGAGAGACACGGTGGTGCCCTCTCTAGGAGGGAAGCAGCTCCAGCTCTAGGGAGGCACATGGTATGAGTTCCGGATGTCTCTGGCAACGGGAGTCTCTGTTAGCCAAGACTGTGGGGTCCTTGGCAGTGACAAGGGCTGCAAGGCCCTCCGTGAGAAAAGTTCCTGGGGTCTTCCTGCTCTCCTTTTCCGTGTGGGGGAGCTCACAGTGAGGGGGAGTCTTTTTGGCACCGAGATATGCCAGTGTGGGGGATGGGGTGATGCATGTAAAACGTCTCCACCTTTTTTAATGTGCCCCCCCTCAGTTTTCGTGTTCCGCTGGTCACTTCAGTTTCTCAGCTGTGCTCCAGAGCTCCCGCAGAGGCGTTACCTCCGAGGATGGCTGTCACGTGATTCTGGGGTGGGGGACCAGGGCGGCGGCCTCGCGTTCCGCCATCTTGCCGTCGTCACCTGCACACCTCTCTTACACAGGCTGCCAGGACTGCAGCGCCTGGAGGAGTCTCACATCACAGGCACCAGGCAGGCACCGAAACACGCCGCCAGATTCCTCTTCCCGCCACAGGACCTCAGGAAATGAGAAATGCCTTTGTACCAATGTGTCTTTCCTGAAATCACTTCCTTGTCTTTGGTCTTAATACTGGTTGAACAATACAAGTAATCGATAAACCTCTGAAGTTTTTTATTTTTTTTATTTTTATTTTTAATATTTTTATTTATTTCTAGGAGAGAGAGAGAGACAGCGTGAGCAGGGGAGGGTCAGAGAGAGAGGGAGTCACAGACTCAGAAACAGGCTCCAGGCTCTGAGCTGGCAGTCAGCACAGAGCCCGACGCGGGGCTCGAACCCACGAACCGCGAGAAAAAGACCTAAGCAAAAGTCGGACGTTCAACCGACTGAGCCCCCAGGCGCTTCATAAACCTCTGAAGTTTTACTCATCGGACGCTGGTATCGCTCTTTGTGATTGAATAAGAGCTCTGACCCAGGTCACGGTTTTCTTAGTAAAATATTTTACTGTCTAGGCAACATGTTTCTTCACCTGTTGCCCAGGATGTGTTTCTTACTCGGGTTTGAAAGACCTTTGCTAACCTGCCCAATTTACTGTAAAATCTGAGGAGCTTAATACCCCTGCTTGAAGCCGGAGCAGGAAATAAGCAAAGTAAACACTAGGGAACAACTCAAATAACTCGAAACTGCACTGGTAATAATTTTAAATCCCTGGCAAGAAGGGAAAATGCGTGAGGGTGTTTGCAACCTCGGATCTTAGTTTCTCTCTCTTAATCCTGCCTGACGCAGAATGTTCCTGGCTGGCACGGAAACTGCCCCCCCCCGCTCCCCCCCCCAGGCCCCACAGCGGGCGCTCCCACCTCCTGTCCTCACCAGGCCGCCGCCCTGTAGGGGAGGAGGCCCCAGGCCGGGCTCCCGCCGCCACCGAGCCAGGCCCTCCTGTCACAAGCGCCCTGGGAGCGAACTCCGACCACAGCCGGCTTCCAAACTGCTGACCCCGTGAACCCGGTAGACGGAGTCACATTATACGTGCGCCAAGCCCGGGGTCAGGCTCGGTGAGCCCCGCAGACCCCAAGTCAGGACCCGGCACCAGAGAGCTTACAGGGCCCCTGCCCGTGGCCGGGCTGCTGCCAACGAGGCTTAAGTTCAGCCTGAACGGCAAGAACCCAGCAGGTTTGGCTGGACGGCGGCGTCCCGGAGCCCCGAGTTCACAGCTCCGGCCTCCTCACACCCCCAGCTGCACAAACACAGAATAAACTCCAAGTCAAAACACCAGTAAGCGAAATCCCCAGGCCCTCAGACTGTGTAAACACTCTGGACAACGGGAGAGCGAGAGCTGGTCTTTCTGGTGAGTCGGGAAATCCCCCGTCTCCCAGCCGTTATCTACTGTTCCTCCCTCCCTCTCCCTCCCTCCCTCCCTGTCTCTCTCTCTCTCTCTCTCTCTCTCTGTCTCCACGGTCTCCACCACAAATCAGTGCACCTGATCTCCTGGGTAGATCAGACCCGTCACTTCCTTCTCCAGAAATGCTTTTTAGTGGATTTTCTCGATTACAAAAGTAGCACATGCTCGCTGCCATTCGTGTGGAAAACACAGGAAAGCCTAAAGCAGAGAATAAAAACATCCTATATCTACCGCTGGGAAGTAAACATTCTTTAGTTGTTGATATAATGACATGTGTGTTTGTTTCCTGGGCATGTAATGTTTGCAAAGTGGCCTTTCCACAGCCTGTGATACCCACTGCCTTTTTGAAAAAAAATTTTTTTTTAAATTTTTTTTTAATGTTTTATTTATTTCTAGGAGAGAGAGAGAGAGAGACAGCGTGAGCAGGGGAGGGTCAGAGAGAGAGGGAGTCACAGACTGAAACAGGCTCCAGGCTCCGAGCTGGCAGTCAGCACAGAGCCCGACGCGGGCCCGAACCCACGAACCGCGAGATCATGACCTGAGCGAAAGTCGGACGCTTAACCGACTAAGCCACCCGGGAGCCCCTAAAAAAAATTTTTTTAACATTTACTTATTTTTGAGAGAGAGAGAGACAGAGCAACAGTGGGGGAGGGGCAGACAGAGAGGGAGACACAGAATCCGAAGCAGCTCCGGGCTCCGAACTGGCAGCACAGAGCCCGACCTGGGCTTGAACTCAGGAACTGTGACATCATGACCTGAGCTGAAATCAGATGCTCGACCGACTGAGCCCCCAGGAGCCCCATACCCACTGCTCTGTAGGTGAGGCTGGTTGTGTGTAGTTTCCAGATGCTTTCCTCAGAAGCCCACTTGTGACCAGGACAGTGACACCACCCCATCGTGGTGGAGGGATGTCCATGGTCCTGGGCCCCTCAGGGTCCCCAGAGCAGTGGCAGCATCGGGCCAGGACTCCCCACCTCCCTGCTTCTCCAGGAGACAAAATGCTCTGCGTTGCTACTACCGCTCTCGTTCTGCGTTTCTCGCTTGCTTCCAACCTAATCCTGTTCCTCTCCTTGCCTGTCACACGCACGGAGATACCTTAGCCCCCAAGTTGCTGTGAGCCTCTGCGCCGCCTTGTGCACAAACCCTTACCAGGGCGCCCTTCCGTGTCTCTGCAGGCCGGGCCCGGGGGAAACTGCCGTGGGCAAGGCAGCGGAGGTCCCGGTTCCTGGCGTTACGCCGCTGAGCAGGGGACGCTGCGAAAGTGAGTCGATGAGATCATTCTGGGTGGTAGTAAGTCTGTGAAGTAACCAGACTGGGGTGTGAATTAGTTTCCTGTCCTGCTGTAACAAATTATCAGGATGCCAATGTATCACCTTATAATTCTGACGGCCGGAAGTCTGAAATGGATCTCACTGGGCTAAAATCGGGGTGCCCTTCCTGAGGCTCTAAGGGAGAAGGGGTCCTTGCCTCTTCCGTATGAGACAGGCCACCCACACTGGTTGGCTTGCGACCCCTTCCTCCTCCTTCGCGGCCAGCAGTGGCGGACTGAGTTTCTGACGTCCCATCCCTCTGACGCTGACTATCCCACCTCTGTCGTCCACTGTTAGGGACCCTGGGATTGGAGGGCCCCACCCAGTACTCCCGAAGAACATCCCCATTTTAATGTTTTATTTATTTATTTATTATTTATTTTTGAGAGAGAGAGAGAGAGAGACAGTGTGAGCAGGGGAGGGGCAGAGAGAGAGAAAGAGATACAGAATCTGAAACAGGCTCCAGGCTCTGAGTTGTCAGCACAGAGCCCGATGCGGGTCTCAAACCCACGAGTCTTGAGGTCATGACCTGAACTGAAGTCGGATGCTTAACCGACTGAGCCCCCCAGGCACCCCAGAACCTCCCCATTTTAAGGTCAGCAGATCAGCAGCCGTAATCCACCTGCTGCTGAAACCACCCTCTGCGGCCCACAGTGACATACCCAGGGTCCCAGGAATCAGGCAGGGGACCCCTTGGTGGGCATTACTCTGCCCGCTGTGGGCTGTGTGCCGCACGGGCCCGGGCATGCGCGCGGCCCTCGGGCAGGGAGGTGGCCGGAGGCCTCCGCCAGGAGCCGCACCCTTGACAAGAGCAGAGCTTCCAGAGTTCTGCCAGGTACAGGGAACAGAGATAACAGGCGCTCTGAGGCGGAAGCCGGACCCTGCTGCCTGGAGGCACAGGAGGGCAGGGAGCACCCAAGGTGGGGGGCAGGCGTGCAGGAGCCCTGGGGGCTGGGATTTACTCCCCGTGCGAGGGGACCCATCCGAGGTTTTGAACAGCAGGGTGATGTCACGTACCGCGCTATAAAGATCACTGTGTGGCTGTGTAGACGTGGCTCGTAGAGGGCCACAGGGAAAAGAAGAAGAGTGAACCGTTAGGAGAGGCTTGCAGTAACGGCGCAAAGAAAATTGATGGGGGGGGGGGGAGGTGCCGTGAGGCCCGCTGCAAGGAGAAGGTTCAGGACGTGTCGGGGGAGGAGGGCCCCTGAACCCGCGGACGAGCTGGCCACAGGCAGTGAGGGAGAGAACTGACGGTGCATCTTGGAATTTGGGCTGGAAGAACTGATTGTCTGGTCACAGCACTGACTGCAAAGCAGAGAAGTGGGTGGGAAACGGACTTCGAGTGGGAGTCAAGAGTCCGCACCGTTCGGGTCAGGCGGGAGGGAGCTGGCAGGGTCCCCGGAGAGGCGGCGAGGCTCGGGATGTTGTCACCGGCACAAGTCTGCCCCGCTGTCTGAACGGCGCACCTTGGACCGTCCGCTTGAACAACGGTGTTTGTTTTCCCACAGTTGGAGGTGGAAGTCCGTGATAAGGTCCTGGGGTCGGTTTCTGGAGACGCACCTTCTCTCTGTGTCCTCACGTGGTGCTTCCTGTGTGTGTGTGAAGAGGGAGAGAGCTCTCCGGCGTCCCCTCCTCTTCTCCTAAGGACGCCAGCGCTATAGAACAGGGCCCCAGCCTCGCTTCCGAGCTCCTTCCCGGGTACCCAGGGCCCCTCGTCACTGCCCCCCCTCCCCACCTCCCCCTCCGCCTCTCACGCGGCCATGCAGCAGCTCGACTTTGGACTTACACAAGGGCTGTTCCTTTACCAACGGTGCCTTCTGTAGCGGGGGGCACAGAGCGGAGCCCGCGAGGGCCGCTGAGTGGGCGCGGTGGGGAGGGTGCGGGCGGGTCAGAGCCAAGGTCTTCAGGGAGGGAAGCCGGCGGCTGGGAGAAGAGCGGGAACAATGCATGGGACAGGCAGGCGACGCCACGGGTCTGGGCTGGCGGACGTCAGAAAGAAAGGCATTTCGGTCACCGGTGGCATAAAGGAGGGCCTGGCGCGGCTGACGGAAAGTAGAAACCGCCCTGGGCCCCCCGGGCGGACACACACTCTTTCCAGGAAGTTGTGAACGCGTCTGGCAAGGGCTCCTCCTCCCTCCTGAACCTGCGTCCGCACCTGTCTGCCTGTGCAGGGCATTTGGCACCGGTGATACCGCTGGCCTTTCTCCGCATCCCTCTTTCTCACGTGCGACAGGGCACTCGTGCTCCACACATTTTGTGCTCTGACTCTTCCTTATGCCCTTGTTTTAAGTCCTCAGACCAGCAGGCGCTCACACTTCAGCTACCCGGCAAGTACTTTCCGGGTTGCGCTCAGGGCGGCCCTCGGCGCCGGGGAGCCTGGTGCTCAGGAAGCGCGACGCCGGGGCTGAAGACGTCCTCTGCGTTGAGCAACCAGGAAGTTCCCCACGTGCTTGCTGACCGACCTGTGGCCTGATGGCGATAAAATCAGTGAGGAAGAAAAGCTCATGATGGGAAAAGTGTTTTTGTGGTGTGTTGAAGCATTTGGGGTTATCTAGAAGCTGTTCTACGATACATATACTTGCTTTTTAAAAAAATTTTAAATGTTTTTTTTAATTTATTTTTGAGAGAGACAGAAAGAGAGAGAGACAGAGCGTGAGTGGGGGAGGGTCAGAGAGAGAGGGAGACACAGAATCCGAAGCAGCTCCAGGCTCTGAGCCGTCAGCACAGAGCCCGACGCGGGGCTCGAACTCAGTGTGAGATCGTGGCCTGAACCCAAGTCGGACACTTAATCGACTGAGCCCCACGCCCTGCATTTGCTTTTATGTTCAAAATATTTTTGTTCTTATTGCCAAATAATAAACTTTGAAAAACGAAACACAAGCAGAAATAATCAATGAAGGTAATCTGTAAGCGCACCGCCGAGAGAGGACTGGAGCCATTGTGCACGTTTTGCTCACATCCCTCCAGGCTTCCAGTTACACGTAGTTATTCTTTTAAACAGAATACTATCGCGTTGTTTACACTGTTTAAAAAATACCTTTATTTCATATAATTCACGTGTCAATCAATACACTTCACCCATTTAAAGTGTAAAATTTGGTGGTTTTGAGCATATTCACAGATGTGCTGAAGCGTCTGCACCGAGTTGGAGAACATTTTCGCGACCTCAGGAAGAAAACCCCTACTGTGTAGCCATCGCCCTGAACTCCTCTCCCCCAGCCCCAAGGAGCCACTGATCTGCTTTCCATCTAGATTTCCCTGCTGTAGACATTCCACGTGAATGGAGTCACACAATGCCAGGTCTGTTGTAACTGGCTTCTTCACTGAGCATGCTTTTCAAGTTCATCCATTTTGAGATATGTGTCAGCACTTCATTCCTTTTTATGGTGAAATAAAATTTCATCGTGTGAATATGCCACATTTTGTCTACCCATTCGTTAGCTGATGAACCTTTAAGCGGCTCTGACTTTCTGGCTATTGTGAATAGTGCTTCCGTGCACTTTCACGTGGAAGATTTTACGTGGACGTATGTGTTTATTTCTCCCGGTTGCGTATGACGAGTGGACTTCCCGGGTCGAAGGCTAACTCTGTGTCTGATCATTTGAGGAGCTGCCAGACTGTTTTCCAAACAAACGCACCATTTTCCATTCTCGTCGCCAGCACGGGAGGGTTCCGGCTCCTCTGCAGCCTTGCCAACGGTTGTCGTCATCTGCCTTTCTTATTCAGGGCCATGAAGACCTAGTCTTCTGCTTTCTTCTAAGAGTTTTACAGTTTTGGCTCTTATTTATTTATATATTTAGGTCTTGGGTCCATTTTGAGTTAGCTTCGGTATAAGGTGGGAGATAAGGGTGCAAGTGTCCTTTTTTGCAAGTGGCTGTCCAGCTGTTCGAGCACCGCCTGTTACAGAGACCGTCCTTTCCCTGCGGGATATCCTGGCCCTCTAGCGCGAAGTCAGCTGACCATAGGTCTGTGGGTTTGCTTCTGTGACCCGCATGTCCCCTGTCATGCCGGCACCATGCTGTCCCCATCACTGTTGCTTTGTGGGAAGCTTCAAAATTGGGAAAGGTGCATTCTCTTACTTTGTTCTTTGTGAGGATTGTTTTGGTTATTCTGACCTTGCAATTCTGTGTGAATTCCACAATTTCTACAAAGAAGCCAGCTGAGATTCTGATAAGGAGTGCGTGAGTCTATAAATCGATTTGGAGAGTATTGCCATTTTAACAATAGTAGCTTTTCCGATTTATGAACATGGGATATATTTCCACTTAGTTAGATCTTACTTAATTTCTGTCAATAACATTTTAGAATTCTCAGAGTATAAATTTTATTTTATTTATTTTTTTAAAAATTTTTAATGTTTTATTTCTTTTTTTTATTTTTTTTAAATGTTTTATTTATTTCTAGGAGAGAGAGAGAGAGACAGCGTGAGCAGGGGAGGGTCAGAGAGAGAGGGAGTCACAGACTGAAACAGGCTCCAGGCTCTGAGCTGGCAGTCAGCACAGAGCCCGACGCGGGGCTCGAACCCACGAACCGCGAGATCATGACCTAAGCGAAAGTCGGACTCTTAACCAACCAAGCCACCCAGGCACCCCTGTTTTATTTATTTCTGGAAGAGAGAGAGAGAGACAGGGGAGGGTCAGAGACAGAGTATGTGTTTTAAACTTCATGTTATTCCTAAGTATTTTTGATGTTACTATGAATGAAGTTTTCATATTTTTGCTGTTCGATGCAAGTGTTAGAAATACAATTGAGTTTTGGGGCACCTGGGTGGCTCAGTCGGTTAAGTGTCTGACTTCAGCTCAGGTCATGATCTCACAGTTTGTGGGTTCGAGCCCCGTGTCGGGCTCTGTGCTGACAGCTCAGAGCCTGGAGCCTATTTCAGTCTGTGACTCCCTCTCTCTCTGACCCTCCCCTGCTCACACTGCCTCTCTCTCTCTCTCAGAAATCAATAAAACATTAAAAAAATTCTTATAAAAAATTTACCAAAAAAATTTAAAAAAGAAATACAATTGAGTTTTGTGTATTGATCTTATATTCTGCAGCCTTGTTGAATTCACTTATTAGTTCTAATAGTTTTTTAGTGGATACTTTAAGGTTTTCTTCATACAGTGCCAGGTCATCTCTGGATAGAGACAGTCTTACTTATTCCTTCTATTTCCTTTTCCTTCCCAAGTGCCCCGCTAGGACCCCTGGTGCAATGTTGAGTAAGCGACGGTGAGATCCTTGTTTTATGTCTGATTTTAGCATGAAAACATCTGGTCTTTCACCAGTAAGTATGATGTTAATTGTGGGTTTTGTTTATTTTCAGTACTCTTTACTAGGTTGAAGAATCTCTTTTCTATTCATAGTTTGTTCACTATTTTTATTAAGAAAAGTTGTAGAATTTTCTCAAATGATTTTCCTATGTCTGTTGAGATGATAATGTGGTTTGGGGGTTGTTGGGGTTTTTTTTTATTCTATTGAGATGGTTTATTACATTAACTGATTTTCAAATGTGAAACCAACCTTGTGTTTTTGTAATAAATCCCACTTGATCACGGTGTAGGATCTTTTTTCATTTATATGTTTTGTATTCCACTTACCCAGAAAGTACTATTTTGTTGAGAATTTCTATATTCATAAAAGACATTGAGCTATAGTTTTCTTGTGATGTCTTTGTCTGGCTTTGGTATCAGAGTACTATTGCCCTCACAGATTAAGTTGAGAAGTATTCCTTTATCTTCTACTTTTTGGAAGAATTTTTGAAGAATTGGTATTAACCCTTCCTTAAATATTGAGTAAAATTGACCAGCAAAGCTATCTGGACCCGGACTTTGCTTTGTGCATAGTTTGTGAATACTGATTCAGCCTCCTTGCTTGTTACAGATATAGTCACATCGTCTATTTCTTCTTGAGTCAGTTTTGGTAGTTTGAATCTTTTAGGAATTTTCCCATTTCAACTGAGTTATGTAACTCCTTGGCATAAAATTGTTCATGGTATTCCTTTACAACCCTTTTTATTTCTGTAAAGTCAGTCATAATATCCCAATCTTTCACATATGGGTGTAGTAATAGGACTAGAAAATTTACTACTTTTCTCTTGGTAAATCTAGACAAAAACTTGTCAATTTTATTAATGCTTTCAAGGAACCAGTTTTTGTTTTCCTTTATTTTTTTCTATTTTTCTATTTCATTCATTTTCACTCTATTTTTTTTTTAATTTAATTTATTTTTGAGAGAGGGATAGAGACAGCATGAGCAGGGGAGGGTCCGAGAGAGAGAGACACAGAATCCGAAGCAGGCTTCAGGCTCTGAGCTGTCAGCACAGAGCCCGATGCGGGACTTGAACCCACAAACTGTGAGATCATGACCTGAGCCGAAGCCGGACGCTTAACCGACTGAGCCACCCAGGTGCCCCTCATTCATTTTCACTCTAATCTTCATTTTTTTCTCTCTGCTTTAGATTCTATTTGCTCCTCCTTTTCTGGGGTGTAAGGTGAGAGGTAGCCTACATATTTGAAATCTTTCTTCTTTTTTTTTTTTTTTTTAGAGTCCAGTGAGGCATTTTATTTGTATGAACGTATTACATCTCTAGAAAAAGAATCCCAGGATTTTCCCTCCTGTGTGTTTTCGTCTTGCTTCTTCATGGTCCATGATGCCAGCTGAGGTTGTCAGTACAATGAAACCAAACTGGCGGGACGGGAGCAGATTATTCTGCCATTTTTCTAGATCTTTAAGTTGTACATCAAACCTGGGGCTGATCACTCCACACTTGTTTAACCGGCCTGTGAGATTCACAACAATTTTCCCAGCTCTGTGATCATCGATGATTTCAAATTCGCCAATGTAACCATGCTTCATCATCACGGTCAGAAATCGGACGATGACTTTGGAGCATGGCCTGATAAGAACCTGGCGTTTGCCTCTCTTTTCGGCATTGTTAATGCTCTTGAGCGCGTCTGCCAGGACATTCATGCGCACCATTGTGGCGGCAGGGAAAAATGGCGGAAAGAGTCTTCTTTTTTTAATACAGACATTTATAGCTATCAATTTCCCTCCAAATACTGCTTTAGTTGCATCCCTCAAGTTTTGGTATGTCTCACCTTCATTTTCATTCATCTCAAAGTATTTTTAGATTTCCCTCTGAATTTCTTCTTTGCCTCATTGGTTATCTAGGACTGTGTTGTTTAATTTCCACATATTTGTGACTTTATAAATTTCTTTCTGTTATTGATTTATAATTTCATTCCATTACAGTAGGAGAACATACTTTTTATCTTTTAAATATATTGATGTTGTTTCATGGTCTATCCTGGAGAATGTTTTATGTGCACTTGAGAAGAATGTGTGTAGTCTACTGTTGCTGGGTCAGGTGTTTTATAGATGTCTGTTAGGTCTCCCTGGTGTATCCTATTGTTCAAGTCTTCTATTGTTATTCTTTGTTGAGTTTTTCTATTCATTGTTGGAAATGGGTCTTGAACCCAGCAATAGCACTGCTAGGAATTTACCCAAGGGATACAGGAGTGCTGAGGCATAGTGGCACATGTACCCCAATGTTCATAGCAGCACTCTCAACAATAGCCAAAACATGGAAAGAGCCTTAGTTTCCATCAACGGGCGAATGGATCAAGAAGATGTGGTTTATCTATACGATGGAATACTACATGGCAATGAGAAAGAGTGAAATCTGGCCATGTGTAGCAACATGGATGGACCTTGAGGGTGTTATGCTGAGCGAAATAAGTCAGGCAGAGAAGGACAGATACCATATGTTTGCATGTATTGGAGGATTAGGAGGAACTTAACAGAGGACCGTGGGGGAGAAGAAGGGGGGAAATGGTAGGGGAGAGGGAGGGAGGCGAATCATGAAAGACTCTTGAATGCTGAGAACAAACTGAGGGTTGAAGAAGTGGGGGAGAGGGGAAGGGGTGTGATGGGCATGGAGGAGGGCACTTGTGGGGATGAGCACTGGGTGTTATATGGAAACCAACTTGACAATAAATTAAGGGAAAAAAAGGAAATGGGTCTTGAAGTCTCCGAGTATTGTTGAATTGTGTATTTCTCCATTTCTGTCAATTTTTGCTTCATATATTTTGATGTTCTGTTGTTAGGTGTATATAGATTTATCATTGTTTCTTCCTAATGGATTGACTCTTTTATCATTTCAAATGTCTCTGTTTCCAGTAACATTTTTGCTTTGGAGTCTATTTTGTCAGACATTCCATGCTCATGGATTGGAAGAACAAATACTGTTAAAATATCTATATGACCCAAAGCAGCCTACACAGTTAATATGATTCCTATCAAAATACCAACATATTTTTCACAGAGCTAGAACAAACAATCCTAAAATTTGTGTGGAACCACAAAAGACCTTGAAGAGCCAAAGCAACCTTGAAAAAGACAAGTGAACCTGAAGGCATCATAATTCTGGACTTCAAGTTATATTACAAAGCTGTTGTGATCAAAACATTATGGTACTGGCACAACAGTAGACACATAGATCAACAGAACAGAATAGAAAATCCAGAAATGAACCCACAATTATATAGTCAATTAATCTTCGACAAAGCAGGAGAGACTATCCAATGGGAAAAAGACAGCCTTTTCAACAATGGTGTTGGGAAATCTGAACAGCAACATCTGAAAGGAGGAAACTGGACCACTTTCTTACACCATACATGAAAATAAATCCAAACTGGATGACATACCTAAAGGTGAGACCTGAAACCATGAAAATGCTAGAAGAGAAAACAGGCAGCGACTTCTTTGACATTGGTCATAGCAATTTCTCTCCAGGTATGTCTCCCGGGGCAAGGGAAACAAAAGCAAAAGTAAACTATTGCAACTACATAAAAATGAAAAGCTTCTGCACAGTGAAGGAAACCATCAATGAAACTAAAAGGCAACCCACAGAAGGGGGAAGATATTTGCAAATGGCATATCTGATGAAAGGTTAGTATCCAAAATATACAAAGAATGTATAGGGGTGCTGGGATGGCTCAGTCGGTTATGTCTCTAACTCTTGATTTTAGCTCAGGTCATGGTCTCACGGTTCGTTGGTTTGAGCCCCACAATAGGCTCTGCTCTGATGGTACTTGGGATTCTCTCTCTCTCCCTCTCTTTCTGCCCCTCCTCCACTCTCTCACTCTCTCTCAAAATAAACGAATAAACTAAAAAAAAGTGTCTATTCATTAAAACAAGAAATTACCACTTTTAAGAAAATAATAATTTGTAAAACCCAACACCCCAAAAGTGAATAATGTCATTTAAAAATGGGCAGAAGACATGAATAGACATTTTTCCAAAGAAGACATCCAGATGGCCAACAGACACATTAAAAGATACTCAACATCGCTCATCATCAGGAAAGGCAAATCCAAACTGCAATGACACTTCACCTCACACCTGTCCAGATGGCTAACATCAACAGTATGGAAACCATGGGTGTTGGCCAGGATGTGGAGAAAGGGGAACACTTTTACCCTGTTGGTGGGAAGGTAAACTGGCACAGCTGCTCGGGAAAACAGTGTGGAAGTTCCTCAAAAAGTTAAACATAGAACTACCTGAAGGGCACCTGGGTGGCTCAGTTGGTTGAGCGTCCGACTTCAGCTCAGGCCATGATGTCACAGTCTATGGGTTCGAGCCCTGCATCGGGCTCTGTGCTGACAGCTCGGAGCCTGGAGCTGCTTCGGATTCTGCGTCTCCCTCTCTCTCTCCCCTTTCCCGGCTCATGCTCTGTCTCTCAAAAATGAATAAATGTTAAAATTTTTAATATAAATAAAAATTAAAAATTAAAAAATAATGAAGTCCATTTTGTTGAATGTTACTGTAGGCACCCCAGGCTTCTGTGGTTACTGTTTGCACCATGTCTCTTTTTCCGTTAGTTTGCTTTCAGTCTATGTCTGTCTTTCAGTCTAAAGGGAGTCTCTTGTGACAGCATAATATTGGGTCTTGCTTTTTAACATCCAATTTGACAAGAGTGTTATTGCCTTTTTAAAATCCATTTACATTTAATGTTATTATTGGTGTAGTTGGAGTTATGTCTACGATTTTCCTTTTTGTTTTACATGTGTCTCCTGTCTTCTTTGTTCCACTATTACTCCTTCAATGTTTTCTTCTGCCCTGAAAAAATATTTTCTAACGTAGCATTTAATTTCTGTACTGATTTTCATTGTATTTTTTTTTTACAAATAGTTTATTGTCAAATTAGTTTCCACATAACACCCAGTGCTCATCCCCACAAGTGCCCTCCTCCATGCCCATCCCCCCTCCCCCCCACAGCCATCAGTCCTCAGTTTGTTCTCAGCATTCAAGAGTCTCTCATGGTTTGCCTCCCTCCCTTTCCCCCACCATTTCCGCCCTTCTTCTCCCCCTTGGTCCTCCGTCAAGTTCCTCCTAATCCTCCTATACNGTTTGCCTCCCTCCCTTTCCCCCACCATTTCCGCCCTTCTTCTCCCCCTTGGTCCTCCGTCAAGTTCCTCCTAATCCTCCTATACGTGCAAACATATGGTATTTGTCCTTCTCTGCCTTTTCATTGTATACTTTTGGGTTATTTCCTAATGGTTGCTCTGGGGCTTACCCTATGCACCTAATCAGAATCAGCTTCAGATTTATATTTACTTCCAGTGAGAGACAGGAATGCTCCTCCTGTATAGTTATCTTCCTTATCCCACCTTTTTGTGGTATGAGTTAAATACATGTTATTTCTGTTAACCTCACAAAGCCAACAACATTTTGCTGTTATTATTATCACTTCATAAAATTTTGTGTATTTTAAGGCCTAAATAACAAGAGAGAGTGATCAGGGCGCCTGGGAGGCTCAGTCAGGTGAGCGGCCGACTCCGTTTCAGTTGAGGTCGCGATCCCAGGGTTGTGGGACTGAGCCCCACCTCAGGCTCCGTGCTGAGCATGGGGTCTGCTTCAGATTCTGTGTCTCTCTCTTTCTCTGCCCCCCCCCCCCGCTCGCACTCTGTCCCTGTCTCTCTTTCTCTCTCTCTCTGAAAAATAAATAAACATTAAAAACTTCTTAATAAAAAAAAGGAAGATACTAAAGATAAGGTAGGTGGGGAAACTGACCCTACGCAGGGACAATCATAAGGAAACTTGCCCGCTTTAATGCAGAAAACTGGCGTTTTGAGTAACTAATTAACGTCTTGTAAGACATAACAATCTCCCTTCCAAGAAAGCGCCGTCCTTGCTCACACGGGTGGCTCATTTTCTCACGTATTTTCTGCTGTTATATTATAGCCTGGCTCTTCAGGACTCAGTTCACTTGTGCCAGCAACCACATCTGCAGTGAGACCCGGCGCTCGGGCAGCTTTGGAGCTGACTGGACATAGATGAACATCTTTTTCTGGGGAGTGTGGACTGGATACGTTCGCTGCTTTTCCCGGCAGCCGCTGAGCTGACATCGGAAGACAATTCCACGCTTGGCAGGGTGTCCACTTGTTAACTTTCCTTTTAAAGCCATGAGAGAGCTTGAGGCTGTTGGGGACCCACTCAGGACCCCAGAATTAGTATCAAGATTATTTTTAAAAATTTTTTAATATTTATTTAATTTGAACTACAGAGAGACAGAGTGTGAGCGGAGGAGGGGCAGAGAGAGAGGGAGATTCAGAATCTGAAGCAGCTCCAGGCTCCGAGCTGTTGGCACAGAGCCCGACTCTAACTCACAAACCACGACCTGAGCCGAAGTGCCCCTGTATGAAGATTATTTTAAAAGCAAGACATTTGGGGCCCCTGGGTGGCTTGGTCAGTTAAGCATCCGACTTTTGCTTAGGTCATGATCTCACGGTTCGTGGGTTCGAGCCCCGCGTCGGGCTCTGTGCTGACTGCCGGCTCAGAGCCTGGAGCCTGGTTCAGTCTGTGACTCCCTCTCTCTCTGACCCTCCCCAGCTCACGCTGTCTCTCTCTCTCTCTCTCCTAGAAATAAATAAAACATTAAAAAATTTTTTTTTAAATAAATAAAAGCAAGACATTTGATTCAACGGGTGTAGACAGAAGCCTCTTGCCTTGTCTCCCTACAAGCAGCAGCTTCTGGGAAAATGACTTCCCTGTGGGGTGACTTCTAATCCCAGCAGAGAGAGGAGGACTCGGCCTGTGGAAAACGCCGTCTGCGAGGGTCTCACGGCCTGAAGAAGACAGAAAGCCCGCTCATACCTGCGCAGACGAGCATTTTCCCCGACTTCCTTACCTCCTGTTCCTTTTCCTAACAACACTCGCCTTCCCTGAAGAAGCCCGTTTGTTCTTCCCGTGGAGGCCCCTCCCGCCATCTGCTGCGTCGGGCACACAGCCCTGGGGGTCTCCTCTGAACTCGCCCGCGGGAGGCGCGTTGCAGGCGGAAAGGAACTTCTCTCTCGCTCATCTGTCTTTTGTCAGGTCAACTCAGAGGCCCCAGGAAAGGCCTTTCCTTCCAACCGGGCGGATCCGAGCCTTTCGCCTCCAGAGACCTTTAGGTGCGTTTTGACCTCCTGACGGGAAAGGAACAGAAACGTTGTGAATGGGGCGGGGGTGGGGAGGGTCCCAGTTCCCCGGAGACCCTCAGTCACGCGAGCCTGCAGCTCTTACCTGCCGCCTTCTCGTTCTTCACCCCTTCCCGCCACACACTCCCGATTCCCCAGGTGGTTAGTTCTCAGCAAGCGCCCGAGGGCCACCCGCTCATCACCAGGCCCCGCGTCAGCAGCACACAACCAGAATCGCCGGCAGCGGGGGGGGGGGGGGGGGGGGGGGGGGGGGGGGGGGGGGGGGGGGGGGGGGGCTCGCACATGTTACGGGCTCTCCGGGTGAGTCTCGGATGTGCGAAAATTTAATAATTCCCCAGGCATTTGGAAAGAAGCTTAGGAATATAAAGATGAATGTGTCACGGTCCCCATCCTCAAGGAGTTCACGACATCACGTCTCAAAGAAGAAAAGACGTGCAGAATGACAGCCTGGGGCAGAATGGTGGCAAGTCCCATGGAAGAGCTCTACGGGAAAGAAAACGTAAACATGCATATTTATAACTTGTCCACAAGCCAAGATCTCGTCAGGGTCTTTCACACTGTTTTGTTTTTATTTTTTTTATTTTTATTTTTTAATATTTTTATTTATTTCTGGGAGGGAGACAGAGAGAGAGACAGCGTGAGCAGGGGAGGGTCAGAGAGAGAGGGAGTCACAGACTGAAACAGGCTCCAGGCTCCGAGCTGGCAGTCAGCACAGAGCCCGACGCGGGGCTCGAACCCACGAACCGCGAGATCATGACCTAAGCGAAAGTCGGACGCTTAACCGACTAAGCCACCCAGGCGCCCCCACACTGTTTTGTTTTTAAAGTTTATTATTTCAGAGAGAGAGAGAGCATGCGCGCACAAGCCGGGGGGGGGGGGCAGAGGGAGGGAGACACAGTCCTGTGTCGCATGGGACCTCCGGGCTGTCCATCCCAAACCACCCACGGGGGGACCTGCGGAGGCTCACAGCTCGGGTGTCTTCCCGACGGCGGAAGGGCAGGCCTGGGGGGGTCCGCGCTCTGCGTGGTTCACCCTGAGCTGGGAACACAGCGTTGTTTGAAGAGTAGAAAGGAGCCCGGGAGCGTCCTTGATGTGAAGGCTCAGTTTTTCCTTTGCTCCTGTGTGAGTCTCTCAGATGACCTCAGAGGCAGACAGGGACGAGAAGGAGGAGGGGAAGGAAGGGGAGAGAAGAACGGGTGCAGGTCCCTACGGACGAAGGGGACGGAGGTGAGAGCAAGGACGCTGCGGGGCCGGAAAGCAGATGCAGGAGTGGTGACCAGCCCCGCGGCCCCTCAGGGGACAGCAGCGGGGACCCGGAGCAGGGACCAGGTGGGCCTCGAAGTAAAGGTTCCCGGGACACGTGAAGCCTCTTCTGACCACCTCTCAGAGGAGGCCTGGGGAAGGCTTGCTGCCTGGACGGGGTCGCCGAGAAGGTCTGTCCCCGAGGGGGTTAAGTGAGCGGCCTCAGCACTGTGTCGTCCACACAAGATGTGAGACGCTTGGCAGTGAAGAGTCTCGTGTGTCCTTGAGAAACGTCCAGTTTCCAGGCGAGGGCCCGGGGCGCTTTCCCAGCCGTGCGCCCGAAGGCGAGCACGCGCTCGTAGCTGCGAAAAACCCGCCAGCCCTGCTTCGACAAGTGGACAGCCTGCAACTTCCGACCCCGGAGGAGAGCACCCAACACTGACTTCAGACCCCGGAACAAGGGGGAGAAGGACGAACATCTGGAGGAAATAGACACAATGCGGGGGAAGAAACTTAAATGTTAGATTTCATATCCTCAGAGAGAGAAGAGCAGGTATCGCAAGAAACCGGAACATTCTGAAACAAGGACAGAATGCCCGACACAGGAGCAGCTGGAAGGGGAGAAAGCTTTTGTAAAACAAAACAAAGCAAAACAAAGCAAAGCAAAGCAAAGCAAAACAAAACAAAGCAAAACAAAATAAAACAAAACAAGACAAAGCAAAACAAAACAAAACAAGACAAAGCAAAACAACCTCCAATAGCATAAATGCCAATCTCAGCAGCACAATTGTCGGAAGATGGTTTTTTTTTTAACTCTCAAAATCCGAGGGGGAAAGGGATGAGAAACAGAGACGTTAATAGGACACTCCTGGGCTTTGGTGGCCAGTGAAACGTCTAAGGAGACCGGTGTTCCAGCCGGAATGATGAACCAGACCCCCTCGGGGAGCCAGGAGCACCTCCGGAAGCTGGGGAGCCCCGGCTGCGGTGCGACATCCCCCACTACGAAAACCCTGGACGTCAGGAGATCACGCACGAGGCCCTGACACTCTGAGGGCACTTTCCATCCAGACCCCTTCACCGTCGAGACCACGGATGTGGAGGGTCTCCACGCGCTGACCTTGCACACGCTCTCTCAGGAGGCCTGTGGAGGGACGCAAGGCAAATGGGAAGCCCGGCACCCGGGATCCAGGACAGAGGAACCCAACGCAGGAGACAGGAAGCCGCATCGTGGCTCCCGGGGGGGCCCTGAGCACAGTCGTGCGGACGGGGAAGGAGGAGCGAGGCCCACGGGACCTCATCACCGAGGGGACGAGACAATGAAGGCCGGGTGTGTCTGGGCCCACGGTGCAGTTTGGGGTGAGTCCATGATGAGTGCGTGGAAGGTCGAACAACTGGAAGACCAAGGCAGTTACTCACTTTGGGGAGAAAAAAGGTAAAAGAAAGGAAATGGAGCCATAGTTTCCATGTGGATAATGTTCACACAGAGAGAAGGCAAAGAACCGAATATTTAGGAGGGAGCATGTTGAGAATTCATGGTTGGGACATGTGTGCTCGTGTGCATGTGAGCACCTGCGTGTGTGTGCGCGTGTAAACCTGTGTGTGTGCCTGTGACCCTGTGCATGTGTGCCTGTGTGTGCACGTGTGTGTCTGTGTGTGTGAAAACGCACATATGCAACAAACAGCCAAAATCCCAGCACACGAAATGAAAGTCAGTGGATAACGCCTGAAACAGAAGAAACGAGAGGTAGCGTTATAAATGGTTTTTTAGACTTGAATGGGGTGAATCGGCCTTGTTGATCCCGGCGTGGCCTGGACGTCTCCATGCTTAAAGCTCCTGGGTGATTCTATGTGCAGCCAAGATTAAGAACTCGGTTGAGGGTAGACATTTCCAATGGGCTGGGGAGGCCGAGAAGACTCCACGTGTCCACGGGCCTGGGCTTCTCTCTGATGCGCCTTCACGGGGAGGGGGAACGTCTGCATGTTCTGTGGAGGCGCCTGGCCGTGTCGACTGGGAAGGGAGAGGGCAGAGATCATCAGAAGTTACTGCCACCTGCATGGTCTGAGCCTTGCGTGGGGTGTTCTGCGCTCAGTGCTCCCGTGGAAGACACGCAGGGATGGGTGCAGGCCCTGGGTCCGCGGCTGTCCGCAGGTGCACCCTGCCCCCGAGCACTGAGGGGGGGCCTCCCAGGAAGGACGGAGGCTGTGAGTGGTTAGCGAGGGGGTGCCCGGCGCTGCCGAGCCTACAGAGAAAAGTTCTCAGAAGGGCAGACTGTGTCTTCTTGTGCGGGGTTTCCCAGCGCAGGTCTAGGGCAGGGAGGTGGAAATCAGCCCAAGAAAGATTTCGATCCAGTTAAAAATAAATACATTTCTCCCTCTTCCTCTCTCCCCGCTTCCCTCCATAACTTCGTGTGAGATGTATACACACGTATACTACACAGTCCTTGCTCAGGAAAACTATTCACACAGAGGCTTTTAGCAACGGGGAGAGGTTTAGATTCAATATGCACTGAGCTTTCCTCTGTCTCCAAAACCCTCTAATCCTCACGGCACGAAAACCTCATTAACGTGGAACCTGGTAATTTGTAGTCGGCATGCTGGGCTCAAGCTGTCGTGTGGCCTCGCGCTCATCAAAGGGCTTTCTGAAGCCAGTGATGCTACTTGAGAGCCGATCGAGGCCAAACAATGCAGCTGTTCCAGACGAACAATCTGCATGCTAATTAAAGTAATTCTTAGAAAGTTTCTGAAGAATTTTGTTCTCCTTAGCAGCCCTCTGTTAGCGTGTTTTGGTTATGTACTCGACTTCCCACTAATTCCACTGGCCTTTCCGCCATTTAGCTCCAAACTGATAGGGTTTAGGTCTATGTGGGCATCTTAACTGTAGACGCAGAGAGAAGGTTTTGCTGAGTTTCCTCTGATGGAACAAACACGGGCGAGTCTCTGAGGCGGAGAGGCCGGAGCCTCCTGAAAGCCCGGCGTCTCCCAGCCCCGCCTGCTTTTCTCGAAAAGCCGAAACTCCTTGGGATCCAAGGAGGAGCGAGGCTGACAAGCTGAAGTGATGGAGACGGCGTCCGTCAGAAGCGAGGCAGCCGCGGACGAGAGCTCCCTCACGGTGGCCGCTCCGAGCGACACGCACTGGAGGAGGCGCCGGGAGAGAGTGTGCAGCTGCGTTGACGGCAGCCTGGATGGGGGGCCGCGCGCGGCGCGTGGGGGACGGACACACTCGCACGCACGTTGCTGTGTGTTGTCCGGAGCGCACGCTCGCCCGGCTCTGGGACTCGCGTGCTGGGTCAGCCCGAGCCTGCGGCCGCGTGTGGGGGTCTCGGCCCAGCTGTTAAAAGGCTGCGACGGACGGTAGCAGGTTGAGACAGGAATGAGAAACTTGGAAACTCTGTTTGGGGGAGCCCGTGAAGGAGCCCGTGAAGGAACCAGGAACGGTTTCTGACTTGGGCAGCATTTGAGGTAAACATGATAGATAGTTTCAAATATTTGGAAGGAGGTGGAGAGAAGGACTCACCTGTGCTCCCCGGGGCGGCTCAGACTTGCGTTTGGGCCTCCCGTGTTTACCTTCCTCTCCCGCTTCGGGCGAGTGTGCAAGCGGGATTTCAGTGCCTGGGGGCTGTGCCACGAGGCCGGATGACAAGGGCCCTCCCTGACTTCCATGGAAACCTGTAAGCGATTAAGGAGTTTCGGGTGGGGGAGCGAGGAGGGGTACGGTTAAGAAGGAGGTACGTTTAGGAGAGCGGTGCCGGGGTGGCTCCGCCGGTGAAGCGTCCGACCCTCGGTTTAGGCCCAGGTCATGATTCCGCAGTTCGAGAATCTGAGCCCCAGGTTGGTCTCTGTGCTGATAGCGTGGAGCCTGCTCGGGATTCTCTCTCCCTCTCTCTCTCTGACTCTCTTCTGCTCTCTCTCACTCAAAATAAATAAATATACTTAAAAAAAAAAAGAATTACGAGAAAAAGATATTCTGAGAGGAAGGGCACAGACTAGGTACTTGCCTCACGGTTACGCACTGGCTCCCTGGCATGATGGTGCCCCGGAAGGTGTCAGGACCCGGGTGGCCGCGCGGCTGCGCTCATAGCCGCCCAACGGGACCCTGGGCATTCCAGTGGTATCGGGCATGAACCGAGGAACTAAAATAGTAATGTCCCTGAATACCCACCTCTGCCCAGGCCCCGGGGACCTCCTTGCTGCCCTGGGGCTGTTGGGCGTTTCGGCATTGGCCAGGAATTTTCTAACCACCGAGAGGGAATGTTTCCAGGGACACTACTGGCGGGAGACTGGGATGGAAGTGTAAGCTGACTTACAGAAAGAAATCACAGTTTCTTGCATGTCCATATTTACTATTAAGTAACTGTAGATTTGTTGGGGCGCCTGAGTGGCTTAGTCGGTTAAGCGTCCGACTTTCGCTTAGGTCATGATCTCGCAGTTCGTGGGTTCGAGCCCCGCGTCGGGCTCTGTGCTGACTGCCAGCTCAGGGCCTGGAGCCTGCTTCAGTCTGTGACTCCCTCTCTCTCTGACCCTCCCCTGTTCACGCTGTCTCTCTCTCTCCTAAAAATAAATAAAACATTAAAAAAATTAAAAAAAAAAAAGTAACTGTAGATTTGTATCGCTCAACGGCAGGGCGAGGGCCTGTGAGCACAGTCCCGAAACAAGAATTTTAGTTCATGCTGGAAAGAAATTTCTAACCACTGACGCTGCCCAGCAGTGGGATGGACTGAGGTGAGAAACCATGGACTCTGGTCACGGGGGGACTTGCGAGCTGTCCTTCAGGGCTCCTTTGTACCCTGATGATTGGTACAAACTAGGTTCAGTCATCCCTTCCATCCCTTCCAGATCTGGGGGTCTGCGATTTTGCGAATCCACGGGGTCCCTGGCTCCGAGTGGGAGCCAGAGGGAGAGTCCAAGTAGCTCATCAGTATTTAGAGCGGAGTCCTTGGAAAGCAGTGGCGGGACTCCTGACTGCTTGCGCTCTGCTCTGCATCACAATCGACGTGTTCTTCTTGCTCTGGCTTCTAGAGCAGGTGACAGCCCGTTTTCGGGGGAAAAGTCAGCTGTGTCAGCTTTGATTGTTCTCATAGTTGCTGTGTGTTTTGTTTCTTCCTTTATGTCCAACGAGTGTGTTTTTGTTTCCTTTGTTGTTTTTTATTTATTATGTTTTTATTTTTTCATGTTTATTTATTTATTTTGAGAGAGAAAGAGAGCAAACGAGCAACAGAGAGGCAGAGAGAGAGGGAGAATCCCAGGCAGGCTCCAAGCTGTCAGCGCAGAGCCTGACACAGGGCTCGATCTCAGGAACCGTGAGATCATGACCTGAGCCATAAACCAAGAGTTGGATGCTCAACTGACTGAGCCACCCAGGCGCCCCATTTTGTTGGTGTTTTTTTTTTAATGGTAACTATGGTAACTATCAGATTGTCCTGGACATCTGGAGAGAAGAAAGCTCTATGTGAAAACTGGAAGTTCCACTGGAAGAATATTAGGGGCAAAGGAAATGAAAGATAGAGATTGAGAGGGAGTGGAAACATTGAGAAGAAGGTGTGGAAACATTGCAAGGAGCATTTCCAAGCCAAGCCAAACGTTTCATTACAGGATGTGTCAGAGCTCCAGTGTTGGGTTTGGCTCCACCGTCCTCTGGCGACACTGCTCCGCGTCCCATGAAGTTCTCGGTGTTTGCAGAAACCTGTGTGCACACAGACTCTTCACTGCCCTCACGGGGTCCGTGTCCAGGTCTGTGGAAGCGGTCCACGCCCAGTCATCATTGTAGAAAACGCTGTTTGAGCAAGCTTGGGGAACAGAAATCAGTTCTTTAATTTTAATTACCTGTCGTTTTCTTTTTTTTTTTAATTTTTTTTAATGTTTTTATTTATTTCTAGGAGAGAGAGAGAGAGACAGCGTGAGCAGGGGAGGGTCAGAGAGAGAGGGAGTCACAGACTCTGAAACAGGCTCCAGGCTCTGAGCTGGCAGTCAGCACAGAGCCCGATGCGGGGCTCGAACCCACGAACTGCGAGATCATGACCTAAGCGAAAGTCGGACGCTTAACCGACTAAGCCACCCAGGCGCCCCTTACCTGTCGTTTTCTTGAAAACATAAAGAATTCCATCAGTTTAAATATTGATTCCAATATCAAAGTGTGGAAAAGTAACTTTTCTTTCCCAGACAAGCTTATAAAAATTGTTTTTGTCACTTGAGTGAACTACTAGAGAGTTCTGTGTGATGCTGTGCACATTAAACATGAGGAGGGCGGGTGTGCGCGAGGAACAGATCATTCTGCTTAATCGCCCTTTAAGCACAGCGCGTCAACTCAATCACAGCTATTTGAGTTCTATAATCTGGGGATACTAGGAAGTAGAGGTGACCAAAATTATTTGCCAACAACAGTGAGAAAATACTGTTTCCTCAATTTGTGAGGATTTCTGATTTTTTATTCCACATCGTTTGATGTGAGCACGCTTGCACATCAGGAAACTTGGAAAGTCTGTTTTAGGCCACGACAGAGTTGCCTCAGTTGGACAAACTCTCCTGCTAATCACAACTATGAATTCCATGTTAAATACGAAGACCAAGAGCGTGAAGGCCGCAGCGGCGAGCAGAAGCAGACAGAAACCGGGAGGACACGATCGTTGAAATGAGGGAAGGAAGCTAGTGAATGCCACTCAGCCACATTCATCTGACTTCTCCCCGATGACCGCACTTCCCAGCCCCTCAGGGCCTGTAACACTAGGGCTTGAGCAAAATGTGGCAGTTGTACCAAGACAAAGAGAGAGAATTTGGAGGTTGATGGTGTGAGAGTGGCTGCAAACTGAAAAGAAAACCCAAGAAGGGAGGGCTGCACAGACTGGACATCTCTCCTGAGTCTGTGCAAATATGCTTCACAAGAGGACACGCAGGAGAGACTCAGGAAAGAACAATGTTCATTATGCTCACGGGTCCCAGAAATGGGAGGCACGATGCCATGCGGGGCCACATAAGGAAGCACCAGGTGGTCAGGACCAAGGGGAAAGCCTCCATCAAGACCTTTACTGGGATTTTTGGAGGAAAGAAAGGCCAATGCCAGGGCAGACAGCTTAGGACTGGCCAGTTTGAATAATGCCATCGGGCCCTAAGCTGTAGGGCACGTCCCTGGCCCTGAAATGAAGACTGAGGAATACTGCCTCTTGGGGTGCAGGGCCAGTAGGGGAGGCCTGGCTCCAGGCTGGTTAGTTTGCAGATTGGAGGCATGCTTCCTAAAGAGCCTTTTGGCGTCTTTAAGAATTGGCTGGCTTTGGAAGGGGCAGTCTCTCCCCCGACAGAAAAGTTTTAAAGATGTCAAAATATACAAAGAAATTTAAATATACATGATACAAGAGGGTATACTCCGGAGCAAAGAAACCAAAGCAGACCTTTTTTTTTTTTTTTTTTTAAGTTTATTTCTTTAATTTTGAGAGAGAGAGAGAGTGTGTGTGTGTGTGGCAAAGAGAGAGGAAGATAGAGAATCCCAAGCAGGCTCTGCACTGTCATCGCAGAGCCTGTTGTGGGGTTCAAACTCAAGAATCATGAGATCATGACCTGAGCCTAAGTCAAGAGTCAGATGCTTAACCGACTGAGCCTCCCAGGTTCCCCAAAGCAGAGCTGTGCTAACAAAGATTAAAACCAGGCTTCCACAGGATCAAAGTAATCTGCCACAAATTTAACTGCCTATCAGAATAATAAGCAAATGTCAGTTCTTTATAGAGGAAGATATAAACACAATCCAGAGTTTCTACAGTGTATCATCCACAATGTCAAGTGTACAGTGAAAAACCACTAGATATGCCAAGAAATAAAAGACATAATCAAGAAAAGAGTGAATAGGAGCAGACCAACAGATGACCTAGATGTTGGAATTAGCAGATAAAGACTTTAAAACAACTATTGTAAATATAAAAAACAATTTACGAAAAAAAGTGAAAAGATGGACAGAATATGTGAGTTGATGAAATTCTCACCAGAGAAATGGGAACTATAAAAAAATTAATGGAAGGAAAGTTCTGGAGGTAAAAGAAATACAATATCTGAAATGAAAAATTCAACAGACTTAACAGCATAATGGAGACAGAAGAGAAAGGATCAGTTAGTTTGAAGATACTTCATTAGAAATTATCCAAATTAGAGAGGAAAGAATGGAAAAATAAAAGAATATCCAAGATGTGTGGAACTATAAACTGGTTAAAAATACGTGTTAATGGATCTTAGGGCTCCGTTGAAGGAACAGGGAAAAATAAAGAGAGATTATAATAAAGTATAGAACTGTCTCTTCTATATTTGAAGAGACAATGGATAAGGTTTTCTTTAACTGATGAAAGACACGAACTCATAGATCTGAGAAATTCAGTGAGTCCCAGCAGAAAAAACACAAACCACTCCTAGGTGTATGATAGATTACCAAAAAGTGTAAATCTTAAATATAGCTAGAGAAAAACTGCACATTACATTCAGGGGAATAACTATAAAGTGATAGTGGAAAAAAAATAAAATGATAGCTGATTTCTCAGAAACAATGAAAGCTGGGGCCCCTGGGTGACTCAGTGGGTTAAGCATATGACTGTAGTTCGGTTCATGGTCTTGCGCTTTGTGAGTTCGAGCCCCACATCGGGCTCTGTGCTGACAGCTCAGAGCCTGGAGCCTGCTTCGGATTCTGTGTCTCCCTCTCTCTCTCTCTCTCAAAAATAAATAAACATTTAAAAATTATAAAAAAATGAAACAATGAAAGACCTAAGACAATGTAATGGCATCTTTGAAGTTCTAAAATTCCTTACAAATTAAAAAAAAAAAAAAACTAGCAACCTAAATTCTATACCCAATGGAAATATTCTTCAAACTTAAGGAAAAATAAAGACATTTTAGAAGAAGAAAATCTCACAGAATTTTGCACCAATGGGCCTGCACTACAAGAAATGCTAAGGAAGTTCTTAAAGCTTAAGGGAAAGCATCTGAGATGGAATCTGGATTTGCGAGATGGAATGAAAGGGACCAGACATTCAATATACAGGTAAGTGAAAATATTATTTTTCCATAATTAAAAAAAATGTGTTTAAAAGACTAGTAATGGGAGTGGCTCCGTTACCTTAGAGAGGTGAAGTACCGGGGGAGCCTTTGGCCGCTCTGTGGGCCAGACATGGAAACAACATAACTGTTGAACAGTACGACTGCTTCAGTAGAGAGGTCTGTCGCCACTCTGGTAGGTTTCCCTTTGTATGTTGGGGCCCTTTTCTCCCTAGCTGCTTTCAGAATTCTCTCTTTGTCCTTATATTTTGCCATTTTCACTATGATATGTCGTGCAGAAGATGGATTCAAATTACGTCTGAGGGGAGTTCTCTATGTCTCTTGTATTTCAACGCCGTCTCTTTCTCTTCCCAAACTCCTGTGGCTCAGTGTCCTACGACTTCAGGCCTTCTCTGTTTGAGAGATGAGCGCAGGCGAAATGTACAGTGCTTCCTACTTCTCCGCCATCTTGCCTCTCCACAGTACGACTGCTTTAAATTGCTGGGAATTTCAGGAAGATAGACACTTCTGAAGCTGTTCCAAAGTTTGAAGAGATGTTTGCCTGTAGATTCACAGAAGGTGAGAAGGAGTACGAGGAATACCTGAAATGCCCTCCTGGGTCCCCTCCGATTGTTGAGGAGTGGAATAGCAGAGCTGGGGGGAACCGGGGAAAGAGAGGGGATGGGTTGCCAGGTAACAGACTGTTTAGAGGTCTAAGTGGGGGTGGCCAAGTGACAATAGATCCAGTCAGTGGCATAGACTGATCCTTAGCACAGACATGAACCTTACTACCCCCCAATATGGACACTCCGGTTACAACCAACCAGCTCCCCACAGTTACTACTGATGGAAACGTCAGCAGCTTTTAGTCAAACCGTTTACTCTGTTAGTGTGACAAGAGTTTGTGCATGTGTCTTCTGTCGGTCATAGTTTTACATCCGATTTCAGAGAGTGGATTATTAACTCTTTGGAACTTGTGACTCAAAAAACATGAGTTCTTACTAGAGATGTTGCTGGGCATAAGTATGCCCCTAAAAAGGTTGTGGATTATACTGTCTGACTTCTACCTCAGCTTCTTCTTTGTTTCATGACTTAATAGTGCTTTGTACTTGCTGTCTGTTTTCCTTGTTTGACCTCCAGGAGTTCTGTCTTTGTTTTATGTATAAATGATTTTAAAGTAGAAAATGCTTGATTTTACTTTGTAAGATAAGGAAGTATTCATATACTAGAATGTGCTCATTCCTAACTTTTTACAGAGGTTCGGTCAACTCGTGAACGCACAACTACACTTGCTGCACTGTGTTGTGCGTGACCTCAGCAATTGAAAAGTAAACCGACCACAGATTCTGCCCCTTGGTGTTATGACCCTCGCACTCTGTAATTACTCACTCCAGGTACGAGTCACCTGCACAGTCATTTTGGTCTCAAAGAGTGATGTCAAGAATAAAGCTGTAACTGGGGCGCCTGGGTGGATTAGTTGGTTGGGCGTCCGACTTTCGTTTAGGTCATGATCTCGCGGTTCGTGGATTCGAGCCCCGCATCGGGCTCTGTGCTGACTGCCAGCTCAGAGCCTGGAGCCTGTTTCAGTCTGTGACTCCCTCTCTCTCTGACCCTCCCCTGCTCACACTGTGTGTGTGTCTCTCTCTCTCCTAGAAATAAATAAAAATATTTTAAAAAAAAAGAATAAAGCTGTAACTAAGGAAGGAACTCTTCTCAGGGTCAGTGTCTAATGGTGGGCGAGTCAGAACCTCAGATGAACAGATGCACAGACAGACCAAGATATAACTCTGATGTCACGCACGCGGTGGGCATGGGTGCAGGAGACTTGACAGTCCCAGGTGGGCGGGGTGGGGGGTGGAGAGGAACAGGGGTGTGAGTGACCCACGCTCTCAGGTGTGCCACATGCTCACAGGGCTACAAGACGGCAGATGCGCCTCTGTCCCCACGGCCCCGGCGCTGACGTCTGGCAGAGATACTCGGGCTCTTCGTTCCCCTGAGCAAGCACACTGAGCTTCCCGCTGCGCCCCAGCCGGCGGGGCCCGTGTTGGTCCGGACACGCACTGGGGGCTGGGGCCGCATGCCAAGCCTTGCCGGCGTGGTACGCAGAGAGCAGCCCTTGGAAAGAATCTAGTGAGACCCCTGCCCTTTTATGCCCAATCGTTGCCCAGGCGTCACAGCTGTGAGCGCTGATGGAAATAAGGAATATCAGAGGGAGCGAGTTGTGCGGGCGCCCAGTCTTCACAGTCGGGTCCCCGTTACCTCCCTCCTCCCGGTGGTGAAGGTTTGTTGAGTGACACAAACACAAAGTTGGGCCTGTGAATCAGCTACTGTCCGTCCTTCGGGGGGCCCGCGGGTATCGGGCAGATGGCGCCCAAACCACCACAGTACCGCGTGCGGTCAGTGCGGGGGGGCAGGTGGACAGGGCAGGGCAGGGCGCTTGCCATTGCTGCAGGGCCAGGGGGAGCCTCGGCAGGGGCGGGGCCGGGATGGAGGAGAAGCCAACCAGACGCCCCGGGGAGTCCCGGCCTGAGGATCTGGGCTCGTGCTGTCCCACAGGGATGTAACACAGGCCACGTCGAATTCTGAGTGATCTGGTAACTGCTTCTCTAGAAAGTAAAAGGGGCCTGCCCGGGGGCTCAGTCGTTTGAGCGTCGGACTCTTGGTTTTGGCTCAGATCACGATCTCTCAATTCATGGCATGGAGCTCCACGTCGGGCTCTGGACTGACAGCGTGGAGCCTCCTTGGGGTCCTCTACCTCTCTCAAAATAAACTTAAAATATCTGCATATGCATGTATAACAACCTCTGGTCCAGTTTGGTGGGCGGTGCCCTGGACAGTCAGGATTAAAACACAGCCGTGTGAGGCCAGCGAGGGAGAGCAGCACGGACACAGCCCTGCTGGGAACCGCGCTGGGAGGTGCTGGGAGGTGTCTGGGAGCCTGGCCCAGCCCCCACCCCGCCTGAGCCTCGTCTTCTGGAGGCCGCCTTCGTGCCCTGCCCGTCACTTCCTCGCTTCACTCCCCGTGTTTGCTCTAAGATCCTTGGGTTGGGGTGCACGTCTCACCCTGTGACACACGATTGTTTGCTCTTCAAAAATCTACTATTTTTTAAAAAATTTTAAAATGTTTTATATATTTCTGAGAGAGAAAGAGAGACAGCATGAGCAGGGGAGGGTCAGAGAGAGAGGGAGGCACAGAATGTGAAGCAGCTCCAGACTCTGAGTTGTCAGCACAGAGCCCGACATGGGGCTCGAACTCACAAACTGTGTGATCATGACCTAAGCTGAAGTCAGACACTTAACTGACTGAGCCACCCAGGCGCCCCCAAAATCTACTATTTTGAAAGCATTGGGTGAGGCGTCTGGGTGGCTCAGTCGGTTAAGCGTCCGACCTTGGCTCAGGTCATGATCTCAGAGTTCGTGGGTTCAAGCCCCGCGTCGGGCTCTGTGCTGACAGCTCAGAGCCTGGAGCTGCTTCGGATTCTGTGCCTCCCTCTCTCTCTGCCCCTCCCCCGCTCGTGCTCTGTCTCTCTCTCTCAGAAATATATAAAACATTTAAAAACTAAAAATAAAGTAAAAGCGTAGGGATTGGTGGGTATGAGAGGCGGAGAACACAGAGCCCATTGCCGTGGGCTCTCACTCTGCGGCCCAAACCCCCGGCTGCCCGGTGTGCAGAGCTGAGCACAGTGGGTGCTGGCCCAGCACTGAGTTGGCCTGGGCTGGGTGCCCTCTGGCTCGCGGGCCTATTTCCTGACTGGCTTTGCTCCTAAGTCAACAGACAGGAAAGGTTAAGCACAAGCACATTGGCGTGAACTCCCATCTCCGGCTCTGGCCCAGCCCTTCCACAGCGGGAGGTGCGTCTACGCAGGCAGCAGCCTGATTCTGCCACCTTCAGGGAGTGCCGCCTGGGTGCTGGCTCCGTGTCCCCCTGCTTGGTCCCTGGCAGCCACATCTCTGCCAGGCAGCACCTGCCACAGGACTAGGGAACGGGGGGGGGGGGCAGGGGTGCCAGGCCCAGGGGGTGGCCCCACGTAGAGGGTCTGGCCCCACAGAATGGGAAAGCCTGACCCGACCCGGGAGCCTGGCAAGTTCAGAGTCTGACTTCTGTGCGGTGAGCACTGGGCGGGATCCGACTCGGGGTGGTTGCAGGGCAAGAGTCTGGAGGGGCTTCGGGGGGACAGATCCCACGGTAACCAGGCTCTCCGGACGCCGAGCCGAGGCCGACACACATGCTCAAGAGCGGCGTCTTTCTCGACGCCAGCGTTTCCGAGATGGATTGTTCTGGAATAGTCCAATGATATCCCGAAACCCATTAGCGGAGTTGGGGGAGCTGCTGGCAAGAGTCCAAAGAACAGGCCCGGGGGGGGGGGGGGGGGGGGGGGGGGGGGGGCTTGGGAGGCGCCCCTGGCCCGTTTGGCCCCGGGTCACCTCAGAGTCCTGGACGAGTTCGTGTTCACTCAGACTCCAAAGCGGATTTGAAAACTGGGCTGTTCGTAGTTGGAAGTGTACTGCGGCCCCTTCCCGAGACCACTCTGATGTTTGCCGCAAAGCGCTGCCTATCGTAGCAAAGAGTTTGTGGGACCGTCAGACGTGTGGGCCAGGGGTGGGATCCTGGCGTGGCCGTGGCCACGGCTGACCTGGGGCGAGTTTCCGCTCACCGGGCGGCCGAGGGCACCCACCTCCCCACCCAGGTGAGCAGCATTCGCCTCTCGGCGCTCGCGGCCCCTTGCGCTGACCTCGAGCAAGAGTGTGGCGAGAGGAACGTGGCCATCTGGCTGTCCTCCGGAGCGTGGAGGGGACACCCGCCCCCACATCCGGCTGAGAGGCGGCTCCCAGCTGCTCCACCCTCGGGACCCGCCTCCCGCCACGTGGGTCACAGCAGGAGTCACACGCCGCCCTCGCTCATCACCCTCTTGGTCTCACTCCCCAAGCCCAAGAGCCGGGAGCACACCTGCCTTCCCTTTCTGACGTTTGGTGTGGAGTCTTGCGATCGGCGCCCGCTGAGGCCTGGCACGCGCGGCTCTCCCCGGTGAGCGCGGGTTTCAGCGCAGGTGAGTGCACGTCGTGCACAGTGACTCTGTCGCTGCAAGGCGGCCGCGCGGCCCGGTGGGAGCAGAGCCCCGCGGCTTGTGGGGACCCAGAGCCGTGACCGCAGATGCGCCGGGGCGGCCCCGAGGCTTCGCTGCCACGCAGCTACGTAAGGCTAAGTGACTAATACCCACACAGAGGCTCCTTTTAGGCAAAAAGTTTGATCATCCTCCCCGGGCACGGATTCTGCTGCCTAACGTACGTTTCTTCCGTCAGAGTGGGAGCGACGGGAACGTTCACCGCAGAAGCACGATTCTGCACGGCAGGCCCGGGAAGCAGCCTACCGCGGACCGCTCGCCCCAGCTGGCCGAGGGCGCCCGAAAGCACTGCAGGGCGCCTTGGGGTGTCCTGCGCCACGGCCAGGGCTCACTTCCGCCATGAGGCTCACCCTCTGAGGAGCCCTAGTCACCGGACACCTCCAAACCGTGGAAATCGGCTCAAGAGCCGGTGACCTGTCTTCACCGCAGGTGGCTTTTCTGACTCTCCTCTGAAAGGGCCCCCGGACACCAGCAGCCTCTGGGGGGCCTGGGACACACACCTGCCCCCAGGAAGCCACACGAAGCCAGGCAAAGGGCAGGTGCCAAGGAAGGACGATCATGCAGGTGGTTGGCACCGCCCCCCGGCCGTGCGCCTCCGAGCCTCCGGGCCTCCGGGCCTCCGGGCCTCCGGGCCTCCGGGCTGGGGCACGCAGGCATGACCTTGCGGCTGACCAGCTCCTGCCAGCGGCCTTGTTTGCCCACAGCCCCTCTCCCAACGTCACACCCATTGATGCACAATGACAGGAAGGCGTTTCATACATCCCTCTGTTCACATGCTTGGTCTTGTCCCTTGCAAAGCTAGCAGATAACTCAGGTTCTGCATGACGATGCGCTCTGACGAATGACTTCATTGCCACACGTGGGAACCAAGAATCTCTGATAAGAAATCTGGCATTTAGGGGCGGCTGTGTGGCTCAGTCGGTTAAGTGTCCAACTTTGGATCAGATCATGTTTTCACGGTATGTGGGTTCGAGCCCTGTGTCGGGCTCTGTGCTGACAGCTCAGAGCCTGGAGCCTTCTTCGGATTCTGTATCTCCCTCTCTCTCTGCCCCTCCCCTGCTCTCTCTCTCTCTTTCAAAAATACGTAAACATTAAAAAAAAAAAAGGGATGCCTGGGTGACTCAGTCAGTTAAGTGTCTGACTTTAGCTCAGGTTATGATCTCACGGTTTGTGGGCTCAAGCCCCGCACTGGGCTCTGTGCTGACGGCTGGGAGCCTGGAGCTGCTTCAGAGTCTGTGTCTCCCTCTCCCCCGGCCCCTCTGTCACTCACACTCTGTCTCTTTCAAAAAATAAACATAAAAAAAAAAGAAATCTGGTATTAAATATACTTCATGACAATGAAGTATATTACTTTGTGCCGACCCAATAAAGTTTCCATATAAAATTATATTAAAGTCAGTCATTATATGAACACTTCTTGCTTTATGCCTCATGCTTTTGCGCACATGTCATAACTAGTCACCGTGAACAACCCCCACGTGGCGTAGAGGGGCCAGGGCCAAGTGGAGCTGAGTCAGCCACCACGGTACGTGCAGCAGATACTTCGCCATGGCCAAGTGTTTACTGTTTTTGGCAAATATGATTCCAAATTCGTGAGAGAACAGTAAAAATACCAAAGGCCTGTTATCTTTTTACTGATAAGATTTATAAAATCACCTCACATTTATTTTCTGACACACATGTTAATGTATTTGCTCTTCGTCAAGAGTCCTGTTTCAGGTTTCTTTCGAAGAACGGCTCCTCTCCTGTCCTATATGACCAAGCAGACTTCACTGTTGTGCATTAAACCAACATCACGTATATTGACTTTATATTATCATTACCATTTTAAAGATGTCTGTCCCCTCCATATATTGTCTATGTATAATGAGCGCATTTACAAGGCGGTGAGGTCCCATCCTGTTTATACCGCTTAGAGCCATGTGATTTGGGGGAGAAGCAAGCCTATAATCCTATGTTAGCCCCACATCACAAAGTTGTTGGGAATATTATTGATACTGGAAAGTGTAGCACTTTGTAAATGTTAACAAAAGTTGTTTAATTATTGCCTAGAGTGAGGAGCTCAAGAAAGGATAGTGTGTGTCTGAAGCCAAGGATTGGTTGGACTTACCTAACTGTTGGATTTTTAAGGAGGAGCCGGCCACATAGGCTGAGGGCGATGGGGTGGGGGGGTCTGAGGGTGGGTACGGGCAACCGAGGGAGGGGAAGGCCGTGAGCAGGGCTCTGCGGGCTGTCCCGTGGTTCAGAGGTGACTGTGGCCACAGAGTACTGATTATCCCAGAGACTTTCTGTGCAAGTGCCACCAACACATAGCAGGCATGCTTATCTAACCTCCCGACAACACAAAAATGGCCATTATAGTTAATAACCGAGAGAATCATGATTCAAAATTATTTTTGACATCAGAACATAGAAGTTTATGTAACAACAATAGGACTTGTTGAAAGGGTCCGAGAAGGTGACAGAGAAGCAGAATAGCTAATGCTCAAGAACAGAAATGCTGGGCCAGGCCATCTGGGTTCAAACCCAACTCTGCCACCCGTTAGCTGTTTAACCACGGGCTAGTAAGCAGCCTTGCTGTGCCTCGGTTTCCCCACCCACCTTGCGGGGTTGTAGGAAGTGAGTTAATATGTAGCTAAGTGCTTTGAGCAGTGCTTGGCACATGGTCACACCTACATAGGTTTGCCACGACATGAGGTCCCCCGTTACCCCAGGGCGCGGCCACACTGTTGAAGAAGCTACAGTAGTAAGTGTCCAGATACGCCACCCTCCTCAACCTTCTCCTCAGTCAGATGCCAGGGGCCCTGACGTCCCTGAGGCACTTTGTGGGGCTAGCTGCAACCCTCTGCCTCAGATCTGGCTTTTTCCTCTCCGCGCCGTGTTCCTGGGATTTAGCAAGTCCTTTTTCTGCAGTCGGCGGGGGCGTCAGGGCGCAGGCCGCCCCTGGCACAGCTCTGTGAGGATAGATCTGCTTACACGGAGAAGACAGGAGTTTTTGACTTTCAGAAATGCTCAGTATGACACATCTGAAATCATGCAGGTGGGCATTTTACAATGGAGTGGAAATGTCAGCCCGGCATTGAGAAAGAAGGCGGATTGGAAATGTCTGTTTCTTCAGAGGAATCGATGCAAGGCAACCAGCGGGGGTGGGGGTGGACCCTACAAGAGAGACTTCAGGGAGGAAGAGCAAGGGTGGGGGCGGGGTGGGGAGGCCGGCCCCAGGCAGGGCGGGGGGAGGGGGGGGACCGGCCCCAGGCTGGCCGGGGGGGGGGGGGGGGGGGGGGGGGGGGGGGGGGCAGCAGGTAAGTCAGCAGACAGCCGGGAATGGAGGCAGAGGGTTTTGAGCAGATGGGAGGGGGAAAGTGAGGGGCAGCTGACGCCAGTGGGGGGAGGGGGAGCCCAGGAGGCAGGGATCAGACACCCGTGGAACCTCTGACGGGGGGGGGGAGGGAGATTGGTCCCCCCACCCCGCTGAGAACTCTGGGGCCACGTTACTCATTCACTAAGATTTCGCTGCATTCACGCGTCCAGAGTCCGTGTGGGCCACGACCCCAGGGCCCTGAGTCCTTCGGGACCCGAGAGACCCTCCCGCCCCCCGCGAGGCCGCCCCGGACCCCCGAGAACCTCCGAGGTGCAGGGCCCTGGGGCCCCTCGAGACTCCAGACGCCCCGAGTCCTGGAGTTCCCCGCACCCCCGAGATCCCCAAGACCCTGAGACCTTGCGAGTCCTCCGGGGCCCCCGAGAACCCCCGAGTTCCTGGGCCCCAGGGCTCCCTAGACCCCCGGAGTTCTCCGGAACCCCAAGCCCCTCTACTCGGTGGGATGGAAACAGCACACCCCCTGGGCGGCCGGTCGGGGCCTCCTCCTCCCCTCGCCGCCCCACCCCCACCCCAGCAGGTCCCAGCCACCTCCTCAGCGGGGACCTCCGGCCGCGCGGGGGCGCCACGCTGCGCGGCAGCCGTGCGGGGATGGGGGCGGGGCTGCAGGGAGGAGCCGGAAGCGACGCGCCGCCGGCGGAGATCCCGCCCGCGCCGGCGGAAGTCCCACCCTCCTGCCCGCATGCTCTCGTGTGTGTGCGGCCGCAAGCATGGCGCACTACAACTTCAAGAAGATCACGGTGGTGCCGTCCGCCAAGGTAGGCGGCCCGAGGGCTCGTCCGCGCTCGTCCCTCCCCTTGCCGCGCAAGCCCGGAGGGACCTCTGGGTGGGACAGGGGTCGCTTCCTCCGGCCGGGCCCTCCTCCTGGGTCACGTTCTGTCCGGATGTGGGCCCTGCGGGGTTAGGGTTTTCCTGGGCAGCGACGGTCCTTCTTCAGGCTCCTGTCTCAGACGCGAGGGTCCTCCCTCAGGCGTCAGGGTCCTCCCTAAGGGGTCAGGGTCCTTCCTCGGACATTGAGGGTCTTCCTCAGAGCCGTCAGCGTCCTGCTTCTGAGGTTAGGGTCCTTCCTCAGAGTCGTCAGGGTACCTCCTCCGGGGTGAGAGTCCTCCCTCAGGGGTCAGGGTCCCTCCTCAGAGCTGTCAGGGTCCTGCCTCAGGGGTCAGGGTCCCTCCTCAGGGGTCAGGGTCCCTCCTCAGAGCTGTCAGGGTCCTGCCTCAGGGGTCAGGGTCCCTCCTCAGGAGTCAGGGTCCCTCCTTAGAGCTGTCAGGGTCCCGCCTCAGGGGTCAGGGTCCCTCCCCAGAGGGTCAGGGTCCTGCCTCAGGGGTCAGGGTCCCTCCTCAGAGGGTCAGGGTCCTTCCTCAGAGTTCATGGTTTTCCTTGAGCGTCAGATCAGACCTTGGGATCCTTCTCAGAGAGGAGAGGTTTCCCTTGAGAGTGACCTGACTGAAGCCTCAGAGGGTTCTAGGTACTTGGAAATAAAGGTAACGTTGAGAAAGTGTGGGATGAGGCCTCTGGGGGCTCAGTCAGTTGAACCTCTGACTCTTGATTTCAGCGCAGGTCATGATCTCACTGTTTATGGGATCGAGACCTGCATCAGGCTCTGCGCTGACGGTGCAGAGCCTGTTTGGGATTTCTCCCTCTCTCTCGCTGCTCCTCCCCTGCTCACTGGTGCCCTCCCTGTCTCTCTCTCTCTCTCTCTCTCTCTCTCTCTCAAAATAAACATTTTTTATAAGAAGCATGGGATAAAATTTAGCTGGAAAAAGTGTTTGTAGTTTATATGGTACTGTTAATTGTTAGTCTTTTGACGTTTCAGATAAGTGGATAGAAAATAAACATTTTTGGTGTACTGTCTCTTATTTAATTGCAGGACTTCATTGACCTGACATTATCGAAGACTCAACGGAAGACTCCAACGGTTATCCATAAACATTACCAAATTCATCGCATTAGACATTTTTACATGAGGAAAGTCAAATTTACTCAACAAAATTACCATGACAGACTCTCACAGATTCTAACAGATTTCCCCAAACTGGATGTAAGTGACTCTGGGGGACACATATTGTAATATAAACATGAGCCTTCAGATACTTGGTATTTGTAGCCCGTTTCTGTACTTACCTGACAGACAGTGAAGGAAAAAAATTATTCACTTGTCAGCTTGGTGAGTTGGTGGCAAAGCTGGGAACAGAATACAGGTTTTTTGATTCCTTACTGTTCTTCCTGTCCCCCAACCAAGCTCTGTACGAGAGGGCCTGACGCGGTCTCCTCGGGCTTGCTTTGTGGCTGATAGGCTTGTAGGTACCAACCCAAGCTCTCTCAGAGCTGCGGGCTGTGAACCTGGCGGCTCACCGGCCTGTACGGGCTTCCTCTCGTTCCTCTTTCCAACGCTCCTCTGCCTCTGGCCTCAAGTTGCAGCAGTGGCCTGACGTCCACCAGTGTTTATGTTCCTGTCGCTTCATCACAGTGATGGTCACTTCAGCACTGACCTCTGTTGACTGGTGGGAAGAAATTGCCTGGGGGAGCTATGACTTCTGCACTAAGCTAAAAAGTGAAGTCTTCGCTCTCTGACATCGTACAGTTTGCCTGTTTATCAAGCCGTGGAAAGCAAGAGCAGACGCTGCTTAGAATAAAGTCCCTGTGTAGGAGCACACAGCGGCAGAGTTACCTGGTGGGGTCAGCAGTGCAGGGTGAGAGCCTAGATTGGCCACTGTCCCAAGATAGTATGTAAAGCTAGGTTCAGCCAGAGGGGAAAAGTTGGTTTACGCGACAAGAGTTTCTTTTATATTTAAGGTAATAGTAGTTTGTTTTAAAAAGAGTAGAGACATCTGCTAGTGGACAGGAACGAACTTCACACGTGTCTCCCAGGTGTGCTACAGGGGCTCAGTAGAGGCTCGTTGGATGGGTGGATAGTTTCTTGGGGAAGGGGGGGTACCCTAGAAATTACCTGGAGGAAACAGAAGAATGAGATTATTGGAAATGGGTGTGATATTTGGAAACACCTGATCGGAGCACACAAAATGCTTTGATCTAATTAGTGCCAGCTTTTTGTGGTTCTTTGTAAGAAGTTTTATCTTTTTTATCCTTGGTATCATTTTTAATGCAATACAGGTTTAAATTGTGAACACTCTATTCCTTGTTTTTTAAACCAAAGCTAGCTCTCTGAGAAGAATTTTAGAGCGGAAGGTTGGTATAGTTACGTTCATGGAATCATTGGTGTGTCTCGGGTACTGTTCTAGGCTCTGGAAACAGCAGTAAGAAGTCCTTGTCCTTGTCTAGTGAGGGGAAATCTCTGGTGTGTTGAACGAGAAAGAGTTTGCGGCAGGGACCTGAAGGAAACGAGGTAGTGGGCCGCGGGGCTGCCTCGAGAGAAGCACTGTAGGCACAGAAACAGCAGGTGCAGAGGCTCAGAGGTACAGAGCGTGAGGCCTCGAACCGGCAGACCCAGGAGGTGGAGCTGGGTGTGTGAGGGGAGGGTCCCGGAAAGGAGTGTGAGATGATGTGCCAGTGAGCCGCCTGGTGCGGGGCTCGAGTTCTGTTGTCCGGGAAGCCGTCCAAGTTGAGTGTGGGACGTGCCAAGCCGTGACTTACCAGTTAGGGGATGCGTGGCCTCTGGGGGCAAGAGCCTGCTTGAAGGCTGACGCGCTGTCGTAAGCAGCTGGTGGTGGTTGGAAGAGCTGATGGATTTGCTCGTGGCATCTTGGGCAGTGCAGTTGCCATCCGTCCGGACAGGGAAGCAGGGCGGGTTTGAGGACCAGGAGGAGGGTGGTTCGGATGCTTTGATGGGAGATTTCAGGAAGACATCTTGAGCAGAAGTGCGAGCAGTCTGGAGCTCTGTGACAGGCGTGGCCTAGAGATGTGTGGTGGGACTCAGGAACACGTCCGTGCCTTTAGATCCACATGACATCACCTAGGAGCTGAGCGTGGAGAGAGAAGTGCTCCCAGGAACTCTGATGTTGAGTGTTGGGTGGGAGCACAGGCCGGCAAGGGAGTCTGGGGAGCGGCGGGGGCGAGAGAAGAGCCAGTCAGTCAGTCCAGAGGCCAGTTGAATGGAGAGCGCAGGAAGCGTGAGTGGCCAGCTGCCTGGTGCTGTACAGGGAGCACCCTGGTGAGGTGAAAGTGGGGAGGGGGCTGTTGTGATGAGCTGCTCTGATGGACTGGTGGACGCGATTCTGACTACACCGGGTTCCAGGAAAGAAGAGGCAGTACCTCTCTTCGTGACGTTCCCTCAGAAGGACCGAAGGAACGGAACGGTTGTGGGTTCACGGAGCTTTCCGACTGTTAGAGCTGGGGGGGAATGACACCATGTTTGCAGGCCTGGATTCAGGTCTTGCGTAGGAGCGGGGAGACTGGTGCACAAATGGAGACCCACGGGTGGGGGTGAAGGGGGCCCAGGCCAGGTGGGCAGGCAGAAGTGACCCCTGAGCTCTAGACAGTCCTCAGTCAGGAGAGGACCAGGGAGGAGGCGATGGGATTTAAGGAGAGAAAAAGTCGGGCAGTATTTCCCTACAGAATTATTTTTCAGGTATCACTGACACGTTGGGATGAGAAATGTGCCAGAATGACGGCCTTGTTTCTATTGTAGGATATCCATCCATTTTATGCTGATTTGATGAACATTCTCTATGACAAGGATCATTACAAGTTGGCCTTGGGACAAATAAATATTGCCAAAAACTTGGTGGACAAGTAAGGTATCTTCTTAATAGAGTATCTTTTAAATTATTGTCTGATTTGAAAGGTACCTCATATCTTTTTACTTCTTTAAGTGTGGCTAAGGATTATGTGCGACTTATGAAATACGGAGACTCCCTGTACCGCTGCAAGCAGCTGAAGCGAGCCGCCCTCGGCCGGATGTGTACGATCATCAAAAGACAGAAGCAGAGTTTGGAGTATTTGGAACAAGGTACCTGTTGTACATAAGCAAGGACAGGGTTTAGTGTGTGCTGTTAAGGTACTTGATTCTTGTCAAGACTTCTTTCTGGAGTGCTCTTTTGTTTTATTTTAGACTTAACAGAATCAAAATACTTTTTCCTACCGACCCTTTAAGAAACTGCAACAGGCTAGTTATTACTGAAAAAGCAGGTAGAACTTAAAATGCTTATGAGTTATTAGTACTACATTTTAAAATGTTTACTTTTGAGAGAGAGAGAGAGCGAGAGCGAGCATGAGTAGGGCAGGGGGAGAGAGAGGGAGACACAGAATCCAAAGCAGGCTCTAAGCTCTTAACTGTCGGCACAGAGCCCGACACAGGGCTCGAACCTTGAGCTGTGAGATCATGACCTGAGCCAAAGTCAGAGGCCTAACCAACTGAGCCACCCAGACGCCCCATGAATTGTCAGTTCTATTAAGAGAACATGGGGTGCCTGGTGGCTCAGTCGGTTAAGTGTCCAACTCTTGGTTTCAGCTCAGGTCAAGATCTGGCAGTTAGTGGGATCGAGCCCCATGTTCGGCTCTGTGCTGACAGGGTGGAGCCTGCTTGGGAGTGACTCTCTCTGCCCTGCCGTGTTTGTACTCTTTCGGTCTCTCAGAAATAAACAAACATTAAAAAATACATTTTAAAAAAACGTTAAATTTTTTTTAAAGTTTTGTAATATCTGGGGTGCCTGGGTAGCTCAGTTGATTATCTGATTGTTGCTTTTGGCTCAGGTCATTTCATGGCTGTGGGATCAAGTCCCACATGGGGCTTCGCACTGAGCATGAAACCTGCTTAAGATTCTGTCTGTCCCTCTGCCCCTTCCCCACTTACATATTCGCTCGCTCTCTCCCCCTCCCCTCCCCCCCTTCTCTCTCTCAAATTAAATAGGAGCACCTGGGTGACTTGGTTAAGCGTCTGACCCTTGATTTTGGTTCACGTCATGATCTTGTAGTTCATGAGCTCGAGCCCCACGTCAGGCTCTCTGCTGATAGTGCGGATCCTACTTGGGAGTCACTCTCTCTCTCTCTCTCTCTCTCTCTCTCTCTCTCTCCCCCCCTCTCCCCCTCTCCCCCTCTCTCCCTCTCTCCCTCTCTCTCCCCCTCCATCCCTCCCTCTCCCCCCGGCCCTGTCCCACATGTGCATGTGTGCGTGTGCACTCTCTAAAATAAACTTTATAAATAAATGAAAGCTTTGCAATATGTGTGTATGTGTTAGTGTGAAATTGGTACTCCAGCTTTGGTACATGATTATTTTAAGAGGACTGTTCAAAATTAATGTAGTATTTTTAATGAAACAGTTACTTGCCTGTACATATAATTTATACACTGTAAATGTTCTCAAGTCCTTTGGTTTTGTTTCCCCTTTTCCTGGCATCTTACAGATAATTTGCGACAAGGTTGGAGTACCTGACTGCTTTGCCAGTGCTTCCAGCGATCTGTTTGTTTGGTCTTGAGGGTGGCCTCGTGGCGTCCCTGCCTTGCAGACGACCCATTTGGCGTTGCGTGGAAATAGCCCAGTGCCTCAACAGGAAGTGGTGGCACGCACACTTGCTTCAAAAATGCTTCCCAAATATCCCATTAAGAGTGGTGTGGGCACTGCTTAGACTTGTATCTGGCCTCACTTTTGACCTATTGAATAGGATTGTGGGTACAGCCAGATTTGGGAAGTACGTTTCTATTATGGTGCATCTGCAGCTAATCCATTTTCTATTCATGTTTTTTCTGTCACTCATACTATAAATGTTGGAAGAGGGTTAATATAATCTTGGGCCAGGAGTACAACTAAGTGAAACAGATCTTTGAGTTTCTTAATTGCTCTTAAGAAGTTAAGCACATGTTATGTAAACTTCCCGCAGTGCGTCAGCATCTGTCCCGTCTGCCAACTATTGACCCGAATACGAGGACCCTGCTCCTGTGTGGGTACCCGAATGTCGGCAAGTCCAGCTTCATCAATAAGGTTAGTTTGTCTGATGACAACGCAAGTGACAGAGGACCTGAAACCTGACAGCTACTGTGTCCTGCCCTGTAGGTTGGAGGGTGGCCAGCCAGTTAGTCTGACAGCACTAGCCCTGCTCTAGGCTTAAATAGTCATTTACTTAAAGAGAGGACTGACTGTGTGAATCTAGATTTCTGTTACTGTTTCTATTCTAGTATCTGTTCCTTAGGTTTCTGAGGGATTTGAGATGTTGGGCCTGGTTTTGTTCACACCCGGAGTGAACACACGGTCTCAGCCTCGTCTGGGGGTGGCAGTGCCAGGGACGCTGGGGTCTGCCGTGACGGGCTGCACTTGCTGAAGCAGGCTTCCTGAGGCACTCTGTGAACGTCATTGGTTGGTGTGTCACTGCTCACATCAAGTATTCAGTCCACGTAGTGGGAAGTGGCTGAGTTGCTCTTGATTTGAGTAAGTTCATTAATTGGACTTGAGGGCACTATTTATTTAGTAATAATGGTGCCTCAAGACAGCTTGGCTGAGTTTGAGAGACCTGAACAGGGTCACCTGGGTGGCTCAGTCAGTTAAGCGTCCGACTTCAGCTCAGGCCATGATCTCACAGTTCGTGGGTTCAAGCCCTGCGTCGGGCTCTGTGCTGACAGCTAGCTCGAAGCCTGGAGCCTGTTTCAGATTTTGTGTCTCTTTCTCTGATCCCTGCTCATCCTGTCTCTCTCTCTTTCTCTCAGAAATAAATAAAACGTTAAAAAAAAATTTTTTTTTTTTAAAAGAGAGACCTGAACAGTATAGAAACTGCATGTAAAATGTCGGTTCATAAATAAGTAGATAAAATAAAATGTCAGTTGACAACCAGCAACAGCTCAGGTGCCAGACAACAACGGTTACATGTGTGTGGCGCTTGCTGACAGGAATACTTCCTCTTGAAGCCCATATGCAGGCTCCTACCGTGTCCCCGAGTTGTGCTGATGTGACAGACAAGCTGACGCTCTGCAGTGTCTGGGCCCGTGTCTCAGATGCTTGTGAGCCAATGCTGCGGGGCTAATCAATTAAAATTAACAAACAGTTCAGTTCATCAGTTGCACTGATCACATCTCAAGGTTACATGGTGACGTGTGGCTGGAGGGCCCTGCATTAGCAGTGTAGATAGAGCAAGTCTGTTCTCACAGCAAGTTCTGTGGGGCGTTACTGAGACTGGGCTGGAGCAGAAGCTGACGGATACCTTCCAAGTGCTGGGCCATCCTCACGTCCCAATGCTGTATTTGAACTGTTGTGTCCTGGCCCTGCCTGGTGGCATGAGGAAGTGGAGCCTGTGTGCCTGCGAGAGGGCGCCAGCCTCTGACCTCAAGAGTGTAATCATGGGAGCTCTCTCGCTCGCTCTGTGTTCTGTTGTTTTGTCTTAATACCAAAATTGTTAGTCTCCGTGATGTATAGGTGCCACATTTACCTTCTGTGACAGGGAATAAGGTGCGGAGCTTGTGTGATTGTGGAAGTTTTCGTTTTGTTTCAGGTGACGAGAGCTGACGTGGACGTCCAGCCCTATGCGTTCACGACTAAGTCCCTGTTTGTGGGGCACATGGACTACAAGTACCTGCGCTGGCAGGTGAGAGTTCCCGCCATTCAACACAGGGCTCACGTCTGGGTGGTTTTGTGAACGGGGTTAGATTTCGGTGGTCCCCAAAACACAAGAATGTCTCCCCAGGTCCCAGTGCACTTACAGGGAGACTCCAAAGGGGTGGGACAGGTTCTTGGGGTCCCCGGGAACATCTTCGTGAAGAAAACTCCCGAGCTTCGCAGCTGCCTGAGCGCAGTGCGGGAGGCCAGCAGCTATCAGAGCAGACGGGTGCATCACGTTAGCAGTGCTGCTTCTCATGAGACCAGAGTCTCATTGTCATTTCTGACCCTGTCATCAGGAAGGACATGGATTAGCCACCTAAAAGCATGGGGCAGTTTCCACAGTTGAATTTTATTTTATAAATGATGAAGTCATTCCTAACACCGGGGAGCATTTGCCAGTTCTGTTCTGCTCTGTCGGGGCGCCTGGTGGGCTCAGTCAGTAGAGCAGGCAACTCCTGATCTCCAGGTCATGAGTTTAAGGCCTACGTTTGGCATAGAGCTTATGTTAAAAAAAAGGGGGGGGTCCTTTTCTCAAGGTCATTGGCTGGTTCTTCAGTGAGCTCTGCAGGGTCCACTCATCCCCCTTTTAATATTTAAAGTCTGTGTACTGTTCCGTCATTGCCTTATTTCATTACATCAGTTGGGAGACCTACGTTTTATTGACTAGTATTGTGAGGGCTGGCTTGGGTATGTGAGTCACCTCCAGGATATTCTGGACAAGAAATTTGTGGGTGTGTGCGCTCTGGAGTAACAGACCCGATGCTTAGGTTGTCGATACTCCCGGGATTTTGGACCACCCTTTGGAGGATCGCAACACCATTGAGATGCAGGCCATCACGGCCCTGGCTCACCTACGCGCCGCGGTCCTGTACGTGATGGATCTGTCCGAGCAGTGTGGGCACGGGCTGAAGGAGCAGCTGGAGCTATTCCAGAACATCAAACCTCTCTTTGTCAACAAGGTATGGTGGGGACCGGCGTTTGCGGTTCACAGCCTATACTACGAGGGTAATCATTTCATTGTCTTTCTTCCCTGCTCCAGCCTCTCATAGTTGTAGCAAACAAATGTGATGTGAAGAGGATAGCTGAACTTTCTGAAGACGATCAGGTAAACCCTCTGAATGTTTTACGTCTTACTTAGTCATTGCAAATTTCATTGCAGACAAGCGAAGTTGAAAAGGAACTTTAGCAATACTAGTCCAGATTTTTATTCCCTAGTTTAGATCATCCCCTCAGCGGTTTGTTAGTGGCAGCCTACACCTGACATTTCCCGACCTCTGCTCTTGGAGGACCCGTGCATTTGGCAGGATGGCACGTTTAGCCCTGGAAAGGATCTATGGACTGTTCTATGACCTCGGTGCCTGGAGGTTGCAAAGCGCCTTCAGACGGGCTTTGCCCCTTCAGGCCTCAGGTGGCTGGTTCGCCGGAGCTGTGCTCGTAGAGGTTTCTAGGTAGGAGGGTTCTGCGGGGGTCACATGCCTGCTGCCCACATTTGTGAGTAAACGAGTTTGGGAAATAAGTAGAGAGAGAATGATGAAGAAGGAGTGCCTGTAAACCGGGCAGAACTGTGAGTAGATGGTGTTCGCTGTTTTCCACGAGGCAGGTAAGGTTGTTAGCCCTCATCTTCCGCCCAGACTTGGCCTTGCAACTCTCTACAATAGGCACTTCCAGGATAACTACCTGGAGAAGGTTGGCAGTAGAAACAGAGGGTCTCAGATTCTTGGGCACGTCCAGGCTGACAGGGCCAATCTGGGAGGCACCCTGCGTGGTGGGTCACAGTTGAGTTTTAAGAACTATTGCACTAGAGTAATCTCAATGTGTCCTCATTGCCTGGAGCACGTGTCACTGACCAGCTCCATGTAGAGGGTCTCTTCACGGTGCCTCTGTCTTGTGCTGGTTGGACATCTGATACGTGGTTAGAGGGTTTTAAACAGCTGCACTGCTTTAATGGGCACTGTGCATGTTCATTAAGTTACTAAGTAACTGCTGATATCATAATTTGCTTGTTTGAGAGGACCCAGATTCCTATTAGTAATCTCTGTTTTTTAGGCTAATTGCTTTGGAGAGTGCAGATGAGGGTCAGGTAGTGAAGTCAAAGGTTAGGGGGTGTGTGGCACCAGGTGCTCAGGTGTCGAGGTGAGACATGTCTGGGTTTCACCGTCTGCTAGCCGTGATGGGTGAGGTCCCCACCCTGGGGTGGCTAGTGGTAACTGCTGCATCCCTGCGTTGTCTGTCAGTGGTGTCTTCAGGCAGATCAAATGAAATCTGAAAGCCAATGGGTGGCGGATGCCATTGGGACATGACTGTTGGGCTAACGCGAGGGTGTGGCCTATGGTCTACGCTGTGTGCACTGGTGCTCTGACCGTGGGCGTAGCACTGCATGATGAACGGGGTCACGGCCAGCTCAGGTAGAGGCACAGTGCCTCAGATCACATGCTAGTTGGTGGTGGAGTTGGCTCTCAGACCCCGCCTTTCCCCAGGACCACTGCTGTTTCCAGGAGAGGAGGAAGTCCAACTGGTAAGTGGGAGCCTGTAGTAAAGGTGTTTGACCTTGTTCATGACAAGCTTACTTGTCACGGGATTGGCCCCCTGCATCTGAATGAGGCAGTTAGTGAAGAACCATGCAAGTGAAGCCTCTCCTTTGGAGTCAAGTGATTTATTCATTTTTTGTGTTGTTTTCTAAGGAATTGTCTTAGGCTGAAGACCACGCATTTTATTTAAAAATAGTATTGAAAACATCCTAAAGAAAAGTTTTGTATTTTGATCTTGCCAAGCTCCTTTTTAGGTAATCTCACAGAATGTTTCAGATAGCCTCTGGTTTGCTTCTGTAGTCTGGTTTGATCCTCCCAGCAGTATTTTTTTTATCACAGAAGAATATTGGAGGGGGGGGTCGGAAATCAACATTTTGGGGAAACATCCTTTAGAAGAATTCAAAAACGAGCTACGGCCGGGCTAATTAGTAGTTCTGATCACCATGTGAAGAACAGTAAGAATTGTTTGTAGGGAAGTAGAAAGTAATAATGGCCCTCCTGTTTTTCTTCTGTCTTTGCAGAAAATATTTGCAGATTTGCAGGCCGCAGGATTCCCTGTGGTTGAGACTAGCACCTTGACGGAGGAAGGGGTTATTCAGGTGAAAACCGAGGTCAGTGCTCCGTCCATACCTTTGCCACCTTTCTCATGAGATGTGTCTGCCGTGGAAGGGCTTTCCGTCTAGGTTGGGGACGGTGTGCACCACACTGAGCCCTGGTCCCCCCTGCCCCGTCCAGACGAGGGGTTTGGAGAGATGACCTGACTCCTTCTGCAGGGGACTTGAATTTCATGTACAGCCTGCTATCCTTGACCTGCCGGGATGTCTGTGCCAGCTATACTCTTATGGAACTTCTTCAGAAGCAGAAGGAAAAAAAAAGCATGGAAGAGACATTTCCTGTTAGATCTCACTTGTGATTCTGATCATTTTTGCATCCTTGTTATTTTTACCTGAAATGAAAAGAAATGGCAGGTCCGATGCTGTCAGTTGGCTTGGCTTTATTGCTCCAGTGACCCTGGCTAGGGAGCCTGGCACGAGGGTCACTGGTGGTGGAAGCAAGCCCAGGTGGGATGTGGGATGTTGCCCCAGCCTGGGCCTGGCCTAGGAAGGAAGAGGCCTGCTCCCTCTGAGTATGTGGTCTGCCCCCAGAGTCACCGGGACCTTGGGGTGATCCCCAAGACGGCACCAGCGGATGTGACTCCTGAGGCAAAGCGTAGAGCGGGGCTCGAAGCTTGGAACAGAGTCTGCTGGTTACCGTGGAGTCTGGTTCCTCTCCCACACCCCCATATCCAGCCCTGAAGGTGGGTGCCCTGTGAACCATATCCGGTTTTCTCACCTTCTCAGGCTTGTGACAGGCTTCTGGCTCATCGGGTTGAAACCAAAATGAAAGGAAATAAAGTGAACGAGGTGCTGAACAGGCTGCATCTGGCCATGCCGAACAAGAGAGACGACAAGGTGAGACTGCCCTTCCCAGGAGCTCGGGAGTGAGACACCTGTGCCATCTGTCGACACAGGCCAGCACCCGCTTCACGTGGGGCTCATGGGCAGGGTCCACGGGTGCCATGTGCACACACGCCCATGCCCGCCCACGTGGCTGTCACAGTGAGCTTGAGTTTCTCTTCCAGAGTAAAGGTTGTGTCCTGAAGTATAAAAGTGCCGAGGTAACCCTGTTCACTCCACCAGACGTGGTTACTGGTAACTGTCTTGTTGATCCCATAAGTCCTTCTGATGTGTGAGCGTAGTTTTACAAATTTTTAAACGTAGACGTGTATTATATTCTTTAAAATAGTTCTGTATTCTATTACAAACCATGCTCAGCTGCGTGTCTTTGTTCATCATAAGTCTTTATCTGCAGAGTGAGTTTTCAGTAAGACATTGAGAGAGCATTGTCCCCAGAAGTGCCTTCCTGGGATATGCTGCACGTCCCCCCATCAGTAGCTGCTGTCAGTCTAATCGGTGATTTTCCACTGCTGGAATTTCTTTTTTTTTTTTTTTAATGTTTTATTTATTTTTGAGAGAAAGACAGCATGAGCAGGAGAGTGTCAGAAAGAGAGGGAAACACAGAGTCCAAAGACAGGCTTCAGGCTCTGAGCTAGCTGTCGGCACAGAGCCCGACGCGGGGCTTGAACCCACAAACTGCGAGATCATGACCTGAGCCGAAGCTGGATGCTTAACTGACAGAGCCCCCCAGGTACCCCTGGAATTTTTTTTTCTTTTTAAAAACAAATTTTTTTTTAATGTCTTTATTTTGAGAGACTGAGAGTAAGCGGGGAGGGGCAGAGAGAGAGGAGACACAGAATCTGAAGCAGCTCCAGGCTCTGAGCTGTCGGCACAGAGCCCAAGGGGGGCCTGAACCCACAGACTGTGAGATCATGACCTGAGCCGAAGTCGGACACTTAACCAACTGAGCCAACCAGGTGTCCCTGGAATTTCTTTAATGATCGGTTTAGGCAAGCATTTTTTTAATTTTTGAACAATTTATTTTTGAGTAATCTCTACACCCAATGTGGGGCTCGAACTGACAACCCTGAGATCAAGAATTGCAGCGAGCCAGCCAGGTGCCCTGCCAAGCCTGCATTTTTCATGTGCTGATTAGCCTATTAGTTCTTCAGGTCATTTATCTTTTCCTCGTTTAATTTATGATTTTTATGTTAAGGAAATCAGACTCTCATGTGTTCTTTTTTAAAATAGGCTCCATGCCCAGATTGGGTCCCATTGTGGGGCTCAAACTCACAACCCTGATACCAAGACCTGAGCTGAGAGTGAGTTGGATACTTGACTAAGCCACTCAGGCACCTCCAGACTCTTCTGTGTTCTGTGGGGTGTGTTTTTTTTTTTTTGATCATTTGCTTTTTGATTTCGGTTTTCTTTCTCTGCTTCAAAGAAATTTTACATTTTTAATACAGGATATTTAATATTTAACAATTTTAATATATGCTGTTCACTAATGTTAATATTTTTTACAACAACTGGGTTTGTGTTCTGCATAGGAAATATTTTTTTCCTATACTAGGATGGTTTGATTATCTTAATTTTTCCTGTTTTGAACAGAAGTTTTTGCTCAGACTTCGCATTTGAATTGTTTTTAAGAAGCACATGGAGCACGGGGCGCCTGGGTGGCTTAGTCGGTTAAGCGTCCGACTTTCACTTAGGTCATGATCTCGCGGTTCGTGGGTTCGAGCCCCGCGTCGGGGTCTGTGCTGACTGCCAGCTCGGAGCCTGGAGCTTATTTCAGAGTCTGTGTCTCCCTCTCTCTCTCTGACCCTCCCGTGCTCACGCTGTCTCTCTCGCCTAGAAATAAATAAAAATATTAAAAAAAAAAAAAAAAAAGAAACACATGGAGCAGCTACTGAGCTCAGTTTGCCTGGCTAGTCCTTAATCTCAGGACTGGTGATCGAATACTGTATGTTTCCATTGAATTCTCATATGGACTGGCTTCGTGTCTAGATTTCTGTGGTCTCCTTTTTTTTTTTATTTTTTCTTTTTTTTTTTTGGTTTTATTTATTTTTGAGACAGAGCACAAGTGGGGGAGGGGTAGAGAGAGAGGGAGACACAGAATCTGAAACAGGCTCCAGGCTCTGAGCTGTCAGCATAGAGCCCGATGCGGGGCTTGAACCCACAAACCGTGTGACCATGACCTGAGCTGAAGCCGGATGCTCAACCGATTGAGCCACCCAGGCGCCCCTCCTTTATTTTCTCTTGTATCACTTTTTTGTTCATAATTTTTCTCGAGAATCATGGTATTTATTTTTTCTAGATAAACTTCAGATCAGCTGTGGAGTGCTTCTGGTTTCCGTGCCCAGCTGGCCCTCTCCACCCTAGGGTCTGTTCGTTCTGAGTTGGTCTGGCTTCGCCTTGCCCTTGCAGACGGAGAGTGTGCCTCTGGCTTTTTACTTTCCTGTTTCTTTTGCATCCGGCAAGGCATTTCATGTCATTCTTTCCGGTGATGTGTCCTCAGGAGAGGCCCCCCTTCATCCCCGAGGGAGTGGTGGCACGCAGGAAGAGAATGGACACTGGGGAGCCCAGGAAGAAGCGGGTAGGTCTGCTCCAGGGGGCGCATAAGTCCAGGTGTGCACCGAGGGTGTCCTGGCCTGTGTCCTCAGGCTCTGGGACCACGGCTGTGACCGACGAAGGCCCCTCACCTCATGGGTGGGAGGGAGGTGACCGTGAACACCGCGCAGATGGGAGCAGCGGGTGTGCCGGGAATGGGAGCTGGGCCGCACAGGCCTTAGAGTGATGGGCTCTCGGCCTGGAGCAGAGGCTTCTCCCAGGGCTTGGGGGGCCCGGCCTTCGTGCACCTGGAAGGCCGGCAGGAGCTCATGAGAGTTGTCTGCTCTTTGGTTGCAGGAACGAGACCTTGAAGTGGAGCTAGGAGACGACTATATCTTGGACCTTCAGAGTAAGGGCCGGCGACCCCGTCAAGACGCTGTGGGGGGTTCAGGGCCCGCTCGCCCTGTGGTTGCGCCCTTGTCTCTTTCTCAGAGATGAGGCCGCGTGCGGGTGCTGCTGTGGCCTCAGGAGGAGGGTGGTTTGTAGCATGTGTGGCACAGGTGCTGAGTCCACTGCTGCCTTTGTCCCCCCTTCCCCCCCCCCACTCGGCCTGCGGTCCCGAGGCGCTGGGCAACCCCGGGGGTATTTGGAGTCCCTCTTCCGAACTGTCTCTTTGCTGAGGTGTTAGGTGCAAACACTCTATCTTCTTCATGGAGAGATGTGTGTAAGAACGCGTTTTGGCACATGGCGCTTGATGGTATTACAAAGTGCAGGGAACATAACTTTTTTTTTTAACCTCAGAGTACTGGGATCTCATGAACTCTTCTGAGAAGCACGATAAGATACCCGAGATCTGGGAAGGCCACAATATAGCTGATTACATTGACCCCGATATCATGCAGGTTTGTGTCTCCTGTTCCATTGTGATTTGTATTCCTTCTGCCTGCTCGTCCCTCGTCCCTTCTGCTCCCCGTGCCGTCTCGGCCACAACCGATGTGGGGCAGGTGCGCTCCGGCAGCCACGGCCCCCATCCTCCTCTCCTGGAGCTTTGCTCCTCCGTGGCTGCCTCCTGTTCACTGTGACTCAGCCTGTAGTGCCCGTGGATCCCTCCACTTGAAAAACAAAACCCTTCTTAAGCCCCAGCTCCTCTTTTCGTTGCTCTGCTGCCTTTCTCCCCCTCAGCGAAGCCTTTTGAAAAACACAGTGTTTCCTGTCCGCGCTCGCTCGTTTCCTGCTCCTTCCCACATGCTGCCCTGGCTGTGCAGCTTCAGGCTGCGGGTCTCCAGGGAGGAAACCCTGCACGAACCTCCTCCTCCTCCCTGTTCCTCCTTCCCTTGAATTCTCTGCTCTCTGTGGCCTGCTTCTCCTCCTCACCTGTGCTCTGCTCACGCACGGTGCACGTCCCAGCGCAGGGGCCCGGTCACGGCTGGCTTCACGCTCTGCTTGTGCCTCGTCGTTGCTCTGAGCGTGTGGGTTCACGGCCTGCGATTGGCCTGCCCGTCCCTGCCCACCTCCCTCCCCCCGTGCTTTTCCCATCAGCTGAGGCATGGCCGCATCTGCCGCGTTGCCATCGGGGTTTCTTCGGTTACGGTGTGCATACGTGCATACGTAATTCGCCTCTAATGTCGTTTTCTAGATTTTAGTTTTTTAAGTAATCTCTAAAACCAGTGAGGGGCCTGAACATAGAACCCCGATATCAAGAGTCACACAGTCCACTTGCTGGGCCAGCTGGGCACCCTGTAACTTCTTTTTATTAGCTCTTCAGTCAGCAGTGGTGTTGGCTTGTGTTTGAGTCATCATTGAGTTTAATTATAATTCTTTTTCAAGAAATTGGAAGAGTTAGAAAAAGAAGAGGAGCTGAGAACAGCGGCAGGCGAGTACGACAGCGAATCTGACAGTGAAGACGAGGAGATGGTGGAGATCCGCCAGCTGGCAAAGCAAATTCGGGAGAAAAAGAAGCTGAAAATTCTGCAGTCCAAGGAGAAAAACACGCAGGGGCCCAGGATGCCTCGGACTGCTAAGAAGGTAAGTTCTGTGCTTCCAGAGTGGCAGGACCGGTTTCTGCGGCATTGGTTGCTTGCACAGCCCTGCTAAATGTAGCACATCTGCCCAGACCTGGCTGTGGGATAGCACGTATTTGGTTTGGTGACACGTACTGACTTTTGAGGTTGGTCGAACCCTGATCTTTTGATTTTGCTGATGGCACTGTCACGTCAGCAAGAGCTGACATCCAGGCTCAGTACTGGAGGGTTCAGCCTCTCTGCAGTTGTACAGATTGAGGTTGTGAGTCATGATTTGTGGCAGTAAAGCCGTCGCTTAACGTGTTCCTATTCTTTAGCTTCTTTAGTATATTTTGCCATTTATAGAAACTTTTAAGCTGAGCAGCTTAAATCCTCGGGCAGCATATGAGGCAGCTCCTGTGACTAGGACAGGGAGAGTCGCACTTCAGCCACAAATGGGTCAAATGATGTCAGAATTCGTTCAGTCTCTGCTCTGTCTTTGTAGGTCTTTCTGTCCTGCCCCCTGCTTTTGTCAGGGTGGCAGGTAAGGCCAGGTGTCACCCTCAAACCACAGGATGTGACAGAAAGTGGGGGGAAGCTTCCCAAAGATAGGATGACGGTCAGGGCAGCTAAAATATAATGGGAGAGGAAGGAAAATAATGGCATTCCAGATACCTCTCGTATTAATGTGTCTGAAGTACTATTTTCACGTGATGGCAGACGAGTGGTTCTTAGTAGATAAGACCTCCATCTGTCTGCCCAGTAGTGCTCAGTGGGTTTGGGAGAAGATGCTGTCTCTGGAGTCTTGGGGCATGTCATGCGACCTCAGTGTCAGTGACCCTTGCATGCAGAGACCCCTGCAGGGTAGTGGAGAATTCAAGGGCATGAAGTGTATGTCGTCTTGCATGTAGCCACGGCCTGGGATATACTGGTTTCCATGAGCTTCAGTGAACCGTCCAAAAACATGAACGTTGGGCCTAGTTAAAAGACACCATTTCTAAAAGAAATGTATCATAGATCATTGTAAAAGGTACACTTTCCTTTTACAATTTTTTTAAGCATTTTATGAAACTAATTTTGCCTATAACAGATACCTTTTCCCTTGTGTTCAGGTTCAGCGGAAAGTGCTAGAGAGTGAGATGCGTAGTCTTGGCGTTGACATGGATGACAAGGACAACGTAAGTGCACGCACACGGTCTCAGTTAGAAAACGAGACTCGTAGAAACCTGGGAGGCTGCAGACATGATCAAAGAAGAGATGTGGACTTTGAGTATGTCTGTTGAGCATCACTGGAAGTGGCTGGCTGAGAATGGAACGTGTTTGTCCCACTGCTGTCCATGTGCCCCATGGGATGGCTCAGGACTGTCAGCTCAAGGGACTGTGCGCTAATGCAGGGGCTGTCTTCAGACTCCGTTCCTGTTCACCACATGAGAATTTAGGAACGCTTTGCACACTCCCATCACTTTGCATTAAAACTTATCCCTGAGCATGGAACGGCTTCCGGGCATTACTCTGATGTGTCAGTAATAACATCAGTGATGTGAGATGGCCTTAGTGCATCTGTCTTTTTTAATATTTCATTATATATACATCGTGTTCCGTTTCAGGTTAGTATATGAAAAATAGAATACTATTAGTATATAGAAAAATAGAAACTAGAAAGGAAGAAAGAAATCACTTGTGTTCACAGTGCACAAAAATAATCTAGGTTAACATGCAGCGTATACCTTTTCCAATTTTCATGCAGACGCCTTACTTAAATCTTTAAGATGTAACTATAACCCTATTCTATATATTGTGTCTATATTTTCATTGAGGCATAAGCCATTTTTTTGTTGTTTATTAAAGTTTATTTTTTTGGGGAGAGAGTGTTTGAGCAGGGGAGGGGAAAAGAGGGAGAGAGTCCCAAGCAGGCTTCATGCGACAGAGCCCATCTCTGGGCTCGAACTCAAAACTGTAAGATCATGACCTGAGCGGAAATCAAGAGTTGGACGCTTAACCAACTGAGCCAAATAGGCGCCCCAAGCATTTTTTATTTTTGGATAATTTTTCACATTTTTTTTGAGTAAAAAATTTTAGTTTCTTTTAGACCTCAGTTTGGTTGCAGTTCAAAAATTCATTTGCTGTTAGAACATAAGGTGGTGTGTAAGAAATATACAGTAAATTAAGAGAATTCGTGTCTGGTGAGCATACAAATTGCAATAGAATATCAGAAAACAAGACATAAACTTATTTTAAAAATGTTTTACTCGAACTTTAATTTTGGTGACTGAAGTCTTCATGGAGCATCTTAGCTTCAGTTTAGTGACCAGAAACCTGAGGGTTTGTTGAGTCAACACGAGAGGGGCTCGGGTTGTAAATAGTTCAGCACTGTTTTCCTGGAAGCCCAAAGATTAGAAGGGGTTTCAGATAACTCAGAATTCCGATCTTTTTTCTTGATGAATTAATGCTGGAGCATATACATTTTTGTGTGAAATAATTTTCTCATATTCTGGATTATTTCAGCAAAACATTCCTAGAATTGGAATAATCAAAATCAAAAGATAAGATTCATCGTGTTAAAGCTCCTTTCTGAAGGGGTTATACTAATTTGGATTTTTAGTAGCCACGTATTAGGCCTATGCTGCTTGCCTGGAGCATTATTTTAACAAACATCCGTTAGCGTCTGGCTTCTGACCATTGGTGCAGACTGCCCACGCTCCTGTCCAGGTGTGGTGGTGTTCTTTGGACAGGACATGGGTGAGCGAGGCGCCCACCAGCGGGAGCACTGTGGCCTCACCGAGGGGCAGTCAGCATGGCTTTGCTTCGCTTCAGCTTCCTGAGGGCTGTCCCCTGTGTTCAGGTAGATGGCCCCAGAGCTGGGAAGAGAGGACACATTACAGTGAAAATAGCAGTTAGGATGCCAATCTCGTGACCTAGGGGAAGGGACAGCATTGGGGAATGGCCAGTTTTAAGTAAATGCTTTCTAATGGAGTTACAATCATTTACGTAAAGCAGCCGCATTGAGTGGAAAAGAATATTTGACTGATAACGTGAAGTTATCTATGTGTGTGTGTGTGTATATATATACATATACGTTGTGTATTTTTTTTTAATGAGTATTAGGCAGAACTTAATTAGAATATAAGAGAACATCAGGAAAGAAAAATAGTATGAAATCTCTCTTTACAGAGAGGGGACATTTGAAAGTGAATGCCCCAACTATGTATATTTTTAAAGAGCTTTAGTTTGTTTTTTGTTTTTAACTTTTTATTTATTTTTGAGAGAGACAGCATGAGCAGGGGAGGGTCAGAGAGAGAGGGAGACACAGAATCTGAAACAGGCTCCAGGCTCTGAGCTGGCAGTCAGTACAGACCCCGATGTGGGGTTCGAACCCACGAACCGTGAGATCATGACCTGAGCTGAAGTCGGACGCTTAACCAGCTGAGCCACCCAGGCGCCCCAAGAGCTTTAGTTTATTTGATAATGGCATTAAAAACTATGTGTCCTGTCTCCCTGTCAGTATGATTTCGTGTTTGTGATTCCTTGTAAGCCTGGGGGCTGGGCTGGGGTCCTACAGAACTGAATTTGCTCTTTGTGCTTTCCAGGCCCATTATGCAGTCCAGGCCAGAAGGTCCCGGAGCACTACTAAGAAGAGAAAACGGGATGACTCTGTTCCGCCCACGTCTGTAACCCGGAGCCGCAGCTGCTCTCGGACTCCACGGGACGTCTCTGGCCTTCGGGACGTCAAGGTTAGTCCCCTGTGATGTGCAATAAAAAACAGTGATCTCTACTGTTAATGACTCCAGGGTTCAGGGAACATACCCACAGCTACCATTTAGAAGGCGGGGACTGCAGGTGGGTGCTGGATATTCTAGACCCTTCCCTAGGTGCACCATTCCCTACCAATGTCGTTTCTTGGGGATGGACAGAATCATGGTGTCATAGGGCACCAGGTGATGTGAGCCCCAAGCCAGCCTTGCAGGAGTAAGCCAGAAAGCATCCCTATTCAGCACCTGGAGGCCCGAGCCCCTACCAACAACCAGATCCTTCAGGGAACCAGCCCAGAGGGAGCTGTTTGGGTTAGTCTTTTGGGAAAGACATTTTGGACGTACACAGCCTCTTTTGCTGAAACTTTTAAAATTAAATGAACACAAAAATTGGTACTTTTGGCATTTTGACAATTCAGGTATAAGAAAAAGTTTGTATATAAACTGGCCAACAGTCTACGTGATGGAAGCCTGGGATTTGCATTCTACCATGCCATCTCTTTCTAGAAATCTGAATTTTAATCCTGGCATTATAATTTGTCAGATGGGAGTATAGTTTCATGGGCTGGTTCTCTGTTTTCTTTTGTGTCTAAGAGGGAATTGCAACAGATGTCCCCTAATCCTCCAGGATCTTGCAGACACAGAGCTTGTCTAGAAATAACATTCATTCCCATCTTCATTCTCATCATGCAGACAGTTGAGTTCCTACAGACACAGTGGGTCCTAGAGTGACTTGTTGGCACTTCTCACAGAGTAGATCTGGACCCTTAAGACCTACTCTTTTTTTTTTTTTTTTTTACAAATACTTTATTGTCAAATTAGTTTCCACATAACACTCAGTGCTCATCCCCATAAGTGCCCTCCTCCATGCCCATCCCTCCTCCCCCCCACATCCATCAGTCCTCAGTTTTTGTCAGCATTCAAGAGTCTCTCATGGTTTGCCTCTCTCCCTTTCCCCCACCATTTCCCCCCTTCTTCTCCCCCTTGTTCCTCCGTCAAGTTCCTCCTAATCCTCCTATATGTGCAAACATATATTTGTCCTTCTCTGCCTGACTTATTTCGCTCAGCATAACACCCTCAAGGTCCATCCATGTTGCTACACGTGGCCAGATTTCATTGTTTCTCATTGCCATGTAGTATTCCATGGTATAGATAAACCACATCTTCTTGATCCATTCATCTGTTGATGGACACTTAGGCTCTTTCCATGTTTTAGCTATTGTGGAGAGTGCTGCTATGAACATTGGGGTACATGTGCTCCTATGCCTCAGCATTTCTGTATCCCTTGGGTAAATTCCTAGCAGTGCTATTGCTGGGTCATAAGGGAGTTCTATTGTTAGTTTCCTGAGGAACCTCCACACTGTTTTCCAGAGGGGCTGTACCAGTTTACATTCCCACCAACAGTGTAGGAGGGTGCCCGTTTCTCCACATCCTCGCCAGCATCTAGAGTTCTCTGATTTGCTCATTTTAGCCACTCTGACTGGCGTGAGGTGGTATCTCAGTGTGGTTTTGATTTGTATTTCCCTGATGAGGAGGGATGCTGAGCATCGTTTCATGTGTCTGTTGGCCATCTGGATGTCCTCTTTGGAGAAGTGTCTGTTCATATCTTCTGCCGATTTCTTCACTGGGTTGTTTGTTTTTCGGGCGTGTAGTTTGGTGCGTTCCTTATAGATTCTGGATATTAACCCTTTATCTGATATGTCATTTGCAACTATCTTTTCCCATTCCGTTGGTTGCCTATTAGTTTTCTGGGTTGTTTCCTTGGCTGTGCAGAAGCTTTTAATCTTGATGAGGTCCCAACAGTTTATTTTTGCTCTTGATTCCCTTGCCTTAAGACCTACTCTTAACCAAATAATGAAAAGGCACATGGACACTCAGTAGCTAACATGTTTTATGTGTCCTTTTGCTTTCCAGATGGTTAAAAAAGCCAAGACCATGATGAAGAATGCTCAGAAGAAGATGAACCGCCTGGGGAAGAAAGGAGAAGCAGACAGACATGTGTTTGATATGAAGCCCAAGCACTTACTCTCCGGAAAGAGGAAAGCTGGGAAAAAGGACAGGAGGTAGAGTCCTCTGCAGCTGAGATGGTTTGGCCAGACCGTTTGTTTCCTGGTCTGGTCCAGTTTCACCAAACAGGAGTCCTGACCTATAAACTGAAAATTGCAACAACATAACCTGATGCGCTTGTTGCTTTGCTGTACGTCAGGGTGTGCAGGTGTGGGAGATGTTTACCACTGCGTAAATAGTACAAGTACCTGAGCAGACTGGTTTCTGCGTCTGGTGGGGTTGTGATCACTTCACGTCTGCAGAACTGGAAATATTGAGTGATGGAAATACTTGTTCTGATGGAGAAGAATCTTACTCTCTTCTGTAAGAGGGAACTTTGGTGCGTGCACGCGTATAGTCTCTCAAAGAAAGCATCTCCTTGCAGCTGTGGGCAGAAGGCTGGCAGCCCTGTCCTGGAGATGTAAGAGTGAATACCAGTGCTAGATTATTTTCTAGTTTTTTTGTACAACGTGTGCATCGTTGCAATCTATTTTCAACGAGTTTATCTAAAATAAACTTCTGAAAGAAAGTGGTTTTGATTTAGTTTGTTGTTTGGGGTTTTTTTTGTTTTTGTTTTGTTCTTGTTTTTTTGTTTAGTTACAAACCCCTGTCAATGTGGCCAAATGGAAAGGGAGAAAAATAAATTATTTTGTTTTTCAAAACAAAACACTTTTTTGTGGGGTAAAACATTGTTTAGGCACCAGAGCAGTTGAGCTAGGCATCCCCTGCTGAGGGAACCCAGAACTGCATGTGTTCAGAGAAGCAGACACCCTAACATTCCTGCAGAACCCCCTCCTGGACTATGTTTTCAGTTACTCTGAGTTGAAGTTGTGCTGTACATGTCAGCTCAGAACCCCCACGCACAGTGCGATGTAGGAAGTTAGCATATCAAAGTATTAAGTGTTTAAAATATCACTTTTTAGGGGCGCCTGGGTGGCTTAGTCGGTTAAGCGTCCGACTTTTACTTAGGGCACGGTATCGTGGTTCGTGGGTTCGAGCCCCGCGTCGGGCTCTGTGCTGACTGCCAGCTCAGAGCCTGGAGCCTGTTTCAGTCTGTGACTCCCTCTCTCTCTGACCCTCCCCTGCTCACGCTGTCTCTCTCTCTCCTAGAAATAAATAAAAATATTTAAAAAAATGTTTAAAAAAAAAAAAATAAAATATCACTTTTTGACCTTAAAACAGTGGTGGTGTTACCACCACTTAACGCACAGTCTCCAGCGGAGCGCGCCTCCTGGGGCTGAATGCTTGTCAAGTGTGCACTGTGGGACGGGCTTTTGTGTTCTGTAATGTGATGTGATTTTCTTCTTACAGCACAGGTAAGTCTAAGAGCTGCTGCATTTTGGGAATACAAAGTAAGATTATCATGTTATGTGTGCTGAAAAGATTCGTTAAGAGTTCAGAAGGGGAGAGAAACACTGTGGTGTTGGGGAGGCCCAGGGAGCCCATCCCTTTGCAGGGATCGTGGTTGCACTGGTGCTCAGAGAATCTGCCTGCGGTAAGTGTTTTAGAAGTTGAGTCTCTCTGGAGGTTCGTGTCTTGTAGGGAAGAGCTTGGTTGGCAAATCCATTAATTTTAATTTTGGTTCGTTTTAGCCCTTATGGCTTAATGTTCACCTATCCCCACACCTACTTTAAAATAAAAAGAAAAGGTGGACCAAAAATCATAAAATATCCAGGCGTAAACCTAACCAAAGAGGTGAAAAGTCTATACACTGAAAACTATAGAAAGCTTATGAAAGAAATTGAAGAAGATACATAAAAAAGTGGGAAAACATTTCACGTTCGTGGATTGGTAGAACAAATATTGTTAAAATGTCAATGCTACCCAAAGCAATCTACATATTCAATGCAATCCCTATCAAAGTAACACCAGCATTCTTCACAGAACTAGAACAAACAGTTCTGAAATTTGTATGGCACCAGAAAAGACCCTGAATAGCCAGAGCAATCCTGAAAAAGGAGACCAAAGCTGGAGGCATCACAATTCCAGACTTCAAGCTGTATTACACAGCTGTAATGAAAGTGCGCCACTGGCACAAAAATAGACACACAGATTAATGGACCAGAATAGAGAACCTAGAAATGGACCTACAAACAGAGGGCCAGCTGATCTTTGACGAAGCAGGAAAGATAATCCAATGGAAAGAAGACCGTCTCTTCAGCAAATGGTGTTGAGAAGACTCTACAGCGATGTGCAGAAGAATGAAACTGGATCACATTCTTACACTATATACTCAAAATGGATGAAAAACCTTAAGTTGAGACAGGAAGCCAATTCCTAGAGGAGAAACCAGGTAACAACCTCTTGGACCTCGGCTGCAGCAACTTCTTATTTGACATGTCTTTGGAGGCAAGGGAAACAAAAACAAAAATGAACTACTGGGACTTTATCAAGATAAAAGGCTGTTGCACAGCCAAGGAAACAATCATCAAAACTAAAAGGCAAAAGACAGAATGGGAGAAGATATTTGCAAATGACATATCAGGTAAAGGGTTAGTATTCAAAATGTATAGAGAACTTACCAAACTCACCCAAGAAACAATCCAGTGAAGAAATAGGCAGAAGACATGAATAGACACTTTCCCAAAGAAGACATCCAGCTGGCAAACTGATATGTGGAAAGATGCTCAACATCGCTCATCAGGGAAATACAAATCAAAACCACAATGAGGTACCACCTCATACCCATCAGAGTGGCTAAAATTAACAACTTAGGCAACAACAGATGTTGGCAAGAATGTGGAGAAAGGAACCCTTTTCCGTTAGTGGTGGGAATGCAAACTGGTGCAGCCATTCTGGAGAACAGTGTGGAAGATCCTCAAAAAGTTAAAAATAGAACGACCCTACAACCCAGCAATTGCACTACTAGGAATTTATCCAAAGGGGATAAAAAGCTGATTCAAAGGGGCACATGCACCCCAATGTTTATAGTAGAATGATCAATAATAGCCAAATTATGGAAAGAGCCCAAATGGCCAGCAACTGATGAATGGATAAGCAAGATGTGGTGTATACGTATATACACAATGGAATACTACTAAGCAATCAAAAAGAACAAAATCTTGCCATTTGCAACAACCTGGGTGGAACTAGAGTGCATTATGCTAAGCAAAATAAGTTAGGGGCGGCTGGGTGGCTTGGTCGGTTAAGCGTCTGACTTCGGCTCAGGTGATGATCTTGTGGTTCGTGGGTTCGAGCCCCACATCGGGCTCTGCTGACAGCTCAGAGCCTGGAGCTGCTTCAGATTCTGTGTCTCCCTCTCTCTGCCCCTCCCCTGCTCATGCTGTCTCTCTTTCTCAAAAAAAAAAAAAAAAAAAAAACATTAAAAAAATTTTTTTAATTCAAAATAAGTTAGTGAAAGGCAGATACAGGATTTCACTCAAAATGGAATTTAATAAAACAGAAGAACATAGGGGAAGGGCAGTACAAATAAGATAAATACAGGAGACAAACCATAAGAGACTCAAACACGGGGAACAAACAAGGTTGCTGGTGGAGGGACGGGTGGAGGGACGGGCGAAATGGGGGATGGGCATTAAGGAGGAGGGCGCTTGCTGGGAGGAGCACTAGGTGTCATACGTAAGTGATGAATCACTAAATTCTATTCCTAAAATCGTTATTACACTATGTTAACTAACTTGGATCTAAAAAAAAAAAAAAAAAAAAAAACGGTACCCCTGGGGGTCTCAGTCAGTTGAGCATCCAACTTTGGCTCAGGTCATGATCTCACGGTTTGTAAGTTCAAGTCCTGCGTTGGGTTCTCTACAGTCGCTGTGGAGCTTGCTTCAGATCCTCTGTCCTACCCTCTGTACCTCCCTGGCCCATGCTCTCTTTCAAAAATAAACATTAGGAAAAAAAATAAAAAGGCAGGAAACTTGGAACAGTTATCCAAAGAAGGTACACAATCAACCACGCACATGAGAAGATGCAGAAAATCAGTACTATAGAGAAATGAAATGAAACCCATGATGAGCTCACTCCCACTAGGACAGACACAGGAGAAATAGCAGGTGCTGCCTAGGTTGCAGAGAAAAGGAGCCCTTGTGCACCATTGGTGGGAACGCAGACTGGTGCAGATGCTCTCGAATACGGTATGGAGGCTCTTCAAAAGTTAGAATCATCATGAGCCAGCAATCTCTTCAAGGTATAAATCCAAAGGAATTTGAAGTAGGTTCCCAAAGAGATGGGCACCCTCAAGTCTCTTGCAAAATTGCAGTATCCACTAGGAGAAAGCAGAAGTCCGTGGGGGGATGGATGGATGGATGGATACAGAAAATGGCAAGTGTACACAGAGGAGTATTGTGCAGTCTTTAAAAGATAGGAAGCCCTAACACATGTGAAGTATGGATGGACTGTGAGGACCCTGCCGAGTGAGAGGAGCCATTCACAAAAGGACGAATGTCCAGAATCTACCCTGAAGTATCCAAACTAGTCAAAAACCTAGCAAGAGGGAATTAAAGAGTGGGAACTAGGGGAGGAGGAGGAGTTAGTGCTTACTGGGGACAGAGTTTCAGTTTTGCAAGACGTAAAGGTTCTAGTGATCTGTTGAACAGCAATGTGAATATACTTAACTGGTATTACACAATTAAAAATGGGTTAAGATGCATATTTAGAGGCACCTGGGGGCTCAGTCAGTTAAGCGTCCGACTTCGGCCCAGGTCATGATCTCATGGTTCATGGGTTCGAGCCCCGTGTCGGGCTCTGTGCTGACAGCTCAGAGCCTGGAGCCTGTTTCAGATTCTGTATCTCCCTCGGGGGCCCTCCCCTGCTCGCTCGCTCTCTCTCTCTCTTTCTCAGAAATAAATAAAACATTTTTTTTAAATGCATATTTAATGTTTAGGATTTTTTTACCATTAAAAAAACAAAAACTCCCAGCAAAGGAAAACCCTGGATCAGGTGGCTTCACCCGTGAATCCTACCAAATATTTAAAAGAAGAACTAACATCAGTCCTTAAACTTTCAAAATGAAGAGAAGCATATACATCCTAATTCATTCCATGAGGCCAGCATTGCCCTGACATTGAGGCCAAAGACACCACAAGAAAACTGGGGACCAATATCCCTCATGAATATTAACACAAAAGTCCTCAACAAAAAGCTAGCCAGCCACAGTGAGCAGCACATTGAAAGGAATATGCAGCATGATCACTTGAAGTTCCTGGAAGTCAAGGATGGGTCTGCCTGCAGAAGTGACTGATGTAGCCCATTAACACAGTGAGGGACAAGAACCACATGACCCTCTCAGTTGATGCAGGGAGAGCGTTTGACGAAATTCAATACCCTTTCATGATAAAGGCACTCAAAGAAAACCTAAGAATAAAAGAAAACTACTTCAGCATAATACACCTCACCTCTGGAGAAACCCCAACCAACATCATGCTCTGGAGAAAGACTGAAAGCTTCCTCTGGTATCAGGAACAAGCAAGCACGCCCTCTCTGGCCACTCCTATTCAACAGTGCTGAAGTCCTAGCCAGAGCAGCTAGACGAGAAAAGGGGGTGGGGGTGGGGAAGGCATATAAATTGGGAAGGATAAAATTAAATCATCTCTGTTCACAGATATTATTTTATATATAATAAACCCTAAGTATTTTGTACAAAAAAAAAGCTCAGGAAAGTTTGCAGGATATAAAATCAAGCTACAAAAATCAGTTATGTTTTAGGGTAGCCTGGGAAGTTCAGTTGGTTAAGAATCCAACTCTTGATTTTGGCGTAGGTCATGATTTCACGGTTTGTGAGATTGAGCCCCACGTCGGGCTCTGCGCTGGTTCTGTGTGGCCTCTTGCAATTCTGTCTCCCTTGCTCTCTGACCCTCCTCCACTTTGTCTCTCTCAAAACTAAATAAATAACAAAAATTTTTGAAAAATCAGTGTCTTTAAAAAAATATTTGTTTATTTTGAGAGAGAGAGAGAGAGGGGAGGGGCAGAGAGATAGAGAGTATCCTAAGCAGGCCCCACACTGTCAGCACAGAGCCCAACGTAGGGCTCAATCTCACAAACCGTGATATCATGACCTGAGCTAAAGTCAAGAGTCACAATCAACCAACTGAACCACCCAGCTGCCTGAGAAGTCAGTTATGTTTCTATACACTAACAATAAACAACCCAGGAACTAAATTAAAATAATTCCACTTCTAATAGGATGAAAAAGAATAAAATTTTTAGGCATCAACCAAGGAGGTGAGAGATGTGTACACAGAAAAGCATAAAACATTGCTGAAAGAAATGCAAAGACAAACCTGGAAAGACCTGTGTTCGTGCGCTGGAGGATGTGAGGTCACTAAGATGTCAGTGCTGCCCGCAGTGATGGCCAGACTGAGGGCAACCCCTATCAAAATCCCAGCAACGCTTTTGCAGAAATAAAAACAGTCCATCCTAAAGTTTATATGGCGTCTCAAGGAATAGCCGAAATAATCCTGAAAAAGAGTAGAAGCGGAGGACTCGCACTTGGTCATTGCACAACTTGCCGCAAGGCTACAGCAATCTAAGGGGTGCGGCTGTGGCTCGAGGCGGCCGTGGGCGCCCGTGGGGCAGGAGGGCCCGGGCAGGCTGGCAAGCCGGGTTGTGCGGCATGCCAGGAGCTCTCTCCGTTGCAGGAAGGGCCTACAGATGACGGGGAACCGGGAGAAAGGCCGCAGAATGGAGATGGGATTAGAGCGGGAATTGGAGTCACTCCATGTGGAGGCAGCCCAGGGGGAGGTTCACCACAGCAGCAATCTTCAAAGACCTTCTCCGGTGGGGCAGGAACTGGCCGTCTGGTCCGGGCCTGGTGCAGGCCTCCCAGCCTCAGAGAAGTGCTCTGAGGTCCCGGGGGACCCCAGCCCTGCTCTGCTGGCAGGAGCCTGAGTCCCCCCGCCTGCCGGCCGGCCGCACACCTGCAAGCCTGGAGGTCTGGGTGACACAGCTCCTGCCCCGGCTCCTGTAAGCGTGCTCCATGCTGCCTGCCGCTGGCCCACTTGGGAACTCCTCCCTCGCCTAGAAAATCTGACATCACCTGTATTTGTGCTGAACTTCTGTCCCTGTCCAGGCTCTCCCTAGCCTTCTCCAAGGTATCAAAGATAAATTTAATCTTACTGATTCACTTAACAACTTAAACCTCACTTAAAGCACACCCTCACGATTGTTTCTCTGCCTGATGCTCTCGCAGGAGAACCTCCGCTTGGGGTTTCAGCCTCTCACCCTCTGTGTTGTGTGTGTGGTAAAGTACACATAAAACCAGCCGTTTCCAAGTGGACGTGCAGAGGCATGAAGCATATTCACGTGCTAGACTTGATTTTAAAAGCACTCTTATTTTGTGCTTTTAATTTGTCCTTGTGTATATTTATCGCTGTTCTGTCTTGCCTTCCTTTGAAAGGATTATTTTGTATCTTACATCAGTTTTACTGATTTGAAAGTAATATAAAGTGTACATGTTACTCTAGAAATTATGATAGATATGTGTGTATGTATATATATTTAATTACAAAACTCTAATATTAATTAATAAAGTTAGCCTCTACATTAGATCCCACATTTCTCCATCTGAATTTATATGCAGTTGAACTCTATCCCGATCAGGAGGCCTTTAAGGCAAATCATTTCCAAGATTAAATAAAAACACCTAGTTTTAACAATAATTTAAAAAGAAATGCAGCCCATATACATTAATATGGCCTCTTTTTTATTTATTTTCAATTTTTTTTTAATGTTTTATTTATTTCTAGGAGAGAGAGAGACAGTGTGAGCAGGGGAGGGTCAGAGAGAGAGAGAGTCACAGAATCTGAAACAGGCTCCAGGCTCTGAGCTGGCAGTCAGCACAGAGCCCGACGCGGGGCTCGAACCCACGAACCGCGAGATCATGACCTAAGCGAAAGTCGGACGCTTAACCGACTAAGCCACCCAGGCGCCCCTATTTATTTTTAATGTTTATTTATTTTTGACAGAGAGGGAGACACAGAATGTGAAGCAGCTCCAGGCTCTGAGCTCTCAGCACAGAGCCCGATGTGGGGGTCAAAGCCACGAACCGTGAACTCATGACCTGAGCCAAGCTGCTTAACCAACTGAGCCACCCAGGCGCCCCTTATGGCCTCTTTTTTAAAGACTCACAAGATAAGGGTTTTTGTTTGTTTGTTTGTTTTAATGTTTATTTTTGAGAGAGAGAGAGAGAGACAGCATGAGCAGGGGAGGGTCAGAGAGAGAGGGAGACACAGAATCGGAAGCAGCTCTGGGCTCTGAGCTGTCAGCACAGAGCTTGACACTCGGACCCAGCAACCGTGAGATCATGACCTTAACCGAAGTTGGTCACTTAACCAATGGAGCCACCCAGGTGCCCCTGGCCTCTCAGTTTAAAAACAAATCAGAGGGGCTCCTGGGTGGCTCCGTTGATTAAGTGTTTCCCTCTTAGTTTCGGCTCGGCTCATGGGCTCGCAGTTCGTGAGCTGTGGGGCTCACTATGTGGGGCTATGTGCTGACAGCACGGAGCCCGCTTTGGATTCGGTCTCCTCTCTCTGTCCCTCTGTGGTATCTTATCTGTGATCAGTTGAAAGTGTTGCAGCACACGTGTGTGTGGCAAACTTCACAGTTGACACATCTGTGTCAAAGGTATATGGGGACTTGTTACACTGTCCTTGCAATTTTTCTGTAGGTTTGAAATTTGAGAATAGTTGGAATAATAAGTCCCTGCTGTCACAGAGCTCACATCCCTGGTGGACAGACAATAAGGACATTACATGCTATACATTACGAGGTGGTAAGTGAAGAAAAAGAAACCAGGAACGGAGGGTAATGGTCAGATTGGGCATCTCTGAGGTGGCCCATATTGAGTGGTTTTGAACAAAGAGTGAGTCATTCATGGATATGTCTGGAAACAAATTTTCAAGGAGGAAGTAGTTTAAAGATGTTAAGTGGGAGCATACCTGGTGCACCCAAGAGCAGTAAGAGGGCCTCAGGGCCTGCGCAGAGTGGACTCTGAGGGGAGTCGTGAGCACAGTGGTGCCGGGCACATCACGGGGGGCCGGCCACCGCCGGGTTTCCTCTTGCTGCTTGCTGAGCAGATGTCGGGCACACTCCTAGCTGTTGTGTTGGCAACAGGTGTCAGGAAGCCAGAGCAGAAGCAGGCCAGTCAGGACGCAGTCCAGGGACTGTCTGCGTTCCAAGTAGTAGGAAAAGTGAATCAAAGTTCAATTGTGGGTTTAGTCAAAGGATTTACTGACTAATTGGATACAGGTTATGAGGGGAAAGGGAATTTAGAGTGACTCCAAAGTATTTCGCCTGAGTGATGGGAAGGGTGGAGTTGCCGTTCCCAGAGGTGTGGTGCAGGTCAGGACGGAAACATGAGACCCTGTTTAAATATAGGGGAAGACGGGGCACCTGGCTGGCTGCCAGTGGAGCCTGTGACTTATGACCTCAGGCTGGTGGGTTTGAGTCCATGTTAGGTATGGGGATTACTTAAAATCCTTAAACATAGAGTTGTCACATAGCCGGCCATCTGAATATGAAATAGAATTCCGTAGATTTAAATCTGGGAGTCTAAAGCATGTAGATTGAAGGTTAGTGTGTGAAACATAGAAAGTTCTTTGTCAGTGTATTTAAACGCGCACAAATACAGTCTCAAGTTCACTTGTGCAAACGTGGGGAGAAGTCCAGGAAGGACCCAGCTGAGGAGTGAGGAAGAGGGGCACTGAAATACAAGCACCCCGTCCCTGGGAAGGTCCCCCAGGTCAGAATGAAACCATCCAGCGAGCGTGCGCGGGAGAGCGGATGGAGGACAACTCCCTCCCCCACCCCGAGAATGGTAGGAGGTGCAGCCCAGGGGCTTGTTGTCCCAAAGCCACTTGACTGGCCCTGTCATCCGTGCCTGTCCCCTGTGGGGGCCAAGCAGCAGAACACGTGCTCTCGCCCTAACGCGTCTTGCTTTTCGTTCTTGTTCTCTGGCCAATATAGGTTTGAGGGCAAAATAATCAATTTTATAGAAGACTACTGCTGACCCTTAAAGTGGCTGTCAGTTATGTATTTTGGAGACTATAACTTTTAAAGTTTAAGATAAAAATTTACGTTTCAGGGCGCCTGGGTGGCTCAGTCGGTTGAGCATCTGACTTTGGCTCAGGTCATGATCTTGCAGTTTGTGGGTTTGAGCCCCGTGTTGGGCTCTCTGCTGACAGTGAGGAACTTGCTTGGGATTTTCCGTTTCCCTCTCTCTCTCTCTCTCAAAATAGAGAAAAACTTTTTTAAAAATTAAAAAATTTAAGCTTCATTGCCTTTAAAAAGCTGAGGAGTCCATCAGGTCAAAGAACATTCATACTGCTGTGTTTCAGAGAGAACAGCAGCAACGTCTAACACTTGCTGAGCATTTAGTGCGTGGTTCGGGTCCACTACCGATGCAGCAGCCAGGAGCCACTACTTACACACGGACGGCAGCCTCCTAACATTTTCCAGAGAAGTAAAGAACTAGAAATCATTATAAATGCATTTTGAAGCTATATGATATTTATCATATTTAAGCTACCATAAGTGGGTTAACCTATTATGGTACTGACATTTTAACAAACCAGACAACAAAATCAAAATGTGCTAATTTTTATTGTTTTTGCTTTTCCATAAAATTAACTTGCCACATGGTCTTGCCTGAAGTTCTAAGTTAACTGTTCAGGATTAACAAGAAATGGAGCTTTCTACTAAATTTACCAAATACTTAGCGTTGTTAAATAACTTTTCATCTTTTTCTTCATTATGTATTACACAGCATGAGGATAATACAGCCGTCTTAAGATACCAAACTGAGAAGTCTGTGGCAAGAGTTTTAGAAAGTGCATTAAAGTACAATTTATTAATTTACACATATTCCACAACCCAAATCTATTAACATGGACATTCGTCTATGAATTTCCCCTACAATATGGCCGGACTTTGATAGAACAGTGGTTTTCAGCTGGGACAACTGTGCCCTCCAGGAGACATTGGCATCTGATATCATTGTGACTGTCACGGGGCAGGGGTGTTAATGGCTTTTAGTGGGTAGAACCCAGGGATGCTGCTAAACACCCCATAACACACAGGATGAACCCTCATAACAAAGAATTATCCAACCCAAATGTCAACAGTGTCAAGGTTAGGAGATCCTGTAGAGTATTACTCAACTGACCCAATTTCCACTTTACAGAGAGCCTGTCTGTCCACTGCAAAGCTGCAAACTCTACCCCCAACATGACTCTGAGATCAAGAGTTGCATGCTTGGGGCACCTGGGTGGCTCAGTCGGTTTAGCGTCCGACTTCGGCTCAGGTCATGATCCCACGTTCGTGGGTTTGAGCCCCACGTCGGGCTCTGTGCTGACAGCTCAGAGCCTGGAGCCTGCTTCTGATTCTGTGTCTTCCTCTCTCTCTGACCCTACCCTGCTTACACTGTCTCTCACTCTAACAGACATAAATAAAACATTAAAAAAAAAGTTGCATTCTTGACCAATTGCAGGGGTACTTGCACCCCTGTCCATGGTAATTCTGAAAGCACACTTTTAACCAATATCATTACCAAAAGCAATGCTCAGCTTTAATTTCCCTTGAACCTGCTCTACTAGTTTAATCTGCTCACACGGAAAGTTAATTTGGACTGTTCTGAAGTAGCTAAGCAAACAGTTCCCACTGCAGGTTTCTAGACTATGATAAAAATTTAATGATTTATAAAGCATTTGGCAAAGAGCAAAGTTTTCTGTAAGTGTGCTGACAATGTTTATCACAACATATCAAAAATGAAGAGCTTCACTTAATTTGTTCTAGTATGTTAGCACTGTGATTAGACAAGTTAAAATAATTTGCCCTTTTTTTACAGTAACCTCTTATAAATGTCTTTTACAAATAGCAATACGCACATATGGGGTATGTGATACCAAATTAAAAAGTTGGTTGTATTTTCCACACAAATACTGATCGTAAAATATCAGTGTTTCAGGTGAGAGTTCTTAAGGGAACCAAATTTTAAAAAATCAAGTTAAGTTTAAAAGTAGAGACACATTTCAGTATTTTACTAACCCTTCATCTCCACATTCACATTCTGTGTATTTTCTCATGGTCAACAAACTGACTCAAATGATTTAAGTTATCCCACCACTTAAAAAGAAAAGCTTCCACAATAATTTGAAACCATGGAGTTATCTTAATTTCACCACTGGCTGCTTTTTTCAGAAGTTCTTTTAGCTCTTCCTTTGTCACATAACAATAGCTCTTAATCTCATTGGGATCTGGATTCAAGGTTACATTCTTCCTCACAAACAAAATGTAGTCAATTTCATGTTCCCCCCAGATACCATCTGATTGAGCCTTGTAGTGAATTCGTGTTAGATAATTAATTTCTTCTGGAGGAACCTAGGATAAAAATAAAACAATAGTTGATTTTATTGAAATAATCATATATTTTTTAAAAAGTGCAGTCACTCAAACCAGATGTGTCACATTCTCCTTCACATCTTGATAGTACTTTTTGAGGAAAAAAGTACTTACCATTTTAACTGGATGAGATATACTTTATTTATTCAGGTATTATTTAAAAGTGACAATTCCAGGGAAAAAAAGTTATTTCAATTTACTGAATCAGATTTGTAGTTCATATTCCTAAGGATTACCACAAGAAACCAAGCCTCTTTGAACTCATCAATTATAAAAATAACCGACTTTAACTTTATTTATTTTGAGAGAAGAGAGTGCATGCAAGTGGGGGGGAGGCACAGAAAGTGTGGGAGAGGGGAGAGGGGGAGGGGAGAGGGGAGAGGGAGAATCCTAAGTGGGCTTTGAGCTGTCAGTGTGGAGCCCGATTCCGGACTCCAACTGACCAACCGCGAGATCATGGCCAAAATCAAGAGCCCGACTGAGCCACCCAGGTGCCTCCAATAATAAACTTTATATACTGGTTAATAGATGAATCTATTTCAGCACTGAGCTACATTCTGACAAGTAATACAAGGAAATCAAAATTTAAGTAATTTTTAATGAAGGTGCTTTCTGGGGCCAATAACTCACAAGTTTACAAAGCAGAGAACTAACTTAAATTTAAAATTTTATTAAAAATGTTTTAACGTTTTTCAATTTCTAAACAAGATTTCAGAGGTATGGTAGTGCAGTAAAATCGGTTACCTCTTCCATGGGGATCCCTAATTCAGCCTTTAAACGCCTCTGGGCTGCTCGCCTTACTCCAATCGCATCGTTTTCTTCGAGCTCTCCTGGATTACTTAATGGATGACTACAGCAAGTATTGGTAAAACAACCTGGAACATATTAACACAGATGTAGATTGACTTTCTTCCAAGTAAATCTCAAAGATCAAGAAAACTTATTAGAGTTTTAAAAACAATGGAAAAATAAGTGGCCGAGAATTTCTAAATCGTTGTAATGAGCTATCAGTAATCATTTTGTGAAACAGACATGTTTAGGTAAGTTCTTTATTAAGGTCTTCTTAACCAGAAAGATCAAAATGTATAAATACAAACTTAAAACATATATAATAAAAATATATATTAAGGGGCGCCTGGGTGGCTCAGTCAGTTAAGCGTCCAACTCTTGATTTCAGCTCCAGTTATGACCCAAACATTTGTGAGATGGAACCACGATGACCAAGAGGAGCCTGCTTGGTTCTCCCTCTCACTCTGCCCCTCCCCCACATGCAAACTCTCTCTCAAAATAAACTTTAAATATATATATGTGTGTGTATATATATAAAAAGATGTATATGCATATACATAGCAGTTTTTAATCTTTATTGTTTTATTAGGTTGCAGTCAATGCATAAACTTCTTTTATGCAAAATATGAAGTTAAGTCTTTCACAGGGTTTCCCTTTTCACCTGGTTCCCAAGAATTCTGCGTGACAGAGTCAAGTTAAAGTTCCCAACAAGATACTGTACATTAAAGGCACAGGCACCTGGGAAGGTGATTTTAGCATCTGATCTTTGTTGTAGCAGAAGCTTATTTTCAGTGTTGAATAAGAAGACACTAAAAGCTCGATGCAATAATCCTGAAAGCCAAAGAGATACAATAATTTAGATTGAAAATACCAGTTATTCGCCCCATTCTCAGCTTGGGATCCGAAATACTAGTTAACTTGCTCCCATTTTTGTTTTTTTTCCATAGTCTCCTAGTTAGTGAGTCTGCACGGCCACGACACCCCGGCCACCAGGGAAAGGAGACGGCGAGCAGGGGCCAGCAGACGTGGCCACACGACCCGTCAGGGACACGGAGCCCAGGGCCGCGGAGCCGGGGTGACAGGGGCTCCCCCTGCGGCCAGACCACAGGTGGCGCGCGACAGGGTCAGAAACCACGGGGCCGGCCTGACCGCGGGCAGGGCGCTGGGACACGGCACCTTTCTCTATGTTCTCGTTCAGATGGCAGTTCCTCTTGGTGTCGGCCCCGATCTTACGGTCATTCTCGTCGATGAGGATGCACATCTCCGCCAGCAGCCGCACCTGCTGCTCGTCCAGGCCGGCGGTGTCTAACTCGGGCATGGCGGCGGCCCGCCGGACCCGGCCCGCGACCCTGGCGCGAACACGGGGCCCCCCGAGCCGTCAGTCCGCGTCCCCCCGCCCCGCCCCGGGCCTCCTCCCAGCCTCCGCGCCCCACTGGTCAGCCCTCCGCAGCCCCTGCAGGCCGGCGGGCCCCGGGCCTTCCCTCAGCCTCCACCTGCCAAGGAAGGTCCCCAGGGAGCGCGGAGGCGGCTTCGCGAGCAGAACGTAGCGCGACGCGGCGGCGCGGTCGCCCTCAGTCCCCGGGCCCCGGGCCACCTCCACCCGCCTACCTCAGGCGCCGGCAGCCGGGGACCCGGGGCGGCGCCGAGCTAGCCTCCCGCAGGCCCCGCCCCCAGGCCTGGGGCCCGCCCCTCGGCGCCCGCCGGCCAACCACCAGCGCTCGCGCCAGAGCATGCCACATGCTCGCCGGCCAATCGCACGCCGGCCGCGCCTGACGTCAGGGTCGTGCGATGGCGCGTGCAGGCCCTCCGGCCGCCGCCCCGGCTCCGCTGATGGCCGCGCCCTCCGAGGGCGGCTGTGAGGAGCCCGCTGTGCTGCGGCACAACTTTATCGACCGTGGTGGGCGAGTGGCCCGACCGCCCCGGCCAGTCGGCGGGCCCCGGGCGCTCTGTCAGGGGCCGGCAAAAGTCAGCGGTCCCCGCAGGCTCGCGCTCGGAGACGTCGTGACGTCTGTGCGCCGGCTTCTGCGCAGTGAGCGACCTCCGGGGCTGAGACCGGTTGGCCTCTGTGGGGGAGGCGCCCTGGCGGCCGAGGTCGGGCTGGAGCCGGGCCGACACGTTCCCTGGGAATGGGGACCGACGCGACGTCCCTGTTGGTGTGTCCGTCCGGCCGGCTGCGCGGCACCCCCCCACCCCCGACGGCCCCTCAGAACAACCACATCCTCACACGCCCCTCCCGCACATTCCACACCCTCACCCCCCAAAGCACACCCCGCGTGCCGTCATCCCCAAACAGCCCCCTCACCCTGTTTATAACCTTTGGCCAATACACTCTGTACATAAAGAACTAGAAGATGAGAACACCGTGCGCACAGCAAGCTAGCCTCACCCTTGCAAGGTAAGCTCTCAGGAACTGTGCCAGAAAGTTCGGCAGGAAGCCCGAGGCGAGCACAGTAACTGCGCTGTCTGCCTCCGAGGCCTACGCGCCACATAGGCCACAGTTGTATCTTAGAGAAACAGGACCCGGTCACGCAGATGCCTGGGAACCTCGTCCTGCCTGAGAAGCTCTAGAATAGCAGCTCCGCCCTGCCGCTCTTCGGGGCTGCTCCCCAGCTGCCCAGCGCCGAGTAAAGAAGCCTGTGGCGCCAGTTTGGGTTCCGTGTTCTGTTCACTGATCTCGGCCCGGGGGGCTACAACAGCCCCCCATGTCACACCCCACACCCCCAAGAGTCCCCCAGATCACACCCACACACCTTCATTCCCACCCAGCCCCCATGTCACACCCCACACCCCCAACAGTCCCCCAGATCACACCCACACCCCACGTACCTTCATTCCCACCCAGCCCCCATGTCACACCCCACACCAACAGTCCCCCAGATCACATCCACACCCCATGTACCTTCATTCCCACCCAGGCCTCCATGTCACACCCCCCAAATCCTCCAATCACACCCAGCCTACACCCACACCCCACGTGCCCACATCCCTGCACATCCCCCCACCCACGCACCCCCATACATCCACCCCCACATGCATTACATCTACCATGCACCACATCTGCATTCCCCCACAGACATCACACCCCAACACACCCACACACCCAATTCCCCCACAGCCCCCCCACACCTCCTACGTATCCCTCCCCCCACATCACACTGATCCTCACCCCCGCTGCACATCCCTCAACACAGGACTCTGCACACACCACAAAACCCCGACCTTGCACTCACCCCCCCATACACCCACACCCCACAGCCCCCCACATCACACCCACCGTAACCCCCCTTCAAAACCTTCTGCCACACACCACATCCCTACACCATATCTCCCCACAGACGCCTCCACACATGCCCCCCCACACCCACCACACTCTACAGAAACCCCCTTTGGCCGTACACTCCCCCCACCCAACACCCCACCACACCCACACCACACCCCCCCCACCACATCACACTACCAGACTCATCCCCCATGCACATCACACCCTCACCACACACCATGCTACATACACCCCCACGCACACACATACATTACCTTGTGTGCAATCTTTGAAGTTTGTCTCCAGTGAGGAAGTTCTATACATTCTAAAGTGGTAATTTCCCCAAGAAGGGTCATTTAGCAAAGTTGCTTGAGGTAGAAGATAGGTTAAGGGACTTTCCGCACTTGGATAGGATTGATTTGTCATTCAATATTAAATTTATTAATGTGTTAACTTTTAAAATTTTGTTTATCTGTTAAAAATTTTAAATTATTAAAATTACTAAATTTGCCATCAAGTGACATTCACTTATTCAAATAAATTGAATAAAGCGTAGTTATATATTAGAAGTATTAAAAATTTTTATTAGAGAGAGAGAGTGTGAGAGAGGGGCAGGGAAGAGAGAAAATATCAAGCAGGCTCCACGCTCAGTGCGGAGCCCAAGGCGGGGCTCCATCCCACCACCCTGGGATCATGACCTGAGCCAAAATCAAGAGTCTAATACTCAACCAGCTGAGCCACCCAGGCGCCCCAGGAGTATCTTAATTCAGATTACATGTGAAATTATTTTTCCATTTAAAAATAATTGTAAAATGTCTATGTAGTCGAAATTCCTTCCTCTCTGCCTGTGAAATTTAAATTAATTGCAATATTGAAGTATCTTTAAAGGATCACAGCTAAGCAAATTGCAGTGCAGGAGTCCTTAAACTTTTTGGTCTCAGGACACTTTTATAGTCTTAAAATTTATTGAGAAACTTAAAGAGCTTTTCCTTACTGTTTGTATCTATCCCTGTTTACTTTAGTAGAAATATTAAAACATATATTAAAATATTTAATTCATTTAAATATTTGTTAATTCACTTAAAGATAATGATAAGTACACCGTATACAGAAAATAGCATTCTAATAAAAAATAATTATGTTTTCCAAACAAAATGTCAGAAGAGGTTTGTGGGAGATTTTGTTGGCATTTTTGCAAGTTTCTTTAATGTCTGACAATAGGAGACTGCTGTTACATGTTGCGTTGGCTGAAATATATAAAGGAAATCTTGCCTCCCACAGAGAATGCCCGAAAATTGGGAAGTATTTTATTAGCCTTTTCAGATGATCATGGCTGTTCTTTTCTGATAATACACCAAAACACCACAAGCAGTGTTTTTTTTTTAAAGGATATTTGTTCTTTGGAATCTGAAACCAAATAAATGAACACTTTATACTCTGCTACATTAACATTCATTGCTTTTGACTGAAACTTGAATGTATATTTTCCCACGCATGATTTTGTAATATTGGGCCACTTGGAAAATACTGCTTCACTGAATTAAGCAGATCTTACAAATGTTGGCACATTTCATGATTCCATACCAATCACCTTTGTTAATAACATCAGTAATTTCATCAGAAAAGTCTTTAAGCATTGGGAAACTGTCAAGCCCTTGGTGGCAGATACATGTTTTTTTAAAGTTGAATTTTTGCGTGATTATTCAAATCTATTTTTGGCAAAAAATACTAGCAGTTATCTTCTTTGTAGTGACAGGTGCACTCAGTATTTTTTTTTAATGTGTTATTTATTTCTGAGAGAGAGAGAGGCAGTGTGAGCAAGGGAGGGTCAGAGAGAGAGGGAGACAAAGAATCCGAAACGGGCTCCAGGCTCTGAACTAGCTGTCAACACAGAGCCTGACGTGGGGCTCAAACCCACAAACCATGTGATCATGACTTGAGCTGAAGTCGGACGCTTAACAGACTGAGCCACCCAGGCTTAGATTTTTTTTTTTTTTTTTTTTAGAAAATGTCTGCCGAATACCCTGCTCTTAATAACATTAATGTTACTCATTTTTCCCAGTAAAAATAGGGTTCTATGAAAAAAGTTCAGCACGCAACCCATCCTCAAAGGAGCTTTTCCTCAAGACAACCATCATAATTCAGGATGTCGCCAAAGTGCTTTATGTGTACTCCCCATCTTGTTACATGGAGTATTAGGTAAATACTAAAGAGTTCAGATTATTATTATTTAAAAAAATTTTTTTTATAGTTTATTTATTTTGAGACAGACAGAGACAGAGCGTGAGTGGGGGAGGGGCAGAGAGAGAGGGAGACACAGAATCTGAAGCAGGCTCCAGGCTCTGAGCTGTCAGCACAGAGCCCGACGCGGGGCTCAAACCCACAAACTGTGAGATCATGACCTGAGCCGTAGTTGGACGCTTAACCGACTGAGCCACCCAGGCGCCCCTTAAGAGTTCAGATTATTAAAATTAATATTTGTTACTGCTTCATCAAGGACACTGTTAAGTGCAGTTGGTTTTTTACTGCATGTGCATGGCAGCCAAGAGTACAGGGACGACTAGGAATGCATGGCCTTGGTAAGTGACAAGGCGCTAGTACTTTTATCTCTCCTCCTTCCCCAAAAGCTTGCTTTTGCACCATCAATGTAAATATCAACACAGTGAAGATGGTAAATGACTTTTAGTATTATTATGAAAATAATTTTCTTAAAAGTCTCGGAGGGGTGCCTGGATGGCTCAGTTGGTTGAGTGTCCGACTTCGGCTCAGGTCATGATCTCATGGTCAGTGAGTTCGAGCCCCGCGTTGGGCTCTGTGCTCACAGCTCGGAGCCTGGAGCCTGCTTTGGATTCTGTCTCCCTCTTTCTCTGCCCCTCCCTGGCTTATGTTCTGTTCTGTCTCTCAAAATGAATAAACGTTAAAAAAAAATAAAGTCTTGGAAACCCTGGGGGATCTGTGAGCCACACTTTGAGAACCATAGCCCTACCTCTGCTACCTTAGAAAGTCCTAGGGGTGCCTGGGTGGCTCATTCGGTTAAAGGTCCGACTTCAGCCATGTCATGATCTTGCGGTTTGTGGGTTCAAGCCCCGCGTTGGGCTCTGTGCTGACAGCTCAGAGTCTGGAGCCTATCATCGGATTCTGTGTCTCCTTCTCTCTCTGACCCTCCCCTGCTCTCTCTCTCTCTCTCTCAAAAATAAATAAAAAACATTAAAAAAAAAAAGTCCTAGCAGACATAATGGTGCACAAGCACACATTCCATCAGCCTTAGAGAATGATGTCATCACACATCGTATAGTCTCTAGGAAAACTGCTGTGTGCTCAGAAGAGCATGAGGGTGAAAAAGGCAAGTCACATCCTAGTACTAGGCTGAAGTGCCTGGTGTCCTAATGGAGCCTGGAGGGTTTGGGGAGCCACGGGGGTCCGTGGCCCACCGAATGAGAACTGCTGGTGCATTGGAAAGCCCCCTGATCTCAGAAGACTTCAGTCCCTACCCAGGTTCTATTACTTGCTCAGTAATACTGCACTAGAATCTCTGGCCTTCTCACCTTTATCTATGATTGAAGGCTAGATAGTCTTTATGTTCCCTTCTAGTTGAGATTTGCATTAGATACTCTGCTGTGTGCTTTTTACCTTTAGTACTTCACTTTATCCTTACAGAAATTCTACATGGTGTTATCCCTACTTATATGAAGAAACTGAAGTTCAGAGATTATGTACTTTTTTTTTGGTTCCCTTTTTATAACATGATGAATGATGTGACCAAACTTGCCAGATTTACTAACATGGCACAGTATTTGCATTTCACCACTCTAACTTTGAAGATGCCAAGTTACGCAAAATAATGACATCAGACTGGGGACAATGATGTCCCTGTCAGGAAATCTTTATATATAAACTTAATAGACACAAAGAGCTGTTGTACAATATACAGCAAAGGGAGCCCATAGTTCATTGTAAATGTTTAGGCCTATTTATTAAGATCATATAGTTCTGCTTTTTAGTAGAGTTCACTGTAGAGCTGTTTAAGTATTGGGTTCCTTACATTGTTAATATTTTTTAAAAGTTTTTTTTTACATTTATTTATTTTTGAGAGACAGAGAATGAGTGGAGGAAGGGCAGAGAGATAAGGAGACGCAGAATCCGAAGCAGGCTCCAGGCTCTGAGCAAATGTTCAACACAGAGCCCGATGCGGGGGCTTGAACTCACGAACCGTAAGATCATGACCTTAGCCGAAGTCAGATGCTCAACTGACTAAGCCACCCAGGCGCCCCTTTACATCGTTAATATTAACAAAAAAAGAGCTCAGGGCTGTTTGCTAAATATATTAGAGCCCCTCTTCCTGAAAATATAAATAACAATGCCTCAGTCAATGGCTGGGCACTGCTATTTTTAATAATGTGAATGTTCTTGGGTTGCAAATTATGTAGTATTGAGAAAGAAAAAAAAAGGATATCATCTATATGACTTAGAGACTGGTACAGAGCTACTCACAAGATTTGCTCATTTATATGCACCTTTGATCAACAGAGGTATAGTTTTCTAACCTCATTTGGAACAAGTTTACAGTACATGTTTGGTTGTTCATTAAGTAGAGTTTCCTAACATTTTTTACTCCAAATAATTCCCCCATTTTGTAAGAATCTGGGTTTCGTGATGAGAACAATGCAGATTTGTTTTATTCAAAACCATGAGAACTGGGTGGTTGGCTGACTCAGTCAGTGGGTGGACTATGATCTTGGGGTGCTAAGTTCAAGCCCCACATCGGGTGTAGCAATTACATAAAAATTTTTTAAAAACCCAAAAAACAAAAAGCTTGAGAAAACTTTTCTTGACAAACTTTTCTAAAAACAGCTTGAAGACCAAAAATACAGTCACTGTGAGATTAGAACAGGCGTTCCTTTTCTTTTAGCACATGGACAGTGTGCAAGGTAACAAGCTCTACTGAAAAATTCGGTAGAGAAACAATGGCAAGTGTGTCCTGGGTGAGAACTAATACAGACTGCAAGGTTCTGAATTGAGAAACAGGTCAGTACCTGTTTAGGGTGTCATGGATGAAGTACAGCAAGTCAGTACTGGTGAAGGTCCATTGTGTGGACTGGACCATTTGGTCCATGAAGCTGTGAATTCACTTTCCTCTTCTCCTAGTGAGGGCAGGTATGGGTAGGAGAAAGGGACTGAGTAGTTGTTCAGGGGATTATATTCACATTCCAGCTGATGTTTTTCTCCTTTTTCTTGTACAGAACTGCATGCATCTGATAGATGAAAGGAATTGACCTTTTGGCAATTGACCTATCAATGGCAAATTGACCTTTGCCATTCAGGAGTCTATATATTTAAGAAAATACCCTTTGGCAAACTTTGCGAGTGAGTGTGTGTGTGTGTGTGTGTGTGTGTGTGTGTGCGCGCGCGCATACTATGTGCCAAACATTTTTCCAAGTCATGGGATTGTAACAGTGAACAAGATAGAAAAAAGTGGCTTTTAGGATTTACATTCAAGTAGGAAAAACAGTAAACAAACAAACAATGTCAAGAGGAGGTAAGTACCATGAAGAAAAATAAAGTACCGTTAAGGGATGGACATGTAACTATCTAAAAATAAATGATAAAGAAAACATCTCCAGGGGCGCCTGGGTGGCTTAGTCGGTTAAGCGTCCGACTTTCGCTTAGGTCATGATCTCACGGTCCGTGGGTTCGAGCCCCGCGTCGGGCTCTGTGCTGACTGCCAGCTCAGAGCCTGGAGCCTGTTTCGGAATCTGTGTCTCCCTCTCTCTCTGACCCTCTCCTGCTCACGCTGTCTCTCTCTCTCTCTCCTAGAAATAAATAAAAAATATTAAAAAAAAAGAAAAGAAAAGAAAACATCTCCAGGGTAGTGATGTTTGAGCAGAAATCTGAATGAAGTGCTAAATATGGTGTTCCTCAAGAAAAACCTTATTATATATATCACATATAACACATATAGGAAACAATTTGGTAATGATTACGAAGTAACATTACTCAACTAGCTCATAACCCTATAGTATAAACACCTAGGCATTTGAGGCACAGATAAAATAATCTGGGATTAAATACATGGCCTAATACCCAACAAATTTCATCCAACTGTTCTTTAGCTTCACACTCAGCACACAGAGCCTAACACTGAGCTTGGACTCATGACCCTGAGATCAAGACCTGAGCTTAAGTGATGGAGCTACCCAGGTGCCCCTTTTCAGCTCTCTCGTGATGGGGGTAAATCATGTGCACCTTGCATGGATGGGCTTGGGGCAAGACAGAGACTTGGTTTATGGGAAGGGTACTTTCTACAGCTTCTCCAGGAGTGGGTAATTAGATAACGGGATTGTAGACACAACCTTTTGCAATTTAGGCTGGCTGGCTTTGTTCCTTTTTAATCACATGCAGAGTTATTTCAGGAGGCAGTGTGTTACGGGTCGATTGTATCCCAAATCCCCAAATGCATTATGTTGAAGTTCTAACTCCCAGAACCACAGAAAGTGATCTTATTTGGAAAAAACATTGTTAAAAATGCAATTCATTAAGGTGAAGTCATAGTGGTGAGGAGGGGCCCTTAATAATGACATTATAGAAAGAACGCCCATTGAGGAGACAGATCCTCCACAGGGAGAATGCCAGGTGAGGACCGCGGTGACGGCTGCCACAGGCTAAGGGACACCAGATTGCTGGCAAACCACCAGAAGCTAGGAGAGAGGCATGAATAGATTTCATCTCCCAGCTCTCAGAAGGAAACCACCCTGACGACACCATGATCTTGGACTTGGAGCCTCCAGACCGGAGACAATACATTTCTATTGTTTAAGCCACCTAGTTTGTGGTAATTTGGTACAGCAGCCTCATCAGAGGAATATATGGTAGAGATATGAGCTCTCATGTGGACCTGGCTTTTAATCTTTGTTCCACCAAATACCAGCTTTTTGACCTCTGACAAGTAATTTTAACAATTTCATGCTTACTTAGAATTCAAGCTAGAATAATTTTTATTTTACTGTTTTGAGGATTAAATAAATTATCAAATATGTGAAGTGCCTGAGGCACAGTAGGGCCAAAGTGTTGATTCCTTTCCATTGTTAGTTTTGTGACACCTCATTAATGTACTCATTTAGATATAGTGACTTTTATGGAATCCTAAATATATCACAGAAAAAAAATTACCTCAATTAACAAAATCCTAAGCTTCATCCAAACTAGATGCCGTGCAAAGTAAAACCACATATTAGCATGTGAGTTTCCTGGAGGTGGTATTGTTCATAAAGCTTTTCTATCTGCTCCTATGCCCAGGAGAATGCCTTGTGCATATTAGGTGCTAAATAAAATTATCTGACTACTTACGGAACCAAAATTTGTCCCCCGCCCCCCCCCCCGCCCGGCAAGATGTGCCACTTAGGCACGAAGATTGTTTTGAGCTGTAAACAAGCAAAGATCAAAAGACTCAGAAACTTGACAGCTTCTCCCTTCTTCCAAACTGCCTAGAAGGTTTAAGACAGAAGACCTATTCCCGGAAGGAAGCTATCACACACAAACCATAGGTATGGTGGGCAGGGAGGACACCAGCAAGGTCTGTTTGATAGAAGTACTCTCTGTCCCACGGTTTCTGGCTGGCTCAGCAAATATAGCTTCCTTCCCTGCCAAGTCCCAGACCTCGACCCCCTTCTCCTTGGTTCAGGATGACATATGAACCTATTTTTGCCTGTTTAGAATCTCTCATGTTTACGTGAATTCCCCGTGAATGTAATATATCATTATTAATTGAAGTTTGTATCTTCCTGCTAATCTGTCTCATGTCAATTTAATTCTTTGACCAGCCACAAGAACCCTGCGGGCTAGAGGAAAATCTCTCCTCCTGTGGAATGTTTGCCATAACCTCCAAAAGTTTGAAACCCTTGGTTTATCTTACAGAATTGTTTCTTAGTGCTGAGCTTCTGCTACACTTAATGCGTAAATAACTTCAGGATTTATTCTACATGCTTTGCGGTTACTGTTAAATTTGTTTCTGGGGCAACCTTCTCATCAGGGCTTCTAGAATTTGAATGGTGAGCTTTCATGTTTTTAAAGGAAGGAGCAAGAATGTTGACCCATAAATAAGGAAAACGTTTTAATGCTTTGGATTTTCTCCGGGAGAGCTTCCAGCGCCCGGGTAGAGCTGTCTGTAGAGCAGATGGCCACCCACGTAAGGCCTCCAGTCCTTTCTGTCCCTTTTTCAGCCTAGATCAAAGACGACAAAGTCCCACCTTTTGCAGTGAGCAGCTGATTTTGTTTTTTCTTTTTAGCCAATGGCGAACAAATATTTCAGAAAGGAAAGCGGATGAGTCATCCTCTGCAGATGAGCTGAAATATTAATAGTTCTACCTCCACCGGGCGCCCGCGCGGACCAGCAGCCTCCGCCTCGGCCGCGCGGGGAAGGGCCGCGCGAGGAGCCGTGCGGCTGCGGGGAGCACGCGGGGCTGAACGGCCGTGAGCGCCCCCACGGCCCGAGCCGATGGACGCGAACCCGTGGGGGCCCGGGACCCCCGCTGGAGCCCGCCGCCGTGAGTACCGTGGGCCGCGCCGCTGTCCACCCTGCCCGCGCCTCCCCGGACGCGGCTCGCAGCCTCGTGCCGCGCCGCCAGTCGAGCGCCGGCCGCCCCCCCCCCCCCGCGCCCGGACGCGCAGTCTCGGGGCCCGAGCCGCGCCACCCGGTGGCCCCTACCCCGGGACACCCGAGCGCCCGGACCCCGGCCGCGAGGGCGGCCGCGAGACTTCCGGCGCGAATGCGGGGAGGGGCGGGACTTCCGGCGGCCCCGGCCGAGGCGCCGGCCGCGGACAGGACTTCCGGCGCAGGGCGGAGGCCCTGGCGGGACTTCCGGCGGCCTGGGCTCGAGGCGAGGCAGGAGCTTCCGGCGGTGCCGGAAGTGCGGGGCGTCAGGGTGCCGGGTCGTGGGGCTGTGTCAGGGCGGAGACTTGGTGTCCGGCATCTCCCAGTCTGTCGCGGGCGCCGTGTGGTTGGGAACGGACGGGCGGCAGCGCAGCACCCAGCTGGCATTGGGGGTCGGCGGGCTCGGCGGCGGCGGGACAGGTGAGTGCCCGGAGGTCATTTTCTGCCCGAGACGGGCGGCCCCGGTGCAGGCGGGCCGCGGCCTCCGAGCGGGGTTGAGGGCGTGCGGGTGAGGCCTTGCCCCCCCGCGTCCCCTTGTCCTCCTCCCCGGGCCCGCGTGCCCTGTCGCGGGGCGAGGACTGAGGCCCGTCAGTCCCAGGGACGGGCCCCTCTCGGTCCACCCCATCTCCCTAGTCCCCACGGCGCCGCCGTCGGCAGGAGCCGAGAGGCCCGGGGGTCCGGTCTCGTCAGTGGAAGCCGACCCGTCCTTGGAGAGCGGCTTGTTGGGACGTTTCCTTTATTCCGGTTCGAGCGGGCCCCGCCAGTGCAGCACGGTGGCCTCTAGGTTGTGACCTTTGGAGTGTCCGGGAATATAGCGCCGTCGAGGGGGTCCGCCCCCTCCAGAGCCCCCCGCCCGCCGCCCTCCGCACGCCCCCTCGCTGGCCCAGGGTCCGTCGCGAGCAAGTGCTGCGTCCGGATTCGTAGCGCAGCACGAACGCGGTGCCTAGATGGGGTCTGGCCGAGGGGCATAGTGCCCAAGGACGCGGGGGTAGGGGCCCCCGGCCGCGTGTCACACCCGCTCTGCGACATTCCTCGCCTCGTTTTGTTATTGAGGAGGTCACGCTGTGGTACGTGTGCCCCGCGTTCCCGCGGGGCCCCCGACACTGCGCTCCCTCCTGTGTCCGCCTCTCCTGGCACTTGGCCGCGGGCAGCTCCGGCGGCCTGTCCCCTTGTGCGCGTGCTGCCGAAAGCCTTGGTCAGTGATGGCTCCCAGTTCAGTGTCACTCACAGAAGCCAAAGCGTGTGTTCCGAGCCTTCATCTAGGTGAAAGGCAGAGCAGTTCCGGCAGGTTGCGGACGGTTCTGGGGTTTCCTCTCCCCGAAGATCCTGCTCCGCAGCTGGGTTTGGGGTTTGCGCCGCCAGGAATGCAGGGCACAGGCCTTGAACCCTAAGATGCCAGGAGCTTTATTGAGCTTCTTGTGGAAATTCACTCAGGTTTTACACTTCTTTCTTGTTTTTGTTTTTTCTAAAAGACATGCCCATTTTACTTTATTATTGTTTTTCTGGAGAGAGCGCGCTCACAAGCAGTGTAGGGGGCAAAGGGAGGGGGGAGAGAGAGGAAAAGGGGGAGAGAGAGAGAGAGAGAGAGAAAGAGAGAGAGAGAGGGAGAGAAAGAGTCTTAAGCAGATTCCACACCCAGCGTGAGCCTGATACCAGGCTGGATCCCACGACCTTGGGATCGTGACCTGAGATGAAATCAAGAGCCCGGACACTTAACTAACTGAGCCACCCAGACCCCTCACATTTTATACTTTTAAGTGCCACATACAGATGACATTTTTTAACCTTTCTTTTGCATATAATTCGCATTCGTGAATTTAACTAAAATGTTTTTTCTTGCTGAAAGAGTTTAAAAGCCCCACTGGATATGCAGTTGTGAGTAATGGTTTGTAAATTGAGTTAATACACAGGTAGCAGCACGTGACAAGGGGAGAGTTTATATTAAATTTATGTATCTGAATGGTGGGACAGGGAGGTTGGAATTTTGGAGAGAATTATTCATACTTCCTTGAAGATAATGTTTTTTTTCTTTCCTTTTTTTTCTTTTTTTACATTTTATTTATTTCTTGAGAGACAGTGAGAGTCAGAGCACAAGTGGGGGAGGGGCAGAGAGAGGCGGAGACACAATCTCAAGAAGGTCCAGGCTCTGAACTATGAGCACAGAGCCCGACGGGGGGATTGGACCCACAAACCGTGAAATCATGACCTGAGCTGAAGTCTGACGCCTAACCGACTAAGTCACCCAGGCGCCCAGAAAATAATGTTTTCAAAACCCAGTAGGATTGGGGCGTGTGGCTGGCTCATCTGGTGGAGAGAGCAACTCTTAATTAATCTCAGGGTCATGAGTTCAGGCGCCATGCTTGAAGAAGTAGGAATTTTTCACCCGTAAGCCTTGTTAATGTGGTCTGCCCTTTAATAATGGGTTAATATGTCTATTTTGAAGAAAATAATTTTCTTTCGGAATTTCAGGCTTTTGTTTTTGTTTGTATTTAGGTAAAACGATTATTTTAACATTGATTATAGTAGGTAATTTTTAGAGTGAAGAAATTTTTTTCCTCTTTACAATTCTTTTTTTTTTTTTTTTTAAATTTTTCCCCTGCCCCTCCCTTTACAGTTCTGTGACTAGTTCAGTAAAGTGTCTGGCCTGTTAAGTAGTTGGGAACTGTACCTCAGGGATGTTGGATATTAGTGGCTGTTTTTACTGATCTGTGTGAGCCTCACACCAAACCTTTGTAGCAGTTTTTCCATCTGTTACCAGTGTCTCTCCAGTACTTTCCATCTGCACTTCCCTACGTGTCTAGCTTGGATTCCATGCCAAAGCATCTCAGTACCCCTTCCATAAGCACCTGCAGCTTCCTTGCCTCTCTCTGCGTGATCTCAACCTGAAGAATCCTTAAACTTTTCAGGCGCTACGTAAGGTTTATACGAACACTGACCTGTGCCGAGGTGAAGACAGTACACACTTTGGTCCTGAGCCAGGCTTGGCCGTGTTCTCCTGGAGGGTCAGGTGCGGAAGAAAGCGGCGTTGGCACCAGCGGACACTGCTGGAGGGGCTGGAGGACGTGGGCAGATTTTAGAGAAGGTTCAGGAAGAAAATTGTGATGGAAAGATTAACAACGGGAGAACGGAAGGGACTTAAAGGCGGTAGAAGGACTGCAGGAACCGACCAGCACCGGCCTGGGAGCCTGGTGGGTGTGGCTGCGGAAGCGAGCGGGAGGCCGGCCTGAAGCAGCCGGCTGATCTTCCGTGATCACTCCGTGCCTAGCACTGCCCTTCGAGATGGCACTTCTCAGGGCTTCGGAAGTTACTGAGGGGTAACCTTGCTCAGGATGAGAAGTCTCCATTTGATGCCAGTTTTGGGGAGCCACAGCCCGTTCCGCATTTGTAATTTGTAATTGCTTGAAGTGTATATACTTGGTTGGAAATTGATCAATGTGAAAAGATTACCAGGATACGGACCATTTGGTGAAGCGACAGAAGTAAGCAAAGCCCAGAACAGCACCACATGGGGGGGAAGGAGGTTAAAGCCCCAGTGAAAGGCAGAGGGTGAGGATTTTTAAAATTGGTTGTATGGAAGACTGCTTATTTCCTGCTGAGGATATAGTGTCTGGAAAACCAGTGGTACGAAACTTAAGAAAGAAAATCATTGATTCAACACCTACAACTTTGAGGGGTGCCCGGCCTGCTCAGTCTGTAGAGCATGTGACTCCTGATCTCAGGGTCATGAGTTTGAGCCTCATGACCCTGAGGTTATGTTAGGTGTAGATATGGCTTAAAAAAAAAACAAAAAATAAGAACCCCCCCCCCCAAAAAACAGAACATCTACAACTTTGAGGTGAAAGAAAGGTTGATCTTGCAGTTTTTGCACATCTATAAACAACTTGTGGAATCTTTGAAGTGTGTTAACTTTCCAGCACGTATACTGGAATGTTTCCATTGATTCAGGTTTTCAGAGAGGAAAGAAAAACCCTTTACTGATTTATTTACTTGATTGAAATGTGTAAAGATAAAATCTCTTCATTTCTGAGGTTCCATCAGGACACGTTTCACAGGGGGTCAATATTTTCCTTCCTTTACAAATCACAACTTACAAAATGTAAGGTAACTATGGCAAATTGTGGTGTTAATGATTTTTTTTTTAGTGTAATTTTTTTTTTTTTTAGTGCTCTACAGCCAAAATCCAGTTTTCTTTTTTTCTTTTTTTTTTTTTTTTGCAAATAGTTTATAGTCAAATTAGTTTCTACATAACACTCAGTGCTCATCCCCAAAGTGCCCTCCTCCATGCCCATCCCCCCCTCCCCCCCACATCCATCAGTCCTCAGTTTTTGTCAGCATTCAAGAGTCTCTCATGGTTTGCCTCTCTCCCTTTCCCCCAACATTTCCGCCCTTCTTCTCCCCCTTGTTCCTCCGTCAAGTTCCTCCTAATCCTCCTATACGTGCAAACATATGATATTTGTCCTTCTCTGCCTGGTGGTGTTAATGATTTTGGCAACTGAGATGCTTAATGAGGTTATTAATTTAATATGTGTAACCACTGAAAAACAGTTCTATCTCCCAATATTTTTATGAAGAATGTAATTTCTGAGTAAGATTCCATTAAGTCAGTTTGATTTCTTGGCCAGTTCTTTTTTTGGAGACGGCACAGTTAAATAGTTCTTAAATGTTTCCATTAAGAAGAATTACTGCGGGATGTCTGGCTGGCTTATTTGGAAGAGTTTCTGAGTCTTTTTTTTTTTTTTTTTGAAGAGTTTCTGAGTCTTGATCTTGGGGTCCTGAGTTCAAGCTCAACATAGGGTGTAGAGATGACTTACATAAATAAAACTTGAAAAATAAGTTACTGAAATACTCTTGAGTGAATCATGTGAATTTTTTAAGAATTTAATTTTGTTATATTCAAATTTGTCAAATTATTATCATTGTAATCTTTGTGTATATAAAATTCTGCCAATTACAGGTGCTTCCGTTGTTTTTCTCCATGTCTTTATTTCAACTATCCCTAATTTCTGTAACTGAAACTTTTCAAACCTATATTTCATTAAAAATTTTGTTCTTTGGGACACCTGGGTGGCTCATTTGGTTAAGCATCCAACTTTGGCTCAGGTCATGGTCTCGAGATTCACAGGTTCAAGCCGCACGTCAGGCTCGTGCTGAAAAGCTCAGAGCCTGAAACCTGCATCAGGTTCTGTGTCTCCCTCTCTTTCTGCCCCTCCCCTGCTTGTGCTCTCCCTCCCCCCTTCCTCCTTCCCTCTGTCTCTCTCTCTCTCAAAAATAAAGATTTGAAAAATTTGTTTTCATTTTTCAGTCAAAAATAATTTTTCTGTATGTTATTTAAGAGAGTGCCAGTTTTAGTATGTTTATCAGTAATGTTCATTGTAAGTTATTTTTTTCTTTTTGTTAAAAATGTAATATTTAGTAAGGCATTGGGTCTGGAGGTCCACTGGAGTCTAAATGCCCATCTTTCCTTTCATTGTAGGCCTCTCCAAGATTTGTGAATGAGGCTAGATCTCATCTCCAGATCTGTGTACCTCCTGCCTCTTTTGTGTTCTAGATGTTTCAAAGGCAATTTTTGCAACAAAATGTTCAATATTTAGTTCTTGGTTCTCCAAGTCTGATTCCTCATCTCAATAATCTGATATTTGTTTCACTTCCTTCTTACTTCAGAAATGAAGGCTGCTCTTGACCCCTCTCTCCCCACCTGCCTTCCACTCCCCAGTCCGTTCAAGCACCCTCTAATCTTAAGGATCATCATTAATTGCCTAGACTACGTTATTAACTTCCTAACTGGCTTTCCCCATTCCTAGTCATCTGGTTTTCTTACATGTTTTCTACACAGCTGCAAGAGTGATTTTTAAGGCAGACCTAGCGTCTCTTATTTAACACCTTGAAGTGGCTTCATTTTTGTTTTAGGATAAAATGTAAACATAAAAGAACAGAATCTAAGCCTCCCTCTCCTACTTACCTTGTACCATCCTCTCCGTTGTGTGCAGTGTTTTAGCCACATTACCTCTCTTAGTATCTCTGATGAACCAGTCTTGTCCCAGCTCAGGGCATTTGCTCATGCTGTTCCTGTTCTTGGAATACGCACTCTTCTGTTCTGCACATGGTTAACACTAATTTTTCAGTCTCAATTTAAACGTCAGTTTCTCAGAAAAGCCTTCCTAACTCTTCAGCTAGTATCTCTTTTTCCCCATAATATTTGTGTGTATCTTTCATAGCAGTCATCACAGTGTATAATTTCTGTAATAAATTATGACATTTAAGGTCTGTCTTACAACTCTCAGTATCCTGAAAGTACAGACCAAGTTTGTTTAGTTCACTGCCATGTTCCCAGTACCTAGCACATTTATGAAATTGAAGTATATTTGATGAATGACGTAATAAAATAAATGCTCTTGCTATCCCTGCTTTACAGATGATGGAATGAAGGTTTAGGAAGGTGGTTAAGTGACTTGACCAAGGTTCCACAGCTTAGTGATGGATGTAGTGTTCATTCATTCATTCGCTTACACATTCATCAAATCTTTGGGCATGTACTTATGTCAGGCAACGTGGTGGGCCCACAGGTACAGTAGTGAGCCAGAACAGTGTTCCAGTCCAGGTGTTGATGGTGTCGTGGGGGAGACATTCATTAAGCATTAAGCGAGTAAACCACAAAGGTGGTGAGGCTCATCAGGTGCTGTGACTGGCAGTGGTCAGAGGAAGGTATTTAGATAAGATACCATTTAAGCTGTGGCTTCATGAGGAAAAAGCCAATGCTTTGAAGAGTTGGGAGGGGCAGTTTGCATGGCTCTAAAACTCACATGCTTAACTGTTGTGCCCTTCTTTGGGTTTTATTCTGAGAAGATGTTTAACTCAGTGGATCATTGATGTCCATTTTATTCCACTAAGTATGTAAAGTGGCAGAAAAATTCCATTCGCTGATATTTTTTTCGGGGAAGCAGAATGTTATTCATTCTGTATAGCCAGCATTGGTAAATGGAGTGAAGTGTGAAGGATTAAAGATGGCTACAAAGTTTTTCTCAATCTTTTTGTTTCGGAGGGTAATTCTTTGCCCTCCACTTGAGTCTGGGTTGGCCTTGTGACTTGCTTTGACAAATAGAATATCCAAAAAAAGTGAAGGAAGTAGAAGACTAAAAAAACCAAATGAATATTTTGGAGATTAAAAAAATACAGTAACCTTACTTCTATTTTTAAGTGTCCTTTTTAATATTACTTTACTTTTATTTTAATATTTATTTATTTTTGAGAGAGAGAGAGAGTGAGAGTGAGGGAGCTGCAGAGAGAGAGAGAGAGGGAGACAGAGGATCCAAAGCGGGCTCTGTGCTGACAGCAGAGAGCCTGATGTGGGGCTCAAACTCACAAACTGAGACCATGACCTGAGCTGAAGTTCAGATGATTAGCCGACTGAGCCACCCAAGCACCCCTTATTTATTTCTATTTTAGAGAGAGCACAAGCCGGGTGGAAGCAGAGGGAGAGAAAAAATATCTTAAGCAGGCTCCACGCTCAGCATGAAGCTTGATATGGGGCTTGATCTCATGACCCTGGATCGTGACCTGAGCTGAAATCGTGTTGGGATGCTCAACTGACTGACCCACCCAAGTGCCCCTGTGTGTCCTTAGTTTTAGATTTGAGAGTTGAATTTTGTTTATGTAATGCTATAGAAAATAGATGATAATTTTAATAAATTAACAGTTTACAGAATTTTAAACCTAAAAGAATTATTTGACCAATTTGAAAATTTTTAGTGTTTTGTAAAGCAAGACTTACTTTCTTGTCATTTTATTTATTTTTTATTTTTTAGAGGGGGAGAGAAAGAGAACGCACATGTGAGCAGAGGAGGGGGCAGAGAGAGAAAGAGATAATTTTTTTTTTTTAAGTTTTATTTTAAATGTTTTACTTATTTTTGAGAGAGAGAGATAGAGATAGCGTGAGCAGGGGAGGGGAGGGTCAGAGAGAGAGGGAGACACAGAATCCAAAGACAGGCTCCAGGCTCTGAGCTAGCTGTCAGCGCAGAGCCTGACACGGGGCTTGAACCCATGAACTGTGAGGTCATGACCTGAGCCGAAGTCAGACGCTTAACCAACTGAGCCACCCAGGCGCCTCGAGAAAGAGATAATCTTAAGCAGGCTCCGCATTTGGTGTGGAACCTGATATGGAGCTCCATCCCATGGGATCATGACCTGAATCTAAATCAAGAGGTGGACACTCAATGGACTGAGCCACCCAGGCACACCTCTTGTTGCCACTTTTAGTATATGTATATTGTATACTTTATATGATATATATCAATCATATATATCAAATATGTCATATGTATTTAAGTTTTATTTGTTTTGAGAGAGAGAGTGCAAGTAGGAAAGGGGCAGAGGGAGGGAGGGAGAGAGACCCCACATTCAGTGCAGAGCCTGACATGGGGCTCGAACTTATGAACCACAAGATCACGACCTGAGCTGAAGTCAGGTGCTTAAACTGACTGAGCCTCCCAGGTGCCCCTATGTATATTTTTAATGTTTATTTTTGAGAGAGAGTGAAAATGAGTATAAGACAAGTGGGGGAGGGGGAGGGGGGGGACAGAGGATCTGAAGCGGGCTCCATGCTGACAGCAGAGAGCCTGACTTGGGGCTCAAATTCACAGACTGTGAGACCATGACCTGAGCCAGTCAGACACTTAACCAACCGAGCTCGCCGGGTCTCCCCTCTTGTTGCTATTTTAAAACAAGGTCTGTATGTACATCATTTGAGACACAAAACATCTTTGGTTTTGTGATTGTGGAAAGATGGAGTAGATGTATGTCCCTATTCCACTAAGTATAGCTAAAAACCCTATAAAACATGCAAGACTGAAAAGTGGAGAGAAGAAACTGTAGTGACTTGGTATATTGGGACCTGAGAAATGACACAGAGCTGAGTTCCCTGGGTTTCTTTTTGCCTCATATATCTCAGACTTCGGCCTGAAGAAGTAGCAACCTGGCAACACCAAAGAAAACCTCAGAAACCTCAAGAAAAGCCTGCTTTCTGTAGTCAGAAGACCAGGAAACAGACTGTCCTGGAGACAGAATGCTTTTAGAAAACACTGCAGCCCCCACCCTCAGTCTTGTCAAAGACTAGGTGGGGAATCTAGACTTTTACCCTTGACAAGTTATGTTGAGGTGACATTCATTGCCAAGTAGTATCAGGGAAACCTGGGTGAGGTGGGATTTTCATCCCTTTTTGGGTGAGAAAAACACACCCTTCCTGCCGAGGTGGCATCAGAGGAAGTGTAGTAGAGGTTCAGGAATTTCACCACCACCCGTGCTAAGGAGGCCATGTAGGGTGCAGGAACAGGGGCCTCTGGTTAGTTAGGGTGGTGTGAGTGGAGGCCAAGGGAAAGGTTGAAGTTAAGAGCCCACCCAGCAGCAGTGAGGAGTACTTCCACCCAAGGTCAGTGGAGGCTGAGTGGAGAACCCTGACTTCCGTCTCTGTCTTTCCAGCCCGCCTGGCAGAAACAAGTTGCTGGGGCGCCGTCATTAGAGGCCCGCTGTAAGAGAAGACTTAAATCAGATCCCAAGTCTGATAACCTGAAACCCACAATGTTGAGGCTTCAGTAGAAAATTACATGTCCTATGAAGACCTGGGAAAATCTCATCTTCAATGAGAAAAGACAACGGACAGCAACACAGATATCACAGATGTTAAGACTGATTTGATAGGCATTTTAAAGTAGCCATCATAAAAAGGTTTCGGTGAGCAATTAAAATAAATGGAAAACAAAAACACCATAATCTCAGGAAGGAAACACAGGAAGAAACAAATGGAAATTTAGAGCTGAAAAGTATAATTGAAACAAGAAACCCAAGGGATGGCTGAACAGTAGAACAAAGAGAACACAGGAAAAATTGAAGAAATAGAAATTGCCCAATTTGAACAATTCAGGTAAAATAGACTGGAGAAAAGTAGTGAGTGGTGGGACTGTGACAGAAGACCTCCTGTCATCCCAGAAAGAGGGGAGAGAGACAGTGGGGCTGAAATACATTTAAGAAATACTGGCTGAATATTTCCTAAATTTGGCAAGCCATAAGCCTATAGAATCAAGAAGCTTAGTGAAACCAAGACAGGATAAAATTCAAATCCATGCTGATGCTAAGATAACATGATAGTCAAACTTCTGAGAACTAACTACAAAAAAGCAGTGAAGAGAGAAATGTCACTTTACCAGTAGTGGAAAAACAAATTTGATGGTGGATTTCTCGTCAGCAACCATAGAGGCCATAAGGAAGTGGCTTACTTTGCAAGTGCTGAAGGAAAAGAACTATCAACTCAGAATTCTGTATCAAAGGAAAACATTTCACATGATCTGTCACCAGCAGACCCACCCTTCGAGAGTAGGTAGAGAAAGTTCTCTAAACAAAACAGAAATGATATAAAGCAATGTGGGAACACCAGGAAGGAATAACAAACAGTGGAAAGAGCAAACTTCGGTAAATTCAGTAGACGCTCCTCTTATGTTTGAAGGTTGAAGTGTAACTCTCTGATGTTTTCCATGTATGTAGAGGAAGTATTTCACTTGACTGTTACAAATGAGGAAGTGTGAAGAGACAGGAAGGTGAGGTTTCTGCACATGACTGCGAACTGGTCAAATGTTGAGAATCAGTAGACTGTAAGTTGTGAAAATAAAATACCTAAGGACGCCTGGGTGGCTCAGTTGGTTAATCAGCCAACTCTTGATTTTGTCTCATGTCATGGTTTGTGACTTTGATCCCCACGTTGGGCTCTGTGCTGACAGCACAGGGCCTTCTTGAGATTCTCCGCTTCTCTCTGCTTCTCCCCTGCTCGGACTCTTTCTGTTTCTCTCGAAATAAATAAAAAAATAAAGTACCTAGAGTAGTCACTAAAGAAAGTTATACAGAAGAGGTAAACTAAGAAGCTATACCATAAATCAAAATGAAATTCTAAAAAATGTTCACAAGGAGGCAGGAAAACAGAGAACAGGGAATGAATTATATACTGTGAATAAGTAGGGTGTATTCCATGCATGTTAATTTGGATTAGTATTTAAAAATCATCAGTAGCATTGATTTTTTAACAGGCTACAGAAAAATCACCGATAAGTGATGCAGAAAAAACAGATGACAAAAATCAGCACTCATCCATGACACTCCCAGGAGGGGAGCCTTCTCCTTTTGCTGTACAAAATCTACAATCAACCTACAGCTAGCATCATACTTAATGGTCAAAGACAGAGTGTTCTTACTTTGAAGTCAAAACAAAGCAGAATGTTTGCTGTCACTATTTACAACAGAGTACTGGAATTCCTAGCCAGATCAATAAGAAAAGGAAATAAAGGCCTATAGATCAGAAAGGAAGAAATAAAACTGTCCTTTTTTTTTTTTTAGATGACATAGTAGTCTACATAGAAAATGCCACAGAATCTACAAAAACTGAAGCTGATAAATAAGTTCAACAGTGTGTAGGATACTAGCAATTAACACAGAATGGAAATAAAAATACAATGTTATTTAAAACTACTCAGAAAATAACACAAAACTTCAGCATAAATTTGAAAAGACTTATGTAGGACTTTTATGTGGAAGTCTACAAAACTGAGGGAAGAAAAGATGATCTAAATAAACTGAGACATATACTGTATTCATAGATTGGAAGACTCAGCACAATAAAGATGCCACTTCTCTCCAAATTGATGAGCAGATTAAACAGAATTCCTAATAAAATTCCATGAAGATTTTTGTAGATATGGGAAATATTTCAAATTTATATGGAAAGGGCAGAAGAACTAGAATAGCTAAGACAATTCTGAAAAAAGTTTCAAATAGGAATCACTAAAGGATTTCAAGACAGCATGTTAGTCACAACAGTGTTATCGGCAGGGGAGCCTGGCTGGCTCAGTCGATGGAGCATCTGACTGTTGATCTCAGGGTTGTGAGTTTGAGCCCCATGTTGGGTCTAGAGATTACTTAAATAAAACTTAAAGAAACAACAACAATTGACTGGCAGAGAGATAGATATATAGATCAGGTGAACAGGATAGAGAACCAAGAAGTAATCCCACCTGTGTATAGCAAATCGCTTTTTGACCAAGATGTCAGATTTTCTGAATTCAGTGTAAGATGGATAGTCTTCAACATGTGGTGCTCAAATAGTTGGATACCATCAGCAAACAGTAAAACAAGAAAGTCCAAAATAAAAATACCCCTGGATCTAAACTTTGCACCTTAATAAAAATATCAACCCAGAGTAGCTCGTAAACTTAAATGTAGCATATACAACTATAATTTTAAGAAGAATACAAAATTTTTAGGAGATAGGATTGATAAAAAATACTTAGACATGATTCTAAATGTATGATGACAGAGGAGAAAGGTAGTTGATCAATGGGATTTTTGTCAGATTTTAAAAGTTTTGCTTTGTGAAAAACCCTGTTGGGATAAAAGATTACAAAAAAAAAAAAAGTACAGACTGGGAGAAACTATTGGCAACACACATACCTGATGTGTAACTCATGAAGAATGTTTGAAGAACTCTAAAATCTCAGAACTCACACCCAAAGTCCTATTAAATGGGAAAAAATGTGAGGAGACATTTTACTGAGAAAGATGTTTAGATTGCACATAAGCACAGGAAAGGATGTGCAGTATCACCAGCCACTGGGGAAGTGTGAATGAAGACCATAACAAGATAGTGCACGCTTACCAGAGCCACTACAATTAAACACAGTGACCATACCAAATGAGGGTGCAAACAGAATTTCCTGCATTGCTGATGTGAATATTAGATGTTATAGCTGCTTTGGAGAATGGTTTGGTGGTTTCTTAAAAATACTAAGTGTGGTTAAACATAGAGTTACTGCAGTTCTACTTCTTTGAGTGTACACAGAGAAATGAAAACACAAATGCACACAAAAACGTAAATGGTATTATTTATAGTGACATTATTCATAATGACCCACAAATGGAAACCAATGTCCATCAACTGTTAGTAAGATGTGGTGTATCCATACAGTGGAATATTTGGCAATAAAAAGGAATAAATTACCAACATATGCTATAATGTGGATGCAGCTTGACTAAATGAAAAAAACCAGTCCTGATAGATCAGGCTGCCTATTGTAGGAACCCATTTATACGAAATGGACAGAATGGGCCAATTTATTTTTTATTTTATTTTATTTTTTTTAATGTTTTTTTATTTATTTCTAGGAGAGAGAGACAGCGTGAGCAGGGGAGGGTCAGAGAGAGAGGGAGTCACAGACTGAAACAGGCTCCAGGCTCCGAGCTGGCAGTCAGCACAGAGCCCGACGCGGGGCTTGAACCCACGAACCGCGAGATCATGACCTAAGCGAAAGTCGGACGCTTAACCGACTAAGCCACCCAGGCGCCCCAGAATGGGCCAATTTATGTACAAAGTAGATTAGTGGGTGCCTAGGGCTGGCCATAGAATGAGTTATATGATTGGTGAGTTAAATCTCAATAAAAGTTTTTTTTTGAAAGCTAAACATACATTGACTATATGCTCCAGAAATCTCACACGTGGACACTATCCAAAAGAAGTGGAAACTTACATTCACACAAAAACCTCTCTATTATTGTTCATAGTAGCTTTATTTGTATTAGAAACTGGAAAGAACAAAAAAACATTTTTTTTTGAAACAGGCGAATGGGTTACATTGTGGTATATTCACACTGTGGAATACTACCCAGTAATCAGAAGGAAGTAACTGTTGGTGCAGGTAACAGCTTGCATGGATCTCTAGAGCATGAGGCTCAAAACTTGAAGAGGCACATACTCTGCATTTGTAGGACATTCTCAAATGACAGAGGAGATGGATGGCTGTGCGGGAGAGCTTGAGGAAAAAGGGACGCTTGGAGGCTTTCTTAGAAAGTGAGGCAGAGATGGAGAGGTTCAAAGACATTGTCAGTGGTGGAAGAAGGGCGATCCATGAATATCTTAAAATTATATAAACTAATAGACATATCGGGAGAAGGAGGGATCAGTAAGAACACAAAATGAGCAGGTCACATTCTAAACATAAATTACAGTTGAAGAAACAAACATCATGTATGAATAACTATATTAACAAAGTTGTGATATAGGAAGGAGGAGTCGGTAGCAGGAAACAAGTAGATAATGTCCGAAGTGAGTAAGTGAAAATGTTTACATTATGTAGAAATTTGAATGACATCCAGATTTGTGCTGTCTAATGGCAGCCCTGAGCAGGTGAGCATGGGGGTGTGTGGCCGATTCCCTTGAGACGCACCGAGAATGTGAAAGACATGACAAGAGTTTGAAAATGTGGCACTCTGGGGCACCTGGGCGACTCAGTTGGTTAAGCGTCCGACTTCAGCTCAAGTCACGATCTCACAGTTTGTAAATTCGAGCCCGGCGTTGGACTCTGCACTGACAGCTCAGAGCCTGGAGCCTGCTTGGGATTCTCTGTCTCCCTCTTTCTCTGCCCCTCCTCCCGCTTACATTTGTCTCTGTGTCTCAAAAATAAATGTTGAAAAAAAGGTTTTGTTGAAGATGCAGCACCCAAATGGAAATACCTGTGTTTTTCACGTTGTCTAAAGTGATAGTGTTTTATTTATGTATTTTTATAATTAAAAATTTTAGAGAGCACTAGCAGGGGAGAGTGATGGGGGGGAGGGGGAGAGAGAGAGAGAATATGAATGAATATGAATGAGCATCCCAAGCAGGCTCCACACTTAGTGCAGAGCCCAATGAGGGCTATATCCCACAATCCTGGGATCATGAGCTGAGCTGAAACCCAGAATGGGGTGTTTAACCGACTGTGCCACCCAGGTGCCCCTCAAGTGATAGTATTTTAAACACAGTTGGCTGAATAAATCATTAAGACTGATTTCATCGGTTTTAATTCTTTTACTGTGGCTACTAAAAATTTTACAGTTACTGCGTATGGCCTGTGCTATGTTTCTCGGACAGATTGCTCTAGAAGCTGTAGTCTAGAACGTGACTAGAATTGGTTCTCTCGGGGGAGTAGGCAGAGGCTGGGGAAAGTTGGTTAAGGGTGAATTGTTTAAGCCCTTCTTTGCTATTGACTTTGTCAAAACTTAATGAAATTTGATAAATTATCTCTTTAACAAAGTCTGTGGCTTCTGTCTTAAAACGTGTTATTTTGTCACGTTGTGAATTACATAGTAAATATTACCATAGTAAAGAGATTTGGAATTGAAAGTATTAATTGTCTACTATTTTCCTTCATTCTAGTTTGGAATCAGAAATAAAGTCCTTGCTTTTTCTGCTTTTGTTTAGCTTATTGCAGGAGCGAGCGGGACATCACCTTCTAGAAGTAATGCCCACAGAAAGCGGGAGCTGCTCCACTGCTCGCCAAGCAAAACAGAAACGCAAATCTCATAGCCTTTCCATACGAAGAACCAACAGCTCGGAGCAGGAGAGGGCGGGCCTGCCAAGAGAGATGCTGGAAGGACAGGTGAGTTAGTGCTGTTCTTGCTTCCGGTGCTCCAGAAGTAGCCAGCACATTCAGGTCCCAGAGTGAGGAGACGTGCGTTGCCAGAACAAGTCTAGCCCCTTCCTGCAGCACCCGGGAAGAACGGTCACATGTCACAGCCTGCACACACACGAGTGGCTAGTGTGGCTGAGGAATTTTTAAAATTTTAATTGATTTACATTTAAATAACCACACGTGGCCACTGGCTACCGTATCAGACAGGGCAGGGAAAGAGTCCAGGATACGGTTTCTAATTTGATTTACTTCCATCTCTAGTGGAAGTCCCCAGCCGCCTTCGTTAGCGTCTTCTGGAGCCGGCTCCGTGGGGGGCGAATGTGTTCTTTGCTGGGCCTTCTGGGTGCCCGGCCTCCATTGTGATGCAGATAAAGCAGGTAACTGCATCTCTGGGTGGCCCTTTGTGGGGGCCTGTCAGAGCCAGGACGGGCTGCCACGCCCTGGGGCCCTCCCCTCGGGGTCTTCAGCAGTCCCCGGACGGCGCCCCCTGTTGGCACAGTTTCCGCCGGCTGGTGTGACGTGTGCGGTCTGGTGCCGGGGCAGGGGCACCGCAGCGGCGGTGTTTGTTGCTGGCAGCCGGCATGGTAGGTGTGGGTGGAGGGATCCCAGAACCATGGGCCAGTTAGCCACGGATTTGAGTGGAACAGCGGCCCCGCACCGTGTAGACAAGGTTACGGTTATCTGGGAGCAGCACTAGACGCCGCACAGGTAGCATGAAGGCGCCGCTGCGGTACTGTTACCCTCAGAGCCACGGATGCGAAGCGTGTGGGAGTGCGGTGCTCAGCACGAGGACGCGGGTCCATGGGCGTGGATCGGGGCCGAGTCTGTGTGTGCCGGGGTGCAGACCAGCCCGGGAGAGAGGCCCTGCACCCGCGGTGGTGTGGACGCGATAACGTGCACATGAGGGCCTCGGTCGTCAGAGTAGCTTTTGTGTCTTCACTTTTCTGAAATGGTGCCCAGCGTTGAGCACCTCCCTGCCCGGGGCCGGGAAGTGGAATGGCACCAGCAGGCGGCCTGGGGGCTCTCACGTGGCTCCACCTGCCTGGTGGGAACGTTCCCCTTTCACTGCACGTTCCGCTTCCTGATTGTCAGGTGAGGCTGTCGCTGACATCCCAGTTTTGTCTCCAGTGGTGATGACGCTCCATGTTAAGATGCATTTACTAAAGTAAATGTGGTGTTTCGGTTGTTGACCAGTAAGGATAATAAGACGCTGTGGGTGTAGGTGAGCAGGAACCAGTGCGTGTAGGAGGAGACTTGGCCTCGATGGAGAAGTCAGAACGGCTTCTCACCAAGTGCCCGTGCGAGGGGCACTGGCCGCACGAGGGTGCGGGACGAACGCAGCGGAGCCGGAGAGCGGGTGCCAAGGCCCCTGGGCAAGGTGGAGGGCGTGCTGAATGCTAACACTCAGAGTTTATTTTTCTTTTTACTGTTATTTCAAAATTTTATTGTTATTCATTGGTACTTTAGAAGGGTGTTGAGGGAGGCTATATTACCCGTTCTGCCAAATTTCAGTTTTTAAACATGGCTTCATACATAGTTTTTATTGGCTTGTCAAATTTACTGATACATTATGTGATTTCAAAACATTGCTGAAATGCTTATGTCATTAGAGATCATTTTGCTTAGAATTTCTGTCTTCCTAAGGGGCGCCTGGGTGGCTTCGTCGGTTAAGCGTCCGACTTTCGCTTAGATCATGATCTTGCGGTTCGTGGGTTCGAGCCCCACGTCGGGCTCTGTGCTGACTGCCAGCTCAGAGCCTGGAGCCTATTTCGGAGTCTGTGTCTCCCTCTCTCTCTGACCCTCCCCTGCTCACGCTGTCTCTCTCTCTCTCCTAGAAATAAAAAAAAAAAAAAAAAAAAGAATTTCTGTCTTCCTAAGAACTTAATCTAGGAAGTTTAACTTAATATATGTTTTTTTATTTGCAACCGACTAAACATCAAAAAGTTTGTGCCGCCCAGAAATGTGAAAAGTCACTTAGAAAGTTAATTGGCGGCAGTTAAGCACTGAAGCATTTTAGAACCGTCTGTTAAGAGCTCCATTTGGAAATACTCTTGAGTGCTGAGCGCGGGGGCCCAGGAGCTAGCACGTATGCCACGCTCTCTGGAGAGGAGAGCAGTGTAGACTGCAGACTCCCCATGACCAGCAGTGTGAGGAAAGTGTGTGTGCGTGAGCACGGGTGGGACCGGGGACGCCGTCCAGTCACTCGGACCTCAGACTTCCGCAGAGGGTTGCTCCTGCCTGTGGGCTTCCCGTGAGGCATAGAGGGGACTACGGGTGTGCAGAGCACGGGGACAGGTGTGCGGGCACGTGCAGCGTGCTGCTCCTGACACTTAACATGTGGATGTTCTCCTTTGACTGACACGGTTTGCTCTTACCAGTCAGATTTCTCAAGCTTCCTTCCTCACAGTCTTGTAGGTATGAGGCAGAGTCCTAGGAAGTACCCAGGATTTTGTCGGAAGCACCACGGATGGGAGCGCTCTGTTAAAGCACTTCTCTTAGCATATAGCTTATTAAAATTAATTTATAATGACACGGTAGAACTTGAAGGCAATGTATGATGAAAATGTGTTTCTGGGAACTGTCTTCCTTCTCTAGAAATGTGGAGGTTTTTGAATATGGTAGGCTTGTTTCCTCTCTTGTAAAAGGAAGATTATGTTGTTTTGAGGAAGTGCTTGTTCTTGAATCCTGCATCGTGCTGGGTGTCCATTTGTATCATTTCATTGTAGTTTCATGTGTAGAAATGTGGAACTGTAAGTTCTGTAAGCGTTTTATGTATAAAAAATAATATGTAAAATAAGTCAAGAGAAAAATGATTATTCACTTGGGAAAAGTTTTTTATTCATTCATTTTAAATAGAGTCTTCCTTTTCTTTAGGATTCTAAACTGCCTTCCTCGGTTCGCAGTACACTTTTGGAGCTGTTTGGTCAAATAGAGAGAGAGTTTGAAAACCTTTACATTGAAAACTTAGAATGTAAGTATCTCCCGTCTTAATAAGCCTTTATAGAATTTGGGTAGATAGTCACCACTGAACTGTTTTCTGTTCTGTAACACAGTGGCTTTGAGTGACCCTGATTTATTATCTTAAAAGTCACTAGTCACAACTGTGGGGGGCTCTCCCAGCAGGCTCAAGTCAAGGCGTTGGCAGGACTGTGCATCTGGAGGCGAGGGGAGGGCCGGTCTTTTGCTTGTTTGGACTGTGGCAGATTTCAGTTCTTTGCACTGTAAGTAAGGACAGAGTCCCAGTGTCTAGAGCCTGCCTCACCCCTTGGCTTGAAGTCCTTCCCCTGTCAGTCTTCAGAGCCTTCAGCAGCGAGCATCTCTGAGCCATTCCTAAGGAGGTGAGGGAGGGCTGGGTCATTGGGCCATGCAGGGTGACCCCCCCCCCCCGTCAGAGGGCCCCTCAGCCACGGAGGTCACGTGCTCACAGGTTACCTTCGGAGTGGGTAGTATTCTGCTGGCCACTCTGGCCCATTCAGATTATGGTTTTATGAAAAATGCTTCTTAGAACTATTCCTACATAAAGTATACTGTAAATTGAGAAATTGTTGATGCATGTTTTCTTTTAAAATATACTCTATTTTGAGAATTTCTTAAAATGTATTGTCTGTTTGACTTATTTTAAAGATAAATCAAAAGTATGTACTTATCATTTATTTATTTTGGAGAGAAAGTGTGTGCACACGAGCTGGGAAGGAGCACGGAGAGGGGCAGGGGAAGGAGAGAGGATAGCCAGGCAGGTTCTGCCCTGTGAGCGCGTGGCCTGACGCAGGGCTCGGACTCACGAGTCAGCCAACAGACTGGGACGTTTAACCACTGAGCACCCAGATGCCCCAGATCAAAAGAATTTTTAAATTAGCTTGGCTTTAGTTTTTCTTTTTAGCTCTTTTATAGAAGCCGTGCCTTCATTTGCTTAAAGAATTAGGCAGTATAGGGGCTTCTGGCCGGCTCAGTCGGTGGAGCAGAGAACTTTTGATCTCAGGGTCACGAGTTTGAGCCCCACATTGGGTATAGAGGTCACTTTAAAAAATAAAAGCAGTATAAAAAGTAAAAAGTTAACTACCATTACCCCTGCCTGTTGACCCATTTTATCCTATCCTGCAAACAAAGACATTTTCTACAGTTTTTGCTTTTATTTCCTGTAATTATTTTTGTAAACTTAGTTTACTTTTACTTTTAACTTGTCAGGTTTAGGCCACATGTGCTCATATTCCTCTGAAACATCAGGAAAGAAACCTGCCTTTTTTTTATTTACTTGCTGCTTCATTATTTTATAGTTTTTATTTTTATAAGGTTTGTGTTGATAAAATCTATATTATGCAAATATAGCTATAATCTTATTGTCTTCATGCTTTATACTGTGATTTTAAACATTGAACTCTAATAATAAACAGCATTCACATTATTAAAATATTTTTCACTCTAGAACTCAGTGATGTGGTTGAATCAGTAGTGAAGAGAATAAATCCTATGTCATTTAAATTGTGCTTTGGAAAATTTAATGTTTTATTTTTGGATTCTCCTTATGAGTCCATTTTGGAAATTTACAGAGGGAGAAATTATTCGAAACTTTTATAAAATAAAAATTAGGTACCATGTTCTGCTTCTGATTTTTAAGGTTTTTTAAAAAAATATTGTATATGGGGGCGCCTGGGTGGCTTAGTCGGTTAAGCATCCGACTTTCGCTTAGGTCATGATCTCGCGGTTCGTGGGTTCCAGCCAGCTCAGAGCCTGGAGCCTGTTTCAGTCTGTGACTCCCTCTCTCTCTGACCCTCCCCTGCTCACGCTGTCTCTCTCTCTCCTAGAAATAAATAAAAATATTAAAAAAAAAATTGTATAAATATCTCCTGGGCAGCTTAGTTGGTTGAGCATCTGACTCTGATTTCGGCTCAGGTCACAATCCCAGGGTTGTGGGATTGAACCCTGTTTTGGTCTCAAGGGTGAAGCCTTGAGGAGGCTGACTGACTGACTGACTGACTGAAGATTCTCTCTCTTGGGGCACCTGGGTAGCTCTGTTAGTTGAGCATCTGATTTCAACTCAGGTCATGATCTTACGGTTTATGGGTTTGAGCCGTGTTATCGGGCTCTGTGCTGACGGTGTGGACCTGCTTGGGATTTTATGCTTCTACCTCACTTGCGCTCTCTGTTTTTCTTTCAAAAAAAAAAAAAAGATTGTGTGTCTCTCTCTTCCCTCCTCTGCTCCTCTCATCTGCTTGTTCTCTCTTCTTTCTCTCTTTTAAATAAAAAAGTATCAGTTGTAATGACCAAAGCATTGTTGACTTTCTGTTGTGAGGTGAGGCCTTAATATTTTTTGAATTTATGCAGTTTACGCAAGACAAGCTGTAGGATTACAGATGACTGCTGCCGGGTGTGCTTTGAGTTGACGTGGTCTCGTGCTGACTGGCTTTGTTGGCGCCCTGCCTCTGCCAGGCCTGCTCACAGCCTTTGCCCTCACCCTCTCTGCCGCCTGACCCGGCCCCTTGGTCTCGCCATAGCCTGAGTAGAGGGTGCATCGTCCTGGGAGGTGCACAGCCCGGCTTGGGGGGTTGTGTGGTCAGCTCATGGCCCTGCTGCCTCGCTGTAGTGGCTGTGTCCTCGGCCCAGTCACGTCCCTTGGCCGCGTGTCGTTCCTCATCCCTGCGGGTGGAAGATGACCCTTTTCCTCCAGGCCTGTTCTGGAGCACCAGGTGCTGAGGAGGTCGTGAGCACAAGTGTCTGCTGATTGCCTTCTTGATGACCTTCCTCTTCCTTCTTTCCCTGGGGTTCTGTACTTACTAGTCCTGTTTCATGACTCTCCTTCAATTTAAAAAAAAAATTTTTTTTTAATGTTTTATTTATTTCTGAGACAGAGAGAGAGAGACAGCACGAGCAGGGGAGGGTCAGAGAGAGAGAGGGAGACACAGAATCTGAAACAGGCTCCAGGCTCTGAGCTGGCAGCACAGAGCCCGACGCGGGGCTCGAACCCAGGAACCGTGAGACCATGACTGGAGCCGAAGTCGGACGCTTAACCGATATTTTTAATCTTTGTTTTATATAATCCTTACTTGGCGCGCTGTGGTGCCGCTGCTCAGCAGTTGTTATGTTTTGTTGTGTTTTCCCTCCCGATTTGAGTGTTCTCAGCTAGACTGTAAACATTTCACTGAATTTTGGACAGTATCAGGAAAATGTCTTCAAGTGTACAGAATAAAGGGCAAAGAAGATGGCCTGCCTTGAGGCCCAGCAGCCCTGCCTGCAAGTGCCGGGAACAGTCTTCCAGTGTAGGGAGAGCAGTGGTTCTTAGTGTTTGAAAGGCGTCTTGAGTATTTTGAGAACTCTGTGAACTGTGGTCTTGTTTGTTAGGGTATCATTCACGCCTGTGTTTAGACAGTACTTACATGGGATATTTTTCTGCACTCGGGTTTTGGAAGTGGTGAATTGTTTAAACATAAAAGTGCATATCTTACATTTGAAAAAACCTTTTTATTCCCAGTGCGTAGGGAGATTGAGACTCTTAATGAACGTTTAGCTGCTGAAGGACAAGCGATCGATGGGGCGGAACTGAGTAAGGGCCAGCTCAAAACAAAAGGTAAGGGTGCGCGCTCCTGGCAGGATTGCCGACCCATTACACGTGGGGGAGGTTTGGTGGAGGACGTGGCTTTGGTTGCTCTGCAGTCAGCGGTGCTTGGGGCGTGGAATCAGGCGTGGGTGGGGGCAGAGAGGGACGCCAGGAAGCTGGGCATCTTGTTCCAGCCGGGCCCTCGGGTTTCACCGTCTTCCTGTGGGCAGCGAGAGGTGGGGCTCCCGGTCCAGTCGGCCCCAGCTCTGGGGCTCTGTGGCCCTGACGTCGGCTCTCTGTCTCCGCAGCCAGCCACAGCACCAGCCAGCTCTCTCAGAAGCTGAAGACCACTTACAAGGCCTCTACCAGCAAGGTACGCAAGGCGCTGGCTCTCGGGCCGCTCATGTGGTATTTGAGGTGTGCGGATGTGTACCTGAAGTTGCATATTTTCCAGTTATAAACGTGCAACAGAGAAAGAGGCACTTCTGCTGTTTGGAAAAATTTGATATTTAAAGGGCGTATCACGGGTCTGTGAAATGGCCACAGCACATGGACCCCTAGGCACTCCCTTGCCCCGGTACGAGTGAGAATCCAATGATGCCCGTTAGTAGGTACCGTGTCTTTTTGGAGGGAAAATACATTTTGTATCATTATTTGGCTTGATACAGAGGCTCTGAATTTGGACAAAGGTAATGGAGTGAACCACAGGCATGTTTTCCTTCACCTGCTTTTTTTCTCTCATTTTCTGAGCCTTATCCAGACGTGAAGATCTTGTCTCTGTCTCCATGGCAAATAGGGACATGTGTGGTATTTTACTTTTTTAAAAATAATCTTGTTCTGACCTTCTTAAAGTGGCGAGGATTTAATTATTTGGCAATAAGTTTATCTGTGAGGGAGCACTGCTGTGAAGTAATATTTTGAAGTAATTTTGTGTGCATTTTTACTTTGGAGCATTTTGAATATACAGAAGAAAAATTTTTACCTAACTTTAATGAACGTACATTCCTTTTGCTAAACCTGAGGGAAAAGTTGAAATTTGTGATGAGTCTGCTGTGATGGCATAGTTACTGTCAACTTTGTTTTTCCAGTTCGTTCCCTTGAGCTTAAAGTTTTGTAGCTTGACCTTCACAGTAAGATTAACTACAAGTGATAAAGCAGATCAGTCTCGGCTGCTGTTTCTGCTTATTTGAAAACTTTCAGTACTTTGTTATTTAAAAAATACAAATATTGATTACATTTTCTTGTGTTTCCTTTGATAACTCCAAAGTGTGTTTAGTGAAAAAATTTCTTTGTTATGTATTATCTAGCTTATTAGTTTCTAAGTTAATAAATTAATATCAAACTTTTTTTTGAAATGCATTGTGAGATTATGTTCTTCCTCGTCTAATTTCTTGTTATATCACCTTAAATTATATTGTTTATTCCATTGGGCACAGCTTGTGTGTACAATGTATATGGTCTTAGAATTTGGAAATACTCTGACCATCTGAAGCAGAAGATGAACAGATTGTATAAAGTTGTCCCTTACTAGGAATAGTAAAATACGAGATTTGGGCAAAGGGAGGTTACATACAATAATACTCTGCTTTAAAACAAAATGTATTAGGGGTGCCTGGGTGGCTCAGTCGGTTAAGCGTCCGACTTGGGCTCAGGTCATGATCTTGCAATCTGTGGGTTCGAGTGCTGACCACTCAGAGCCTGGAGCCTGCTTCAGATGCTGTGTCTCCCTCTCTCTCTGTCCCTTCCCTGCTCATGCTCTGTCTCTGTCTCTCAAAAATAAATAAATGTTAAAAAAAAAAAAAAAAAAAGTTAAAAGGGGCACCTGGGTGGCTCAGTTGGTTAAGTGTCCGACTTCGGCTCAGGTCATATTCTTGTTGTTCGTGGGTTTGAGCCCCGCGTCGGGCTCTGTGCTGACAGCTTGGAGTCTGGAGCCTGTTTCGGATTCTGTGTTTCCCTCTCTCTCTGTCCCTCCCCTGCTCATGTTCTGTCTCTCTCTGTCGCAAAAATAAATAAAAAACTTAAAAAAAAAAAAAGTAAAAAAAATGTATTAGATATAGTTAAAGCTCCTGCCGTTTTAGACTAGAAATTTATCTCAGTGCATAAGGAACATGTTATTAATGATCTTTAGCGTGCACATTGAAGAATAATAATGTAAGACGTTATCTGAAAGTTGAAGAACAAATCTGGTCCCGGAGTACATTCTGATCCATGCTGGGGCCTCCGGCCTTGGCGGTACTGCTTAGTATGTATGGGAGGGAGCCCATGTCACTTGCCTCCTGACTCAGCCCCAAAAGGCAAGGAGTGTGTGTGGGGGGGTGCTGGGAGCCCGCGTGCGTTCAGCAGGCACAAGAGGTCTTCCCTTCCTGGGTGGCTGGGGACAGGTTGCTGATGTCTGTTGGGAGGGAGGTGTGACTGCCTAACTTGAGAGAAACTTGTGAAAATGTTCACACATGTTTATATAAAGATAAATATCTCACATTGTGAATAAAGCCCTTTCTAATTCCGTTGAAGTAGTTTAGATTGTATCTTAATGAGAATGATAATTAGGATGACAGGTATAAGCATCACTTTGTCACTTTATTGTGCTTTTCTGTCATAAACTCTGTGAGTAATTCAGTCTTTTGTGGGGCCTCTTTGCAGTTGTGAATGGGTCAGCATTTTTAAGATCAAAGAGTTAATAGGTATTCAAGAGTGTAGTGGGCATTTGGAAGCAACACTTGACATGATTTGTTACAGTGCTCGTGAACTACATGTGGCAGGCTTCCAAAGTTGCGCCAGGAATGCGGTTGGCATGAGTCTTGAGCAGTGGCTTTGTGTTGTTCCTGTCCGAGCGGGCTGGGGCGGGCGTGTGGCTCTGCTAGTTCCTTTCTTCTCCTAGTGACGTCTGTGTCACGCACGGCAGGAGGCTTGGAAGCTGAAGTGTACTGCCACTTCTTGTGGGGCAAGCTTTGCACGTTCCTAAATGCTGCCTTCTGGAAACCCAAACGGCACCTTGCGCCAGCAGAAGCACTTTTCCATGGTGTGGAGGGACAGTTTCGCTAGCTTGGATGGGGTAGGAGCTTTCAGAAGGAAAAAGAAGATGAGGAGTTGCATTTGAGCAAGTCCTTTGGTAAAATTGAAGCCGAGTCAGATGGAGCCTGTTGGTGTTACTGCTGGAAGAGTCCGTCTCCATTAAACATGAGTCGGCGGCCCCCTCATCGGAGGCTGGTTTGAATGTTCATGCCCGAATTGATGTAATAGTGGATTGTGTTGTAATGTGTTTATACTAAGAATGAACTTTGATTCATTTTCAGGGCTTCGCCAAATCAGTGCTTGAAATAGCTGTTTAACACCGCCAGTTTTTCCTTTTCACTTGATTTTACAGTTTCATTATTCTGATTAATCTCCATTATTCTGACTTGCTTAAAAGCGGAAAAGCCATTTTTGTAAATCTGAGAACAGTTTAAAAAGCAAACTCTAAAGAGTTGTTTGTGTTTAATTAGTTTCTTTCTCATGCACTTTCTATTTTTCCTTGTAAAAGAAAGTGAGACTTGTTTGCTGTGTGTAATTCGAGACGATGCCTCACTTCGTGTGCACCTTCGTGGTTCCCTGTCTGTTCCCGTCAGACCGTGAGCTGCCCGAGGCCGGGGCCTGCTGTCCCTTTGTGTGTCTCCGGTGCAGCGCTGGCACCGCGCTTGCGCGCAATAAACACTGTTGGACAAACCGCATCCGTTAGAAGTGTCGTCTTTGGATTCTCCCCACCTTGGGCTCTTTTCCTCCTGATAATCCGTAGTTGGTGCAAATTACCAAAAATGGGAAAAAATGAAAGTTCCCCAGTAATAAAAGGTAGTGTTAAGGGTGTGGGTACACCTTCTCGACTTCTTCATGTCCTGGTACCTCTTTTTTTTTTTTTTAATTAAAGAATTTGGAAATTTCTTCTGGTTTGGATTTGAGGAAGAGACTTGCAGCGTGTAATAGGCCCCTCTCTTCGTCATGGGAGGACACACGGGGTTTGTGGGGGCCTGGGGGGTCTTCTGAGGCCTTAGGACGGCCTTTGTTGCTGCTTTGTGACACCCAGCTGGAGGGATGCTGCCATTTGCGCTTCTGTTGTCTTCCCTTAATGCTTTAGATGTCTGTTCAGGGGCCTCTGCACTTCAACACGCCTTTTTCTGTTTTACCTTTTTTAACTTAAAAACATTCGGTCAGTAAATTGTCTACAACGCTCCTTCCCATCATGGTTTTAGATTGTCTCCAGCTTCAAGACCACCACGTCGAGGGCCGTGTGCCAGCTCGTGAAGGAGTACATTGGCCACAGGGATGGCATCTGGGACGTCAGTGTGGCGAGGACACAGCCTGTGGTGCTGGGCACTGCGTCTGCCGGTAAGTGCACAGCCTGTCGGGTGTGACAGCCGGTGCAGATGACTCACCCACGGTGTGGGTGGCAGAGTTGGCGCTGGAGGCGGGTGGGAGGCCGGACGGCCCTTGAAGCCGAGGAGCGTTTGTTTGGCCTTGCTGTGCTCCGCTAGGCCCTGCTGCCGTGCAGGGGTGACGGCGGCTGTGGGGTGAGCAGACGCTGCTCCAGGATCGAGCCGCCTGTGTTCACGGAGGCAAACGGTAGAATGTCTTTTAAAGAGGCTAGGGCCTTCGTTGTTGCTCACAGTTGAGGGTGTATCTGCTTGAATTGTGGGGCGTAGTCCAGGGAAGGGCCCGTAGTCCTGAAGGGGGTGCTGGCTGTCCTAGGGTGTAGGTGCAGGCGGGGCTGCTGGGAGCCCTTTTGGCCTGTGGGACTCTGGGCCAGGCCTTAGAGACCCTGTTTTCTCATTAAAGAAAAGATAGGACTTGAAAGCTATCCAAGGTCCATAACCCAATACCCTTTCAGATAAAAATTAAGTAAAGTTAAAAAGTGGTGCTTCCTTGTTGAAAATGATTTTTCCAGGTGCTTTTTTTTTTAATAATTTTTGAGACCAAGAGTGATTGGGGGGGGAGGCAGAGACAGAGAGGGAGACAAAGGATCCCAAGCGGGCTGTGTGCTGATAGCAGAGCGCCTGATCCCGGGCTCGATCTTATGAACCTTGAGATCATGACCTGAGCTGAAGTCAGACACTCAACTGCCTGAGCCCCCCAGGTACCCCACTGGATTCTGCTTTTTTTTGTTTTTTTTGTTTTTGAAAAAGTTTATTTATGTATTTAGAGAGAGTGAGTGAGAGGCAGAGAGAGAGTAGGAGAGAGAATCCCAAACAGGCTCCATGCTGTCAGTGTAGAGCCTGACATGGGGCTTGATCCCACAAACTGAAATCATGACCTGAACCGAGATCAAGAGTCAGAAGCTTAACTGACTGAGCCACCCAGGCGCCCCGATTCTGCTTTTTAATAGAAGGAGAAAATGTTACAGCACTTAGAACCATGAAAAAAGTTCACTTGTTCAAAATTGTGTTCACTTGGGAGCACTCCCCAGTGTTTTAGAAATTCCATTATAGTTAAAGAGAAAGAATGAAAGGGTTCGTTTCTGATATCTCTTAGATCTCGTTTGGAAACTTGACATTTATTTTTCAGGTTTTCTATTTTTATTCCTCTTACAAGAGGAAAGGTCCAAACAAATATGTAAGGTCTCAAATAATTTGTAACTGGAGTTTTGCATTTCAATACTGCCTGATGATCTGGAAAGTGTTAATTCAACCAAACAGGAAGGCATGATAGGTTAGAAGGACCCTGGCGAGGTGCAGTCAGTGTGACCATGTGCCCCGAGTCTCAAGTCCCTGGGTATCCATTTGCCGCCCCCTTGACTGGGACACATCATCCACTTCTCCTGTCTTGGAAACATGTTTTCTGATCTAGAGTTGCAAGAGATATTAGTGGTAATGTAACTTCTCACTTTTGCTTGAAGACCGTAAAATTGGTGATGGGTCAGTTACTCTTGTGTTTTGGGTCTTGCAGATCACACGGCCCTGCTGTGGAGCATAGAGACAGGCCGGTGCCTCGTCAAGTACTCGGGCCACGTGGGGTCAGGTGAGCGCTCTGGGGCGGGCCGGGCCTTGTGCTGCCGGGCGGGCGGCCCTCACGGCGGGCGGGCGGCCATGCGCTGCCTCTGGCCGTGAGCCTCGTGAAGGGGCTGCTCCGCCGCCCTGCGCGCCGGACCAGTAGGGTTTGTCTGCGCTCCGTTTCCCGTTGCCCAGAACTGAAGTATGGACGTCTGTCTGCGAACGCGTGCCCGTTTCAGAGGCTCCCTTTTGGCGTGTGCTCTGCACGCATCAGGGCCCAGGGAGGGAAGCCGTGTGTCCCGGGGCTTCCTGCCCGTGCTGCCCGCTGCCGCCGCCGGTGTGGCCGCTCGTCCCCTCCTGTGAGCCGCCCTGTGTGCACCCTTGTGTCCTGATCGCGGCTCTCTCCCTGCCCTCTGGGCGCCCTCTGTGCTTGGTGTGCCCTCCACTCCAGTGCCTGTCGGCTGCTTCCCCATTCACTCTCCCCTGCACAGCCACCGCTGCACCCCTGCTCTCATAGACAGCCTGGGTGCACCTGCCCTCTGCTTCTGGGGCTGGGTGTGCCCCTACCTGCGGGCCTGGGTGCCAGCCCTTCCCTGGGTGGGGGGGGCACATCTTGTCCTGTCTGGGCTCTGACCCATGCTTTCCCCTTTCTTGGGGTCTCGTTCCTTCGGGGGTCCCTCAGCAGGTGAGTGTCTCAGAAGACGGTCCCCGGGCAGGGGAGGCGGTGCTCAGGGTGCAGGTGGGCACCGTGGCCTGTCTCCTCTCTGCATGTTTATTCCTGGAAAACATTTGTAGAACAAAACACGTGCACATCACCGGAAAACTCAGAGGGTATCAGCCAGCCGGTGTAGATAATTACAGCACTTGCTGCCTGCTCTCCTTACTCCAGTTCACTTCCCAAAAGGGAACCACTTTGATAGCTTTATGTATTCAGCTTTTTTCTTCCATTTTTCATGTAACCTCCCCCCCACTGTGGGGCTCAGACTCCTGACCCCGAGGTCAGGAGTCATGTGCTTCTCCAGCAGAGCTGGCCCCGTGCCCCCTTCTTCCGTTTTTCTCAGTAGCCGATTGTACTATTTCTGAGGGTTGGAGTTTTAGACAGGTGTTCCCTCCTGCTGGAAGGAGGGCCGTCTGCCTTGCCTCGGACGAGATCCTCTGTTCTTGTCCTCGCCAAGTGGTGACAGCATGATTCTTGTCAATCGTGGCTACGTGTGTCTTGTTCACAGCTGCCCGCGACGTGCCTCATGTTTCCTTCGACCTGCTCTCTCTCTCTGCCCCTGACTCATCCCTGTCTTCCTGTGCGACATGCCTTTCCGGTGCCCAAACTCCATGTGGCATCTGTTCCTTTGTCATCCCTTTTGTCCCTTCCCTGGCGCCTCCCCTCCTGCTGGACGGCTTGGACACCCAGCTCTTCACCGGCCGCCCTGCGCGCCCCCCCCCCCCTCCGGAGTGGCACTGCCCTGGGCACCGGGAGGCTGGGGTGTCTGGCCTTCCCTTCTCCCGCGGTGCTGTCCTCACGGACACTGTCTCCGCATTGCTCGTGTCCTGGGTTTGGTCTTTCCACTAGGTGGTGTGATGACTCGAGGTCCCCTTAGCCCGAAGGGAGAGCCCTGCGCCTGGGATTTCTCATCGGCATAGTTCACTGCAGGTGGTTTGCCGTCTCTCTCCTGCCTTGTTCCAGCCTCACCTGAACAGAGGACCCTCCTGTGTGCCGTCCCCTCTGCCTCGAGAGTCACGTGCTGGGCTTTGCGGCCGCCCCCGCCCGACCCCCTAGTAGAGCCCTCTCGTGCGAGGGATGGTGCTTCCTCCTGTTCCCGTACGTCTGTATTGACGTCGGGTGCACAGACCCTTTAAAGATCGGGTGTCTTTGAAGCTTTTTGGGAAGAACGTTGGTCTCTGGCTGCTTCTCCCTTTCTGCTCCTGGTGTGGCCGCTGGGAACTGAGGCAGCCGCGTGCTGGGGGTGCCGCACGTCTCTGACTAAGGTGCCGGCGGGGCTCCCCTTCCTTTTCTGCGTCAGCCACGGTCTGCTGACCCTCTGCCGGGGGACGGGGCGCGGTGTGGCTGCAGCCATGTGCCCGTGCGGGCCTGTCCTCGTTTGTGCTCTGTTGTGCCAGCACTGCAGCAGCGACAGTCGTGAAGCGCCCGCTGTGTGCCGCGTTCCCGACTGGGTGCGGCCTGTGCTCTGTCACCAAGCACGTGTCACGGGCCGGGAGGGCCGCCTGTGGCACTGGTTAGTGCATTCAGGTTTGCACGGATGTCAAGGTGAGAGGTGGCCACCGAGCTCGCCAGTTGCTCCTGACCCCAGCGACGTCCTGCCGTATGCGCGCGTGTGCGTGTGTGCAGGGTCGTGACGGCTTGCTGCCGGCGCTCAGGAAGCTGCTGTGTCCATCTACCCCTCCACCACCTCCCCGCGGTCTACACTCACTGGCTCATTGGAGTCAGTTCCTTGGGAAAAGAGACTACCCAGTGGCATAGCTGATGGAATCTTCCTGAAAGAACTTGCTTCATTTGCTGGAACGTCCCATGCTGTCCTGTCTTCACCATGGGGGTGTGAGCGCTGGCTACCCTGCAGAGAGGTCCCTGCAGCTGGGCTCCGACCTCCACACCCTCCACCTGCCGTCTCGTTGCCCCACGGCCGAGGCGGGGGGAGGGCTGCACCCTGTCCTGTGGCTACTCCTTCCTGCGAAGGGCCTCACGCCTCCCTCAGCCAGGAGATCCTGACTCTCCCCGAGCTGGCGGCGCCCGCCTGCTGTGCTCACAGGGCCTCCTGGACGGGTCGGGATGGGTAGGGGGGTGGGCGTAGTATCTGCGACAGCCTGTCTCCATCTCTTGGCATCAGTATGTCTTCTCTTTCTTCCTGATTCAGTTTTAACCCTAGAGAGCTTCCTTATCTATGAAAAGAAGTAGGTTATTAGTGTTGCTTTTCTGTGTGTCTTATATGTCAGTAATTTGATTGTTTACGTTCTATGAGTTTTTCACGTATCTGCATTTATTCACGTGTCTCTGCATTAATTGTTAGCTTAATTGAGCGGGAGGATCTAATATTGAACTGTTATAGTTTTTTTTTTAAGTTTTAAAGTTACCTTTTGATGCATGTTATTATGACAGATGTTGATGATATATTGTTTTATACCTATTTTGTAATGTTTTTGTTTTGCAGTAAATTCTATAAAGTTTCATCCTTCAGAGCAGTTGGCTCTTACCGGTATGTTGATTTTTACTTTTTTTATTGAACAAAGTTACAGATAATTTTAAAACAGCCCTAGTCATTCCTTTCTCGTTGGTCCTTTACATAAAAGCCAGATGGTCGTTGGCAGTCATTTTGTGGACTACTTGAGGAACGGAGGAAGGAAGACACATTGAGTGGCACTGATTTTAGCTTGGCTCCCCCGGGAGGTTGCAGGTGACCCACCGTGCGCTTGTTTCATGGAGCCCTTGGTGGTTGCCCGCTTTCCCGCTCGCGCCACAGGCTGAAGCCCTGTCGTCGCCACACGTCCCTACCCCTGCACGCATCAGAAGCAGAGAGGGCAGAAGTAGCGGCCCCGCCATGGCAGTGTGCAGGGCCAGCGTTTTGCCTCCTCTCTGGGAGCCACTCCTCAGCGGCCGTACCGTGGTTTTGCTGTAATTTTATGTAGCAGTTTGTAAAACAGCTTCGTTGTTGGACTGAGGAGTCTTCCAGTAAACTTGTCTGATGTCTGTAGACTCCTGTGAACTTGGGGAGTACCAACAATGATCTTGAGGGGTAACGTTTGGAGAGGGTGGAGGTCAGCAAGCTTGTTTGTAAAGGATCAGAACTAAACATGTTCATCTTTGAGAGCCACGTGGTCTGAGTCACAGCCACTCAGCTGTGTGTTAGTGTGAAAGTAGGAGCGGTGGTGCACGGGCGAGTGGCCGTGGCCGTGGCCCGTGGGCCAGACTCTGCGGACTCTGGGGTAGAGCGTGAGAGCAGGGCCAGTCAGATGCTTTTCCACGTCAGCAGAATATGCTGGGTCTGAACAGCTGGATCTTGACCACAGCTCGTTGATGCCCAAGTAAACGTGTGGGGAATAAAGTAGGTGAGAACTTTCCAGCTCATGAAATCAGTGTGCGATTATGAGGAGGGAGAGCGGAGGAGGCCAGTGATGGCCAGAGGGAGGGTGGGAGGGAGACCTGTGATGTCCAGAGTTGGGGTGAGGAAGTGGGGGAAGAACGGTGACAGCCAGAGTTGGTTGGGGTGAGGAGGGGAGGACCGGTGGTGGCTAGAGTTGGGGTGAGGAGGGAGGGAGAGAGGGTGCTCGATGGAGGTGTGCGTGTAGGGCAGGAGAGCTAGCAGGGCAGGCAGTGAGTGCGTCTGACAGCCCGAGAAATATGTCTGCGTTCACACGTGGCCACTTCGGGGAGCCTCTTAGCCACAGAGAGAAGTGCAGTTCAGATGGTACTTTGTGAGGGCACGTGTAGACGCCCACCCCTCATGTCTGTGTGCCTTTCCCCCGCCCTTTTCTCCGTCCCCGTGCGAGCAGCAGCCTGCACCCCCGGCTGGTGGAAGTAAGGGCCCAGCAGGCCGTGAGCCCACCCACCCCGAGGGCAGGGGAGGGCACGTGTGGGGCTCACTTTTCTGAAGTACTGCAAGCTGTTAGGGCCCCAAGCTGAAGTGCAGTTGTGTTCTGGTTTACTTAGCTCAGATAGATGGACAGTATAACCGATTACTTGTAAATTTTGCCTGAACCTTTGCTGCTTTTTACCGTAAAAAGAAAGGAGGGGATATTTTTAACCACCATGTTAATTTTATGCATTTAGCGTGTTGTCAGCAGCATCATGTAGTCTCAGAAGCAGCTCACTATCGCTGAGTTACAGAAGTCTGATGACGCTTAGCACCTACCAGAAAGCATCTTACACCTGGTGTGCACTGTGGGTAACTGTGCCCTGATTTCTGTCCTCAGCTTCTGGAGATCAGACCGCCCACATTTGGAGATATGCCGTTCAGCTGCCGACACCCCAGCCTGTGGCCGACAGCACTGTAAGCACCTTTACTTACCCTGAAAGCACGACATGGGGTGTGTTGTAGGGTTCTGGACGCTCGCAGAGTTTAGGGTAAATCTATATCCTCTTCAGACTGATGTTTGTGGCCCCCCTTCAGAGTTTGACCACCCCCCCCCCCCCCCGTGTGGCTCTATTTGGAGATGGGCCTCTAAGGAAGAGAGGTCCTGAGGCCGGGGTGCTGTTGGCATAGCATTAGTGCCCTTCCTCAGACCCCAGGGAGCTCACGCGTTCCCTCGCTGCTGTACCCGGGAGCCGCCACGGGAGGGCGTAATGACACACCGGGAAGGCTCGCACCAGAAACCGAATGGGCTGCACCTTGATCATCGCCGCTCGGTCTTGGTGTTTTGTTCTGGAAGCCTGAACAGATCAGGACGGTGTCAAACGTGAAGTGTCTCTGTTTATATACGTATGCACGTGTGTTCTCGCCCCCCATTCCACAAGTACTAAATGTTGGCCATTAATGTTTAAAATTATATGGTTAAGTCATGTTTCCTAATATTTTATATGTTTTAGACCCCTGGTCTGTCTTTCACATGAGGTAAACTGTGGGGGTGCCTGGGTGGCCCACCCGCTTGAGTGTCCGGCTTTTGGTTTCAGCTCAGGTCATGATCTCACATTTTGTGAATTCAAGCCCTGCACTGGGCTCTTGTGCTGGTGGCGCGGAGCCTGCTTGAGAGTCTCTCTCTGTCTGCCCTTTCCCTGCTCCGTATCTCTCTCAAAACTAAATAAATGAAAATAACAAACAAACGTAGGTAAACTGTGGAAGTCAGTGTGTGTGTCGTCATTTTCAAGCGGGTAAAGGTAGGCAGGTAACAGCAGGGGTTGTGTATTGGAGGAAGGGTGGGTGGATTCAGACCATAAGGCCTTCAGTTACCTTTTTCCCCTCGGATGTGGTTGTTCCCCTTTAGCCCAGCACCCTGTGTCCAGTCACACAGAGACCTTGGGGAGCCTTCTCCGTAGTTCCGCTGCAGGAGACCCTAGGGGTCAGCCTGGCCCTGTGCCGCACACGCTGGTGGACACGGCCCTGGGATGTGCGGAGCCCAGGGTTACTTGTTTCTTTCTTTGAAACATTTTGTTGTTCTCTTTGGAGATGAGTTAAGTAGTTAAGAAATTACAGTGATGAGTAGGAGTCGTCTTCAGTGCAGGAGTCTGAACAGTTCATTTTTATTTATTTATTTTTAAAAAAATTTTTTAATGTTTTATTTATTTCAAGGAGAGAGAGAGAGAGACAGACAGCGTGAGCAGGGGAGGGTCAGAGAGAGAGGGAGTCACAGACTGAAACAGGCTCCAGGCTCTGAGCCGGCAGTCAGCACAGAGCCCGACGCGGGGCCCGAACCCACGAACCGCGAGGTCATGACCCAAGCGAAAGTCGGACGCCTAACCGACTAAGCCACCCAGGCGCCCCAGTTCATTTTTATTTTTAATTAAGAAAAATTTTTAAAAATTTTAGAGTGTGAGAGTGCAAGCAGGGTAGGGGCAGAGAGAGGGAGAGAGAATCTGCAGCAGGCTGTATGCCCAGCGTGGAGTTCGACATGGGGCTTGAGCCCCCAACCCTGGGGTCACTACCTCGGCTGAAATCAGTAAGATGTTTAACAAGCAGAACAGTTCATTTTTAGCTGAGTGTTTTGTGTCTTTTATTTTATTTTATTAAAAGAAATCTTTTTTTTTTTTACATTTATTTGTTTTTGGGGGAGAGAGACAGAGCACAAGAGGGGGAGGGGCAGAGAGAGGGAGACGGAAGCAGGCTTCAGGTTCCAAGCTGTCAGCACAGTGCCCAGTGTGGGGCTCGAACTCACAAACTGTGAGATCGTGGCCTGAGCTGAAGTTGGACGCTTAACCGACTGAGCCGCCCAGGGCCCCTACCTTAGCATTTTAAAGTACTTTTAACTCTAGTCTAGTTTGGGAAAATGATTTCTGTAAAGGTTCCTGCTGATGTTTCCATCATGGATCCTGATAGCTAGAGCTCTCTGAAATGGGGGTCCCCTGGACCCACTTGGAGAAGTCCTGCGTTCACGCTTACCTGTCATTTCCTTCACGGGGACTAGCACTGCAGGGGCGCCGGGTCTGGGTAACAGGGAGCAGAACTCTCTGGGAAGCTTGGGATTATTTTTGACATGTTTCTTCTTTCCCCATTTGCCTTCCATCTTCCATTCCCACCGCTCTGGCATCTCCTTGCTTCTGGTTCTGCTGTAATTCTGGGAGGCACTTCTCTGTCTCCCCGGGACACGCCTTCTGTAACACCCACCGACATCTGTGGAGCCGCGGCCGCACCCGGCGCCCTGAATCGCGGCCTCCCCACGCGGGATTTACGGGACCGTGTTGCTCCTTCTGCCTGGGTGTGGTTACCGGTCGGGGTCTTTCACTCGGAGCAGGTTACGCTTCCGGAATCCACCCCTAGCTCCACACTGCGTGGCCGTCAGTGCTGGGGCTCCTCCTTACCGCATGCGGGACTCTGACCCTCCGTCAGCATCTGTGTCTCTCTCGCCTTCTCTGAGTCCGCCTCTCCCACCTTTGCCCCTACAGAGTGGCTCTTAGTGTAGCTTCTTGGGGCTTTTGCACCTGCTGTCCAGCTGGCAGTGCTGTTCCCTAACTGTTTGTGCCTGTTCCCTTGCTTTCTTCATGCTGTAACTCCAGTGTCACTTTAGCAGAGGGCCTTTCCTTGATGATTCTGTCTAAAGTAGGCCTCATGACTGTTCATCTCTTCTTCTTTGTTTCTTCCTAGTGCTTATTAATGCCTGGATGTGTGTGTGTGTGTGTGTGTGTGTGTGTGTGTGTGTGTGTGTGTGTGTGTGAGAGATATCCTTATACTACGCGCATGTAAATGTGACCTATATCCCACACTGTGTGTACAGGTGACCTATATCTCTACATGGTGTGTACGTGTGACCCATATCTCTCTGCTGTGCGTATGTGTGACCCATATTCGTACACTGTGCGTGTGTGTGATGTATATCTCTATACTGTGTGTGTACATGTGACACATTTCCTTATACTATTTGTGACGTTCTCACTGTAGCGTGTGTGTTTACGTGGCATGTATTTCCACGCTAGTGTGTGTATACGTATACTGTACGTTGCCATACGAGTGCGTGCGCGCGTGCCCGTGTGTGCTCCGTCTCCCGCGCTGGCAGGAAGCGCCGTGAAATGACGTTTCCGGCCTCTCTGGCTCCAGTCCTGTTGTCCCACATGTCCTGTCAGACAGAAGTCATTTTTCTCTGCTGCGGGGCTGGCGTGTGGTCTGCCGGGGTGTAAGCATCTGGTATTTGTTGAAGGAAAGATCAATATAGTTTCTTAAAGGGCTGAAGCCATTTATGTTTTCATTTTAGTTTTTGACAAAAGACCTTACAGGAAAATAAAGTGAACTCTTATTCCTATAGCAATAGAATTCTAAGTGGCCTCCTGAGAATTAAAGTGTTTCTCTCTTTATTGTGATAAATTATTGACTTTCAAATGTATTTTATTACATTGCTACTAATAGTGGTAAAAATTTAAAGTGAAAATCATTTTATTTGCCTATTTTTTTGCTGACTGGAAGTGGACTATAGTTCATTGATGTCATAGTGGCCTTAATTTCGTTCTCTTCTTATACTTGGTTGTGGGTTTTAGCCAAGTAGATAATCGTGAAGTTGATTAGCAGTCATCGAGCTCCAGATACTTGCCAGACACTGTGCTGGTGTTGGTCATAATGACGACCGAGTCCTAGAAAGACCAGTGACAACAGTCGATTGTGTAGCCGTGTCAGAAAAGACTCAAGATTCCCAGGGAATTTCTCCTCTGCTCTCACCATCAGCAGCAGATATGTGGCGAAGATGAGGTGGAGTGCTCCGATAAAGATGAGCCTGATGTGGACGCGGACGTGTCCAGTGACTGTCCTACCATCCGGCTGCCACTGACGTCTCTTAAGAGCCACCAGGGAGTGGTCATAGCCGCTGACTGGCTGGTTGGGGGGAAGCAGGCAGTGACGGCCTCCTGGGACAGAACGGCCAATCTGTTTGACGTGGAGACGGCAGAACTCGTCCACTCTCTGACAGGTACTTGAAACGTTTGTGATTTCCAGTTGCATACTTTTGATTGATGTGCATATGGGTTTATATCTTAGCTTGCAAATTACTTCTTGTCCACGATTATTTTTAGTTCTTGTGGTACTCAGATTGTGATTTTTAAGGATCCTTTCTAGATTAGGAACTGATTGTAAGCTCAGTGTATCTTATCTCTAAGGGATTTAATTGTAGCTTGTAATATCTAGATATTTGAAAATGCTTGGTCTGCCATCTTCCTGTTGCTTTGTATCAAATTTCCAGAAACTTAGCGTCTTAAAATAACATGGATTTATAAGCTCATGGTTTCCCTGGGTCTGGAGTTCTGGGCACACGCTCGCTGGTCCCGTGCTCAGGGTCTCATGGGTGAAGTGAAGGTGTGGTGTGGGGCTGTGCTCTCATCTGGGGGTTAAGCGCTGGTGGAAGGATTCATTTTGTTGTGGCCTGTGGCTGAGGTCCTTACATTCTTGCTGCCTGCCAGCTGGGGACCCACCACTCCCAGCATCCCGAGTGTGGCCTCCGGAGCTGTCTCCCTACACAGCCGTGTGCTGTCTCTCCTGCTTCCAGGAGGGCATCTCTTCCAGGGCCCGCCCGATTACGGCACGCCCACCCAGGACAGGGTTTCTTTTGATTAACTCGAAGCCACTGCTTTGGAGGTCTTAGTTACATCTGCAGAATCTGTTTTGCCTTCTAATGTACCGAGCTTACCAGAGTGATATCTCGTCAAATTTACAGGTTCTGCACCAAGTCAAGGGCAGGTACCCTCCAGGGGGTGTATGCCAGGGAAGGGGGTCACCGGGCCATCTTAGAGTTATGCCCACTACAGGCGTTTTTGCAAATTTGTCAGTAAGTGAATTTCCTTATTGAGTGTTAAAGATTGTATTTTTCTAAGGGCTCCACGTATTCTAGTATTAGAAGTTACTCCGGAAGTGAAGATTAAGAATTAGTTTGTTCACATACTTAGGCTACTAAAGAGATTTGCCAGACCTTCTGCCTGTTAGGATCAGGAGGTGGGTCACACTTGCACTAATTTTGCTGATCCCTCTAAATGCATGGATGGAAGGACTCCAGCTCCCGAGGGAAAACCAGTTCCACCGTGACCCCACATGCTGTTTTTAAGTGACTTCTTATCATTCCCTACTTGCGGTCACTTGTACAGAGACCGTGAGCAGTAGAGACCATAAAGAGGTTTTGATTCTTGTCTTAAGAAAGCATCGCTGTAACTGCCTGCAGGTGGATGATCTTGCATTTTTGTCGTCTTTGGTTGTAGGGCATGACCAGGAGCTAACGCACTGTTGCACACACCCCACCCAGCGGCTTGTGGTGACCTCCTCCCGGGACACGACTTTCCGTCTTTGGGATTTCAGGGACCCTTCCATCCACTCCGTGAATGTCTTCCAGGGCCATACGGAGTGAGTCACAGTCATTTAGAGATCTCTCTTTAACTGTTTGTGAAAAAAATTTTGCAGGTGGATATTAAAACTTAATTCTTATCTTAATTTCCATTATTAATTTCTAGCTCCACTGTCTTCCAAAATGGCTACTCTTTCCCTAAGCATTTAGCTCTTTGGGTGTTTGCAAGGATTTAGAAGATGAAGTCACTGAAGGTCTCGCAGGGAAATGGATCGGGGCGGGAAGGGGCAGCAGGGAAGTCAGGAAGCACTAGGGTTGGTGGCACGTGCGGCCTCTGCTGAGACCGGAACCGGGGGGCACACGCACGCACGCCCTTCCTCCTTCTGCCTGGCCATCTGGTGGGCAGCTCAGGCATCGCCCGTGTCTTAACAGAATTCTTCTTTCCACAAACTTTTCCCCAGTCGGACCATTCCCAATCAATTACATGACCATCTCTCCACTTACTCGTCCCACACGTGTCCCCGCTGTGCCCATCCGCTCCGGGAACAGGATGACCTCCCTGTCACACTTCCTGACTGTGTCCTGTCACCTGCTCCCTCTGCCACCGCCCCCCCTGCATGTGCCTCTCTGGACCAGATCGTCCCTGTGTCTCTCTGGCAGTGTGTGTCCTGAGCTTCGTGTGTCCGGACAGGTCCTGTGTGCTCAGTAAACACTTGTTAATGAATGCATGCTTGCTCCTTTGGCTGCTTGAAAATACGGATTTTCTTTATTCCTTCATAGGACGCACTCCCTAAACAAGCCTGTTGTATGTGTTTAACGTCAGGTATGAAGTTAGAGATTCAGTGTCGAGAATTCATGCTGTGTTCACACGGACACGGGGACAGAGCTCTTCGAGAAGCTTGCGGCCGGAAGGAAGTGGTGTGTGCTGGGGCGGGAGTGCGAGCGTGACCCGCACGTGCCGGGCTCTTTGTTTGTTCTGAGAGACGGTGATCGAGCCTCGTTGCCGCAGCGCTGGGACCGAAGCTCTCCGTTGGCGGCGGCTTCTCCTGCGGCGTTGGCTGCGTGCGGGGCAGCTCTAGCGGTGTCTCTGCTGTCAGATGTAGGGCCCGTTGGCTCTGCTTAGGGCCGTTGAGGGACAGCTTTCGGTCAGGCCAGCCTGGACAATGCAGGGGGGCGGCTGTCCTCCGTCTGCCCTGAGGGAGGGCTCGCTCTGGGCCCAGAGGACGGAGGAGCCGCGTGCGGTCACCGGCGCTCAGGGTGAGCTGGGGCCCTGCATGCCCAGCCCTGCCCCGAGCGTGCTCGTCTCCTCTCCCCAGTGGTTTGTCTCGAGGAGGCTCTGGCGGATGTGGATTTGAAGGGAATAGTGTGGCGACACCCCACGTACTCTGCTCCCGGCCTCAGCGGCGGCAGTTGCTTCACCACGTCGGGCGTTGTCTGCGTGCCCACGCGGACCCCTGTGCGTCTGGGCACACCGTGCCTGGGAGTGCTGTCTGCTGGGGCCCTGTGCGAGGAGCCGCCCCATCCTGACCTCTCCCCTCCACACCGGGCGCATCCCCTGATGGCTACAGGTGCCGTTCCCCCGAAGAGAGTGAGAGCAGAGTTCTGGGGCGGCATCTGACACCCAGCCCGGTTCCGCTCTATCCCGTGTGGCCTCTGATGTATTCATTCAGACTTCATTCGGGCTCATTCGCTCCATGCACTCATTTTCTGTGCTCCTTCAATCTAGGACAGCCCTCTGACCATTTCTGATTTTTTTTTTCTTTTAAGTTCATACGTTTATTTTTATTAAAAAAATTTTTTTAAAATGTTTATTTATTTCTGAGAGAGAGAGAGAGCGTGAGTAGGGGAGGGTCAGAGAGAGAGGGAGACACAGAGTCTGAAGCAGGCTTCTGGCTCTGAGCTGTCAGCACAAAGCCCCATGCGGGGCTCAAACTCATGAACTGTGAGATCGTGACCTGAGCTGAAGTCAGATGCTTAACCAATTGAGCCACCCAGGTGCCTCTCATATATTTATTTTAGAGAGAGGGAGAGGGCGAGATCAAGAGTGGGGGAGGGGCAGACAGAGGTAGAACCCCAGGCTGGCTTTGCGCGGTCGGCAACAGAGCCTGACTTGGGGCTCCAGCCCACGACCCTGGGATCATGAGCTGAAGTGGAGAGTCAGGTGCTTAACCGACCGAGCCCACCAGGCGGCCCTGCGGTTATCTTTATGGCGTGGATGATTTCTGTGAAGAATCTAAGCCGTTCTCTGGTAGAATGTCCCACACTCTGCTTTTCTCCTGGTTGCCTTTTTTGCCAGAAGTCCTCATAGCCATCATTGTGTGCTTTGTGTCCCCAGCAGAGCACACATACCGTCTGGTGTCCTGTCGGGGATGCAGGCCTGGAGCACAGGGGCGTCCCCAGGTGTCCCCACGGCAAAATGTGTTTTCCACTTTGACATGAGTGAAGTGATACTCGGGTGATGTGAGCATCTTTTTCCCCCCGCGACCTTTTACCCACTGGGTCTGACATCCTCCGTGATCCTCTCCTGAGTCTGTTATCGCCTCGAGTGTGTGGAGGCGGTGACCTTGCTGACTCCGGTCGCCTCCCCACTCCTCAGCTGGTATTTTGTTCGTTACTGTAGTCGAGGCCGCTGTAGATGCCAGGATTGCTTCCTTTGTTTTTGTAATTGTTGTTGATGCTTCAGTTCCAGAGCCGGCTGCTGGGCTGGAGCTTCTCCGATGTGCCCCTCAGTCCCTAAGCACTGCTCATCCCACACTGGATGAGTGGCATGTGGTCCGGGCCTTGGGGGCTGGGCTGAGAAGGGCAGCATGTACTCTATCTGCACAGCCCTCTGTGGCACCAATGGGAACCTCCCTCCCATGACACGGGAGGCCTTGCTGTGCCAGGCACAGTGCACATGCGGTCCTTACAGGGGCGCGGGCCCCCCTGCTGTGTGCAGGCCAGCCAAAGCACGGGGAGCACGGGGGGTTCCTGTGGGCCCGACTCCTCGTGTGATTCCCATCATTTCTCTGCATGGTAAAGAGCCTTCAGTAACATTCTGTTTTCATTTGCCTTTTTTGATTGTCTGAAAGGTTTTATTTTTATTTTCTGCAAAAAGAGCCAAGTATTTATTTGTGTTACTGGATGCTGTTGGAAGTGCGTGTTTAAGACTGTTTTAATATTAGGTCTGCCTTGTCTGCCACCCTCTGACTGTGCAGCATAGGAAATGCTGGGGTCATGGTTCACATGTCTGTATGATTTGGGGGTATTTTTGTTACCTGGTGGATATATGATGGTTGTTTCTGGAGAGATACGCTATGAGAAACGTGATTGGTTATGAAGGGGTTCTTATTTCTTTTTTGTAAGTTTTTTTTTTAATGTTTATTTTTGAGAGAGAGAGAGACACACACACACACACAGAGTACAAGTGGAGGAGGGGCAGAGAGAGAGGGAGACACAGAATCTGCACCAGGCTCCAGGCTCCAAGCTGTCAGCACAGAGCCCGACGTGTGGCTCGAACTTACAGACCACGAGATCATGACCTGAGCCGAAGTCAGATGCTCAACCAGTTGAGCCACCTAGGTGCCCTCTTTTTTTTCCCTAAAGGTTGGCTTTCATTTTTTTTTTAATGTTTTACTTATTTTTGAGAAAAAGAGCACGAGCAGGGGAGGGGCAGAGAGAGCGGGAGACACAGAATCCAAAGCAGGCTCCAGGCTCCGAGCTGTCACCACAGAGCCTGACACCAGGCCCAAACCCGCGAAACGAACCGTGAGACTGTGACCTGAGCCGAAGTTGGACGCTCAACCAGCTGAGCCCCCAGGTCCCCTAGGGCTTCTTATTTCTAGTGTGGCCCTGTGACAGGGTTTCTTTGGCTTATTTTTCTCATGGGGTCAGTAGTGGTGTAGGGCAGGCGTGGAGCTGTGTCTGTCTCTGAGGCCTCTTGCATCTGGAGGCTCCAAGACAGAAGTTGATGCTTTGATTTACTGTATGTAGCTGAGGACACGTGGACTTGGGAGTGAAAATAGAGTGAGTGGACAAGCACCACTCAGGCCGTGTGCATTTTCTCTTAGCTGAGTGAGGATGAGCTAGCACGTTTGTTGACGTATAGATACAAAAATAAGAAAGTTCTCCCTTTGGCACTGATTTCCAGTGGTGTCGGAGAAGGGGAAGTTTTACCTTTTTATGGGCCTTTGGGCATCAGCACAGCCTGGCCAGGGGCTTGTGTGCTGTGCCTGTGGGCCCAGTCCCTCTGTTCTTCGGTCATGCCCGCGCCTGCAGCCGGAGGCCTCTGCCTGGCGGGAGCCTGCACTGCCTGGTCAGCAGGGGGGGCTGCAGCCTGCATGATGCGTTAGCAGTGAGCCACTCGCGTCGCTGCAGCTCGGAAAAGCAGGAGGTGGGACTGTTCACAGGGTTTTTAGATGAAAACCCTGTTTAGCGAGTGACTCTTGTTTTTTTTGTTTTTCGTTTGCCTCTGGCATGGGTTCCCTAGGCTTGAGTCCACAGGACAAAGAAACCCTATAGAATACGGTACCTGTACCAGTGATGCACGTGCGCACTCACGAAGGGTGTGCTTTTACGAAACCAGACGCGACAGCCTAGTTCCCGACTGAGAGCAGAGGACTGGCGGCTTTCGGACCGTGTTCCATTTCCTTGCTCCCCTGTGACCGTCGGAGCGTGGCTGCTCACACAACTTGGGCCTCCTGACTCCCCCGTCAGGTCCGTCAGGGGCCGCCGCAGCTGTGCTGGCCCACGGCCACGTTTCCGGCCTCCAGCAGTGACTGCCCCTGTAGGAAATAAGTCGTTTCCGTGCCTACAGTGCTGTCTCCTAGTCTGGGAGCTAACTCTTGGTTTTCCAGGGTGATTTTCTTGAGTCCTTGTAACCTGTTTCTTTTTATCTTTTTGAATTTTTTTTAATGTTTATTTTGAGAGAGAGGTAGAACATGAGTGGGGCAGGGGCAGGGGCGAGACAGAATCCCAAAAAGGCTCCACGCTGACATGGGGCTCGGTCTCCCGACCCTGGGACCATGACCCGAGCCAAAATCACGAGGTGGATGCCCAGCCAGCTGAGCTACCCAGGCGCCCCTAACCTGTTTGTTTCTTTTCTGAACATTAAAAGCACAGCTCAGACACGCTGCTCCTTCCATGTCAGTGTCACCTAAAGAGTGTAGGTGGAACATGCTCTGCAGAACTTCGTGTCTCAGGGCTTATTTCATTTACAGAAACTCATCACACATTCTTTAGTAAAGTATGCTGGGATCTGACACCTCTTGTAATGTGACTAATTACTTAGCTCTTCAGTTATTTTGAATTTCTGTATGTTGTGTGTTCTTAAGGCAGGATGTAGCTGTATAGGTTTTAAGATTATTGGCATAGTTTTATAATTTGTTTTAAGTTTTATTTATTTATTTTGAGAGAGATAAAGCATGAGCTGGGGAGGGGCAGAGATAGAGGGAGAAAGAGAGAGGGGGTGGGGGTTGAATCCTAAGCAGGCTCCGCGCTGTCAGCACAGAGTCTGGTGTGGAGCCTGAACCCACGAACCATGAGAGCATGACCTGAGCCAAAGTCAGACGCTTGACTGACTGAGCCACCCAGGTGCCCCAATTTCATGTTACAGATTATTTTCCTAATAGCAGGAATGAGAAATTGTAGTGTGTGCTGCTCTCAGAAACAATAGAAATATTTAGCTGAAATATTTTGGAACGTCACAGGAATTTCAAACGCTGGCAGTGTGTTTTCACAGATTTCTGTCTTCACTGTCAGGAGGCGGAGCTGAAATCCAGTGCTTGTCATCTGAAATAAGCTAAATGCTTGTGTGCTGACGAGTTTCTCCCCTGACAGCGTGATGGAGTAAGTGAGCTGGTTCAGGCGGCGCCGTGGTAGGACGCCCGCCCGCCCTCCCAGGGCGCGGTGCCAGGCTCCTGCCGCCTGGACGCGGCCCGCAGGCCGTCCCGGCCACACCCCTCCCACGGGGACCGCGCGTACAGAGGCCCATCTGCAGGAAGCTTTCCGGGCACTGAAACTTACCTTCGGCTGGAATCCACCCGGTGTCCCTTGCAGGCCGCACTGGAGCTGCCCATGAGGATGGCGCTGGGGCAGAAGGCCCCGGTGCCCCTCCCCATCACCACCACTTCCCTGGGGGGGCCCAGTGGAGCCCCCCTCGCTGTTTTTCTGATGTTTTGTTTTGTTCCAATTGCTATAAAAAGGGCTTGACAGTTGAGGCAGTCACTGGTCATTAAGCTTCCCCTGTGGGTGGCCAATGACTCCCGTCTGTACCCAGCTGACAGTGTTCATAAGTGTAAAGAAACTCTGGTGTTGAAGAAGCTCTGGTATTAGCTCAACATGGATAAAATCTCTGTGAATGCAAAGTTTTTTCCTTTCTGTTTTGCTTTCATTCTCCTTATATGGTAACTTTATCTTCCAAATGTGAATGAACTTTGGTGTTTTCTTCTAAAGAAAACAAAACACCACATCTAACAAAACAAAACAAAAATGAGATTAAAATTATAATGATCAGGGATTTTTTTGGCAACCACATTTATTTTTTTGGTTTTCACTGGAAATAAGATAACATTCATCAATTTTTAAATAATGATTGCTTTAAAGTTAAGACATGATCATATGCTTTTATTCCAAAATTCCCAGGGAAGATATATAGTACTAAATACCAAATTCTAGGTCATTTATGTATGAAGGTGAAAATGACTTTGAATTTTGTGTCAGGCTATTAACAATTTTTTTTATACTTTTAAAGAGAAAAAGCATTGGGGCGCCTGGGTGGTTCAGTCATTTATGTGCCCAGCTCTTGGTTTCAGCTCAGGTCATGATCTCACAGTTCAGGCGATCCAGCCCTGTATCGGGCTCTGCACTGACAGTGTGGAGCCTGCTTTGGATTCACGCCCTCCGCCCCATGTCCCTCCCCCACCTGTGCATACACGCATTGTCTGTTTTTAAATACACTTAAAAAAAAAAGAAAAAAAGAAAGGAAGCCTTTTGACATTGTGACACCTTTACCTGAGTGGTGGTTGGTTTTAAGTGCTGAATTCTGGGCCTGCTCAGTGACTCAGCTTGTGGGTGGGCCGGTGGTAGGGGTGGATGCCTGCCGGCCTGGTGACAGACCACCTTGGAGGCGGAGATTTTGGCAGACTGCATTTGGTTTGTAAGTCTGTTACTTCTGGTGGTCACTGGTAAGCCCTTGTCCGTGAGGAGGAGGAGGAGGGTGGGGGAGTGTGTCGTACTGGGCGGTTTCTTCTGGGGACTGGGGGACGGCTCCAGAAAGGCCTGTAGCATCACGCCAGCCTCCAGACTGAATGCTTATGCCTTTGAGCCTACACCTCTTTGAGTTCTACACTCCTTGCCCAAGTGCCTGAGAGTCTGGTTCTGTCTTCCTCTGTTTAATTATTATTATTATTTACGTTTAATGTTTATTTTTGAGAGAGAAGAGAGCATGTGTGCACAAGCAGGGAAGGGACAGAAAGAGGGGGACAGAGGACGGCAACAAGTGCCCTTTGTGGGGCTTGAGCTCACAAACTGCGGGATCCTGACCCAAGCCGAAGTTGGATGCTCTACCGACTGGGACGCCCAGGCACCCCTTATTTTTATTGAGAGAGAACATGCTTGCTGGCACATGTGTGCGCTTGGGGGAGGGGCAGAGGGGAGGAGAGAGACTCCCAAGCTGGCTTCACACTGTCAGCGCAGAGCTGGATGCGAGGTTGGAGCCCATGAACCTCAAGATGACGACCTGAGCCAAACCAAGAGTTGCTGCCCAGCCGACTGAGCTGTCCAGGTGCCCCGTCGTCTTTTCGATCAGGTGGTTTGAAAATAATTCTGAGGTTTAGAGAGTTCTGTAATTGCGGGCAGCAGTTGGTGGGGAGACAGAGAGGACTCCTGGGCGGTGTTAGCTCCCGGAGCTCCATCCCAGGCGCCGTGTTCTGGTGTGTTTCTGCACGTGTTGTCATGGCGTCCCGGAAACCTGCAGGGCTGTCAGCGCTGCGTGCGCACCTCAGGCTGCTGGGCGGGCTCCTCTGCGCCTGCGCACGCAGACGAGGGTGGTTTTCCTGTGAACGTGGCCATTCTGCGGGGGCCACCGCTTCGCTCCGGGAGGTCTGGGCGTGCTCCCTGTGGCCTCGGGCCCGCAGCGGGGCTGCTCGGCCCTCTCCTTGACAGCCCCACACTGATGCAAGTTGTCTCCAGTTTGGAGTACGGTTTGTGAGTTCAGCTGCTCCGTCCCTGCTGTGCCCGGCGCACACCTCACTCGCAGCTTCTGCCCACATATGCGGGCTGGTCCAGATGTATCTCAGTTCTGTCCCAACGAGTATGTGACGACGCGCCTAGTCTGTGGTCACAGCCTGACAGCCTTCTCTCAGGTCATCTCAAGTGAAGCCACCGGACAGCTCACGACCAAGTTGTCAAGTACGGTGATTTATATGCACTAATTTCCCCAAAGTCCTTTTTTTTTTTTTTTTTTTTTAATATTTTATTTCTAGGGGGGAGAGAGAGACAGCGTGAACAGGGGAGGGTCAGAGAGAGGGGGAGTCACAGACTGAAACAGGCTCTAGGCTCTGAGCTGGCAGTCAGCACAGAGCCCGACGCGGGGCTCGAACACACGAACCGCGAGATCATGACCTAAGCGAAAGTCGGACGCTTAACCGACTAAGCCACCCGAAGTCCTTACTTTTATTAGTTACCTATCGTCTCTACTTAGATGGGGAATTTTAGTAGTAAATAAATATGAAATCTCTTACTTTTAAAAACTGTACTCCAAATTGGAAACAACTTGCATCAGTGAAGGGCTGTCAAGGAGACGGCCAAGCAGCCCCGCTGTAGGCCCGAGGCCACAAGGAGCGAGGTGTGCGGAATGTGGTATGCCGCGGAGTGAGGTGTGCGGCGAGCACAATGGGGACGGAGCAGCCGCCCAAAGGCAGAGCCGGTGTGGTGTGTGTGCCCTGCCCGTGCAATGCCAGGCCCGGTGGGCTCGGATCTCCTGCCCGGCATCCGCAATTGCTTGTACTTGGCGTTGGTAGTTGGCATAGACCTGCGGGGGGCAGGTGCTGCTGACAAAGCAGAGTCACACTCCGTTTCCTTTCTGTCCTCAGAGTGAGATGCTCCTCGTAGTGTTTTCTCCAGAGTCCCTCAAGGACCAGAACGTTGTTAAAAAGACTGTCTTTTTTTAAAATTTAAATTAAATTTTTTTTTTTTATAAATACTTTATTGTCAAGTTGGTTTCCATATAATACCCAGTGCTCATCCCCACAAGTGCCCTCCTCCATGCCCATCTCCCCCCCCCCCCCCCCCCCATCAGTCCTCAGTTAGGTTCTCAGCATTCAAGAGTCTCTCATGGTTTGCCTCTCTCCCTCTCCCCCACTATTTCCCCCTTCATCTCCCCCACGGTCCTCCGTTAAGTTCCTCCTAATCCTCCTATACGTGCAAACATATGGTATCTGTCCTTCTCTGCCTGACTTATTTCACTCAGCATACTTTTTTTTTTAATTTTTAAAAAATACTTATTTTTTAGAGAGAGAGACAAAGTGTGAGTGTGGGAGGGGCAGAGAGAGAGGGAGACACAGAATGTGAAACAGGCTCCAGGCTCTGAGCTGTCAGCACACAGCCTGATGTGGCGCTCAAACTCACAAACTGTGAGATCATGACCTGAGCCGCAGTCGGATGCTTAACTGACTGAGCCACCCAGGTGCCCCTAAAAAAGACTGTCTTAAATGTGTGTTCTGAGAGGGACTTTGGATGCATTCAGCGACCTTCTTCGTGGTGTTTCTACCCTGAGTGTTTGGGGTGGCTTTACTGGAAGGGCTTTTCTGTCCTGGTGTCTCCCGTGGACTGAGTGCTGTGTCCCCTCATGCCGTCTGGTGAAGCATCCCTGCAGGAGGGCCGGGAGCAGTGTGTGCGAAGCCAGCTTCTCGCACCAGTGGAGGTGCCTGAGGACAGCGTGGGTCCTATGGGGATGGGTTGCAGTCAGTGCGGCCGTGGCCGGCTGTCCAGGGGCCAGTGTGGGGTGCATGGACTTGGAGGTGATCAGATACCGTCAAGGGTGTCATTTTGACGATGGTCCCTGGAATCCCATGAGTACGGGCAGGCTGGCCGTGAGATTCGGCTCTGGAGAGCCCTGCACGCCCCACCCCCCCCAGTTTGTCTCCTGGGCTCCTTGCCTGATGCACGGATGGGGTCTGAAACTTGGAGTCCTGGAGACTCACTCGCTTTAGAGTCTGGTACCATGGTGTCTTCAGGGAGTGTCATTGGTGGAAGCTTAGTGGACTTAAGAGATAAAGTGCTTTCCCTTGCATGCGTGCCTGTCCTCCACCCCCGTTACTGTGACAGCTGACACCTGAGATGGTCTGGTGGAGAGCAGCACCGGGCCCCCTGGGAAGTAAAATGTGTGAATTCCACACGTGTTAAAAAACCAGGGGGTCACTCCCCTGAGTGAATAAGGAAATGTGAGGTGTTGGAAGGCTGTGCTGATAGCTAATTCTGACCTTTCAGAGTGAAAGGGGGGCTCAAGTGTGGGGCCCATGGGTGCCTCCTGGTGCCGAGTGTGTCTTGCCCTTTAGGCTCCCTCAGTGCATAAATCAAATGCTTGCATAAAGGACGCTTGTTCCTCAGAGAGCCGAAGGAACAGCCACTTCTGTGTCAGTGTGAGCTTAGTTCTGCCTTATTTTCTGCACACATGTGCACATGCGAATCTGCACACACATCAAGTTCCACGTAGCCAGTGTCACGTCTGATGGCACGTACGTGTGTACATGTCTGCATGTCATATGTGTATCATCTTCCACGCGTCTGTGCCACTTCTGGGGGGCATGCTCACACTCCCAAGTTCTGAAGCACGTTTGCACACGGTTCCCAGACCATGAGGGCCCTCAGGTGCCCGCAGCCTGGGTTTACGTGGAGTCACCCCCACTGTGGCTTGAGGAACGTCCAGGTGAATGTCCCTCTGTAACCGGTGAAGAAGAGGGGTCTTCCCAGGCCTGTGACAGCTCACCTCAGATCCAGGACGGGGGCCATGCTCTCGGGGGCATTCAGGAAAGAGTGCTTTCTTCAACTTTGCAGGTTTTGGAGAGTAAAAATCTTACAGATCCTAATACCTTTCTAACCTTAATTTTCCTGATTATTCTGATGAACAGGGCTTTTCTGTGTCATATTATTTCAAGGCTGATGTAAAAACAGTGCCCTTTTGGAAGATTTAAAAAAGAAACGAAGCCTTTTAAATAAATGTTCACATCCCACTTTTTATGTTGAGTCACGTAATGTTGACATCGGACATTTGTTGTGAGTGGATCAGCCTGTAACTAGAAAGTTTTGAATTCAGAAACTAAGGGAATGGACAGTTAGGTTAGTAAAACCTGACGGAGATCATTCTTCACCTAATTTATTTATATTTTCATGTTTGTTTATCTTAAGAGAGAGAGTGAGCAGGGGGGGTGCAGAGAGAAAGGGGAGAGAATCCCATGCAGGCTCCCTGCTGACAGTGCAGTGCCTGAAGTGCGGCTCGAACTTAGGAACTGTGAGATCAAGACCTGAGCAGAAATCAAGAGTCAGACGCTTAACCAGCTGAGCCACCCAGGCGCTCCATGTCACAATTATTGATAAAATTACAAATATTCAAAACTTATTTATGGTTGGCTGTTACATTGTTTGATAAGAATGAAATAGTGACAGGACTTCAGAGAAAGGAAATCAGAGCCTTGACCCTTGATTTTACAAGCATGAAGTTACCCCATAAATCTTACTGTTTAACTTCTCTGTAACCTGCTTCTTAAAAAGCTCTGTAACCCATTTAAATCAAGTTGTGTAGAAAGATTATCTTTGAATAATCTATGGAAAAGTTCATATTAATTCAGTTAATAAAATGCCACGGAGCAGAATTAGGTTAGCGAAAGGCCCTGTTCTGACACACCCATGACGCCGCTCGGAGCCATCCCTGTGGCGGGAAGGTCCTGGTGGCCCGGGAGCTTCTCCGAAGCGCTGGCACAAGTCCCAGTAACAGCACGTTCGGGCGTCACAGCTGCACTGTTGCCCGGAAGCTGCCCGTTCCCCCGTGGCCCCGCTGGGGTGTCCATGCCCCCCTCGTTGGCTGTGGCGTGTTGCCCGCTGGAAGCGGGGCCTGGCCCGTCGCGGGCAGCAGAGCCTGGTCGAGTGGGCAGGGTTTGCCCAAGACAGAGGCCCAGGGAGGGGCGGGACCAGGGTGGAGTGTTGAGCTGGGCTTTAACTTCTTTTTTCCAGGGAGCATTTGCATTCCAGATCCTGAAAGCCAACCCAGTGTGACACAAGTGTGACTTTTCCTTTCAGCGTTCATCTTAGGACCTGCTCTTCTGAGAGTTAGCCGTCCAGGAGTATTCAGAAGTGTGTCATTTGGAGAAGGGTTTTGTTTTCCATTTAGGTGTCTGAGATCTTAAGACATGGGCCCACAGGCCCCTGTGCGTGGTGTGTGCACCGGGGAGCACGCGGGCCGGTTTTAGAGCGCCGTCTGGGAAGTGGGAGGCGCCAGCCGGGAGCACGCGGCCAGGTGGGCGCGGCCCGGCCTCCCTGCCGGTGCTGGGCCGCAGGGGTGTTCCAGCAGGCCCGGGCCTGGCCAGGGCGCCTGGCCACGCGCACCTCCTCCTTCAAAGGCGGCCTCCCGTGTTCAGTGCTCTTTCCAGAGTGCTTGCTCCTCTGCTCTGTCCCGCTGCAAAGGGAGCGCCGTGTTTTGTGGGGTGCTCCATCTGAAAGGTGAGAAGCGGGGGCTCTGCGGTCACTTCTAATGTGCGGCCAGGAGAGCGCACTGCTTCAGCGTTTCCACATCATGTAGTTTTTTCTTAGCTGTGAAATTCTGGCAGATTGTTATGCAAAGCAGCTTTGTGTCTCTGTGTGACTGGGAAGACAGCTGTTAGTCCTAATGAGGAGTGCAGGCATTACAGTCTCTCCGTTGATTGAGACCCACGGAGGGAGCAGAATGTTCCAGATCGGGCAGTGGTGTGCGGTGAGAAGGTAGTGCCTGTCAGCTGGAAGCCCACGCTCGGCTGCTCTCGGCGACAAGATAAATGAGTTGGCTGGAGTTTGGCAGAGTCTGAGCTTTTCCAGTGAGCGGCCGTGGCGCAGTGGACTCCCCGGGGGACCTGAGTCCGAGGGTGCCTCTGCAGCCGTGGCCCGCACGCCAGCCTTTCCCTTTGATGCCCTGCAGTACCTGTCAGGATGGTGATTTATTAAAAACCTAATATGTTTCAGCATTTCATTAACATGAGGTGAGACGGTCTTTTGTGGAGACTTTTTTCATTAATGTAGCAGAATGTTCACTGAAATTCCACTTGGCCACAGCCCTCCGAGACCTGAAGTCCACAGAGGAGGCCACGTGTCACAATCCCTCCGAGCTCGTCGTGGCCTCCACCCCACACCAGGCCTTACGTTCTTCGTGTTTGACATGGGGTTCAATGGCCCTGGGCTTCAAGTCCAGGCTTACCTTCCTTCCTACCCTCTGCGTGTCACACGTGGGCCCCGCTCAGTGGCTCACTGCCTCGTTTAGCGCAGTGTCCACATTCATCCCTGTGATGACAGATGGCAGGATTCCCATCTTGTCTTATGGCCCACTAAGATGTTTATATGTACGTTCGTGTGTTGATATGAGGTGGTATCCACGTCCTGCCTGTTGTGAACAGTGAGCACGGGGGTGCAGACACCTCTTCAGGGCACTGGTCTCCTTTCCTGGGGGTGCGCGCCCAATAGTGGCATCGCTGGTCGCAGGGGGCCTCCGCACTGCCCTCCGTGGCGGCTGCGCCCATTCGCATTCCCACCAACGGGACATGGGGCCCCTTTTCTCCATGTCGTCACCAGCACTTGGGCTCTGTTTTGTTGATGGTAGGCATTCTAACGGGTGCGAGCTGGGAGGCTGTGGTTTTGATTTGCATTTCCCTGATGCTTAGTAATGTGAGTGTCTTTTCACGGGCTTTTTGGCCTTTTATGAATCTTCTGTGGAGAAAGGTCTGTTTAAATCCATTCGTACATTTTTTAATTGGTGGAGGTGGTGGTGGTTGAGTTAAAGGAATAGGTTTTTCTCCAATGTTCTAATTAAACTGAAAGTTAGGATGGATTTTTCTTTTTTAATTTTCTGCCATCAGGCACAGGTATATAGACATTTTGGCAGGTTCTGTCTAATCGATGTCTTCCAGTAGCTTCTCTTTGCTCCATTGCCTGAGAAGGTAGAGCTGAGTAGAATGGACTATAATTTTCTAATGCTTACTGTGTTTACGCTCATAGGGAGATTTAAGTGGGAGTTAGTGGAGTAGGAGACGGCTGCCCCCCTCCACGTCTCCAGGACCCTCTCCACCTGCCTCGCCGGTCTCTGGCAGTGGGGCTGTGTGCTTGTTATGTGGGTGGAGAGAACTTGGGTCTCTATCCTGGGACTTCCTGATGACCTTCTGAACTTGTGCCTTTTACTTGTAGCACCGTGACCTCGGCTGTGTTCACCGTGGGAGATAACGTCGTTTCAGGCAGCGATGACCGCACCGTGAAGGTCTGGGACTTAAGGAACATGAGATCCCCCATTGCGACTATTCGCACAGACTCTGCCATCAACAGGTGAAGGGGCTGCTTGTTACGTTCTGAGAGGGTGGACTGTCACCAGTGTCTGGTGCGGGTGCATGGGGTGATTCAGAGCTTTGGGAACGTGCTCTAGGCTTCAGGGAAGTATTTTTTGCTGGGGGGTCGGGGAGGACATTATTTTTTATTGATCCTCATGCACATTTAGTAGCCTCTGTGTGCTGAAACATAAGTACAAAATCAGGCCAGGGCGGTGAGCTTTGAAGGAGAACGTGCCACCTGTGGCCGAGTGCTGCAGCGAGCGTGCGCTACAAGCCCGTGGCTCGGTCTCTGTGTGCGGGTAACACCTGCTGTTGGCCGCAGTTTGCCTCGAGATGTGAGTGGCGTGGCCTCCCACTGCTTGATGGTCTGCGAACTCGGAGGCCTGTGCTACTTCATCCGTAACCCACCTCTGCGTCTCCTCCACAGGATCAACGTGTGCGTCGGCCAGAAGATAATCGCCCTCCCACACGACAACCGGCAAGTGAGGCTGTTCGACATGTCGGGCGTGCGGCTGGCGCGGCTCCCGCGCAGCAGCCGGCAGGTCAGTGCGCTCCCACCCCGCGGCCACGAGCCCCGCGTTCTGTGACCTTTTCTACAGAGAGAGAAGCTAGTTTTAACGATATGTTTAACTTATCCAGATATGCTTGCAATAAGTCCTATTTAGAACTAATCAATGTATAAAAATAATAGAGATGTTATATTCTCGTTTTCCTACATCTTTGGATGCTAGATTTCACTGGAAATACTTGGTCTCATAAAATGTAAAGTTGAAAGGATTCCCCCAGGACCTGCACTGAGTGCGTCAGCTGTTTTTAAACTCAGATGAGATGGCGCTCAGCCCCCAGCCTCACGCGAGGGGAGCAGAGGGCGCGGGTGCTGGTGGTCCCCGTCTGGGACGGCACAGCCTCACCTCTCGGCAAGTGAAAATGTGCCCTCACGTAGACGCAGGGGAGTGGACTGCGGGGCCTCTTTCAGAAGAGGACCCGCCCCTGCCCGGACCAGAGGAGCCCTTTTCCTGGCAGATGCAGAACAGAAAAAGCCCATCAAGATGCAGCTTTGCTGCGGGTCAGCCCCGACGGCGGGGGGCGGGGGGAGCGTGGTGCTCGAGGCTGTGGCTGCAACTCAGACCTGCTGATGCGTGTTCCCTCCGTGCCACCTGGGAGCCCATGCTTAGATGGTTCCTGATGGCTCCTGTGGGGCAGTGGGTGTCGCTGTGATGAATAGCCCCTCCATACCCCCCCTTACCCCCTCACCCCCTCACCCTCCCCTACTACCCCCAACCCCCGTTGCTGAGGCTGCACTTCTGCAGGCCCAGTGCTTAACTAAGCCTTGCCCCCTGCCCACCCCCACATTCGCTTCCTGTGGCCTTCTCTGTGTGTCAGTGTGACACACTTGTGGGCAAGCAGTTTGCGTGGCCCCGGGCGCTGCAGTCAGCATGTCTGTGTCCCTTGCTGCCCCACGGCCGTGGCTCTGCCGACCCCTGCAGAGGTGCCTGCGTTGTCGTCTGCAGCGCCTCGCGCTGTGGTGTGTGACCCGCAGGCCAGCCCTGCCGTTAGCGGCTGTGGACTGAAGGTGGCTTCAGAGGCCAACAGCGAAGGGTGTCTGCTGTCAGCGTGGCCACACCGCTGGTGGCGCTGACTCTCCATGACAGGCCTCTGCCCTCAGCGCAGGATTGTTTCATCGGCTTTCCCCTTGCGCCGCTTGTACACGCACTGTCTGAAGTCCGTTTTGAACCTGAGTTCTTTGAGTACTCGTGAAATTAGACTGCCTAGTCAGAGCTTCACCCCCTGCCCCCCAAAGGGAAATTTTCGAGCTTGGCACCTGTGGAGAGTCCCTGCCATGCGTCCATGACGGGATCGGCGCTGGCGTGCCGTGTGTGGTCCCTGTGGCTATGTGGCGTGTGCGGGCCTCCCTGGGACACGAGGTTGGGCGTGCATGACTTTGTGACGTGGAGAACATTTTCCTCGAGAAAATACGGAGTTGTAAGAGGTTCCTGTGGTGCTCATCCCACGGAGGCAGTTTGTGTTTAGTTATCTGTAAACGTGCAGCCTTGTTGAGACTAGTTTGTGGTGCTTGGAATGATTCTCCTGAAGTGTTGTGTTGAAGTGAGTTATTTTTAATGGATGAATGAACTTGTGCCACTTCTCCAAATAGAAGATGCCGGGCTCAGCATCCCAGACCACCGCCACAGTCCCTGCTTTATGTCGCCTCAGCTCCCTTCAACTGACAGACTTTAAGAAGACAGAACAGCAATGCTGTTTGAACTTGGTAGCTAGAGTGAAGATGGCTGACGGTACAAACTTGTTTTACTCTGGGGAGAGTGCAGGTGGTGTTTCCCAAAAGTGGGTTTCAAGCCAGGCAAGCTCTGTAGAGCGTTGCAGGGGCCGAGGGACGGGGCTCCGGGTTCCAGAAAGCACACCGGGTGTGCAGCACTCCATGCGGCGTGCACAGTGGGACCCGAGAGGGGGCAGGGCGTGGCCCCAGGCACATCTGTGCAGTCAGGACGGGACGCGGGAGGCTGGACTCCAGGTGGGTCCTGGGTGAGCTGCTTGTTTGCCAGTGTGCGTTTGTGCCGGCTGGCCCTGCCGCACCCCCTCCTCGGCACCTGACCCGAGGGTTTCTGTTGGGAGTGCCTTGAGCTGACGATCATCTTCCACTGGTTCCTGGGTGGAGTCCCGATCTTACTGCCGTTAATGGATGTATTCACTCTTTTTCCTGAGATTCTTAACAAAGAAGCCTTAGAAGATTGCTCTTGAAATTCTTTGTTGTGGGAGTTTCTGTTGACAATACTTTATTTTGTGGACTGTTGTGTTCTCTGTTTTCTCTAGATAGCACTTTCTGCACGTGGGGCTTTACCAGGGAGCTTCTGTGCCATTCTTGTTTTGCTTGTTTTGTTTTGTTTTTAAGAGAGAGAACAAGCTGGGGAGGGGCAGAGGGGGAGAGAGAGGGAGAGAGGGAGACAGAGACTCCCAGGCAGGCTCCACACTGTCCGCGCAGCGCCTGAAGTGGGGCTCAATCTCACAACCGTGGGCTCATGACCTGGGCCAAAGCCAAGAGTCTGACACTCAACCAACTGAGCCACCCGGGCGCCCCTGTGCCGTTCTTTTCAGTGTTTCTTTTACTTGTTGGAATTTCTGTCAGCTTTCCTTCATCCTATTTCTTGTACTTTGTGGTGCGGCGGTGTGGTTCCGACACTGTGCTAGACCGTGGTCACGTTAATGTGGAAACGTCGTCACATGTGCTGAGGTGATGCTGTGTCTCTGCACATAGGTGCCAGGCACACCACACTGTAGCAGCTTCGCTAACACTGGGCAGTTATTCTTCCAGCGTGCTGATGTTCTGATATTTAGCTGGACTTCCTGAAGGTGGCAGGAATTCACAGGTCATTTGTTCTATCCTTGTTTTATTTGGTATCAAATATATTTTTCTGGCCCCTTTATTACCTGAGCCATCTGTTTGTTAAAACGGTCTTTGAGGTCTTTGAATGAATTTCATTTGTTTTATTCCCAAATATTATCTAGTCTCATTAAAAAACTTCAGGTTGATCATATATTTTCCCCTGACTGTAATCTTACTCATTTTGTTGAAGAATCACAAAATGCTCTTGCTCGCGTGTGCCGACGCCATGGCCCGGCCTCTCCGCAGCGCGTGCCTGGAAGCTTGTGGCCTTGTGCACCGTCTGTGGCTCACGGTGACGAATGCTGCCTGTTAATGTTTCGGTTTTCCCAACCCGGTCTCACTGAGTCATGTCGTTGTCACTGTGGCCAAGGTGTCCCACGCGTGTGCCTCAGGGAAGAATGCACTAATTCTGGTTTGTGTGACACTAGGGCCACAGAAGAATGGTGTGCTGCTCGGCGTGGAGTGAGGACCACCCCCTGTGCAATCTGTTCACCTGCGGGTTTGACAGGCAAGCCATTGGCTGGAGCATCAACATCCCCGCATTGTTACAGGAGAAGTGAGGTCGCTGCGCTCCCCAGTGGCGCGGCCGCCGTGGACCTGTGGACTGGTGCCGCTCTTCTCCTGTCAGCCAAGCCCTTTTTCTGCGAGTCGGGCCCTGCAAAGGGTGATTTGTATGTTCTTTTCTCATTGTACCCAGCTTGCATGAAATGTACAGCCAAACGTATGGTCATATGTCTTATTTCCGTCTTGTGTGTATGTGGGCGCCCTCTGCCCCGTGTGGACAAAGCCCCTTTCCCATGGCCCGGCGTGTGTCGTGAGTTGCTGCGTCTGACCGCTGACGGCATGGCGTTACGTTTGTGTGAGTTAAATGTGAACCCCGCGTACTTACTGTGAGGCGCAAGTAGAGTGTGGCATTTCTGGAATACTGACACGCGTCTGCCTCGTGCTGGGAAGGTCACGGAGCTGCGCTCGTGTTGGTGAGCGCACTGGGTGGGGGGCCGCTGGGAGGCTTCCCGTGTACTTCCATGTGGGGTGTGAGCGTGCACTGTGCCGTAATTCGGCTGCATCTCTGTTCTCTCAGAGTTAACGTGAAACTGAACCCGGATGTTAGCGTTAACAAGTAGAATGCGGACTTTATGTTTGGAGAATTTTTTTGAAAAGAAAAAGTTTCTGCTCTTTTTATAGAAAATCGTTTCAATCTCCTGAGGTCTCATATTAGCAAATTCAAAAGTGTGATTTTAATCACTGATTTCAGATAGTAAGCAAAATTTAAAGCACTTTAGTTTATAGCCGTGGTTATAAACAGTTTTTAGAAGTTACAGATGACTCATCCATTGAATGTGACTTGACCTTTTGAAGAAGGCCCTGCCTGCTACCTGAACACATGAACTTATTTATTTTCTACTCTTGGGTTTGCGTATTTCTCAGTGGGTTCACTTCCTCGGTGGGGTTTGGGAGCCAACAATGCAAATAAATGAGTACTACCTCAGAACGGCGCGTCTGGAGACCGCGGGCGGCTCGCTGCTGTGTGTGGCTGGGACGCTGGGTTCAGAGGGCAGGACAGACGGCTGTGGCGGCTGCGTCCTGACACCCAGGCTCTCCCGCTCGTCGGCAGGGGTGGCAGAAGTGACGCGTTGCCGGCTGGCCGCCGGCCCCCACATGCTCCCCCTGGCCCCCACCTGGGCGGCCCGTAGCTCTGGCCTTCGTAGGACTCCCTGTTGTCTGCTGTCTGTGAGTTCATGTTTCTTGCTTGGTCACAGTTTTGATAAAGAGCCATCTGTGCGTACTGCCCTCCTGTTTTTCATTCTTTGAATGTGTGCACTTGGAGAGGCATATGAGGGTGACAGCAGAGACGGTCACGGGTGCCCCGCTGCCGGTGGGGACAGCTGGTGGGGTCGGCAGAGCATGCGGGCCGCCCCGGGTCCTGAGTGAATGTGCCTCACTTGAGGCTCCTTTGGCTCAGGTCCTGCGTGCGGTAGCTCATGAGGAATTCCAGCCCTGAGTTCTCTGGAACGATTCTGAGATGATTGACGCAGTCTGGAAGGGAAGAAGGGCCAGGAGAGACCCGTCCTGTACGGTTATGGTCTCGGCTGAGGTCGGTGCCTGGAGGGCACACAGCAAAGGCTTCAGGACACGGTCATCTCTGAGGCCTGGCATCTGCCCAGGGTGCCCAGCCCCTGCCGCCTGAGGGCACCACACCCCCAGCGGTGGAGCCGCGGTGATCTGGGGCCGCCAGGCTGTGTGTCCACACTTTTGGTTTCCATGTGAATGTCTGGGTGTCTTAGAATCATTGTTAGGGACACCGAAAAACGTATACAAACACAGCTGAATCCAGCTTACAAACCAGATCTTTGCCGGATTAAAAAAAGTGGAAGCTTTTAAATGAATGTTTCTGATGGCTGTTTGGTTCTCTGCCGACTAGTGGCCTCCGTGGCCGGCAGCTGCTCACCGCCACGCCGACGGGAGCGCCGACCTACTTGCTCCTCCTGCATCTCCACGGGGCACAAGGCCTCCTGCTTTGGGACAGTTCTCAGCAGCAGGACACCCTGCTGTCATGACCTCATCGTCCACGGATGTGCTTCCGTTCAGCTGCTGCTGTGGCCTTAGTAGTGGTGTTCTCGGGAGTCACGGAGATTTGGGATCGTGCGTGCGTGTCCGTGTGCATGTGTGTACTTGTGTGGCTGAAATTAAGTCATGATCAGCCACACGTGATCTCATCTGAGATAGTGTTTGGAAGTGAGTGGTTTTGTTCTGTGTGCTCACATGTTCAGAATTTCATTCAGTAATGGAAGGAGAATGTGTGGTCACTGGAAAATGTATATTGACAGAAAATTTCATAAGAACTATGTTGTTGGACAAAACAGTACTCTTCTCAACCACTGCACATTGACTTCTGTAAAGACAGAAATTGTGTACATATTTTGGAATTTGAAGAATTCTATGTAAATCACTTGTTGCTTAAATCTGTGAAAAACCAAGTTTCTTTGGGGGAAAAGTATGCATTTATAAGTGTTGTGTAGAGCAAGTGTTTTTGTTGTATTGGTGTACTTGTTTTTAAGTGTTGAATGTCTTCATTGCCATATGAAATTCATTAAAAATCCACGTTCTGTAATCATTGTTGTAAAAGTTTTATGTTATTAAGAGCCTTTTTTTATTCTTTTACTTATTTAAAAATTTTTAAAGGGATGCTTTATTTATTTTTGGGAGGGAGAGACAGAGCGTGTGTGGCAAGGGGCAGAGAGAGACGGGGACGTAGAATCTGAAGCAGGCTCCAGGCTCTGAGCTGTCAGTGCAGAGGCTGATAGGAGGCTCGAACCCTGGACAGGGAGATCTTGACCTGAGACGAAGTCAACGCTTAACCGACTGAGCCACGCAGGTGCCCCATGTTCTTTACTTATTTTTTTAATGTTTTGCTTTGGCGAAAATTATAGTATTGCCCACTTGAAAGATTTTAACTTTAGACTTCAGAGGTGTGCAGTGTTCTATTTCCTTTCTGTGTGTTGGGCTCACGTTAAGGGACTTGTCAGCCTGCTGGTGTCTCCGTTCCAGCCTCACCGGCAGTCTCTGGAGGGAGTTAACAATCTGATTCCTAGAGGTTTCACGAAACGTGTGCGTCCTGTTCTTACTACAGTTAAGCTTGTTTGAAAGTTTTTAAAAAATTGCATTTGCAGAAAGCAGGTCCTGCCCGTTCTGTGGGGACAGTACGCGCCTGGCCCGGCTGCTCGTTCATCCGCTGTCACCCCGTGAGCGAGGCGGTGTGGTGGCTGCAGGGACCCCGGGAGACGTTCGGTCCTGGCCCGGGTTCGCCCTGCCCCCTCCTCACGCTGGTCGGGCTCACTGCCGTCAGTTGGCTGCCACAGGGCAGAAGTTCACGGACGCCTTCCCTTTCCTCCCTTATTACCCTGTAGAGGCATGTGAGCAATGTCCGTGTTTCACAGTTACATCTTCAGTTACATTTAGAAGTTCAGGTAGTAAGTAGTATAAAGGATTGGGAAGACAGGGCGTCTGGCGGGCTCAGCGGGACGAGTGGGCGACTCTTGATCTCAGGGTTATGAGTTCGAGCCTCACATTGGGTGGAGAGATTACTTAAATAAATACTTAAAAAATTCATAAAGGCAAAGCTTCTCTTGTTATAATTTCATCAAAATGCCACTAAGATGTGTCTCACTTTGTATAGATTTTATGGTTTCCCTTAATAAATGGTTAAATTCAGGAATTAGGAACACTTGAATTGTCACATGCAACGTGTAATATGTAGTCCATATCATGGTGGGAAGAAGCTGAGAATGAAATATAAAAGTGTTGAGGAATTTAAAACTCGTTTTATTGAAACATTAAAAAAATTTTTTTTGAGAGAGAGAGAAAGAGAGGCAGCGTGAGCAGGGAGGGGCAGAGAAAGCAGGAGAGGATCCCAGGCAGGCTCCGCACTGTCGGCGCAGAGCCCAGGGCCGGCTTGAACCCACGAACTGTGCAGTATGACCTGAGCTGAGATCCAGAGTGGATGTTCAACCCGCTGGGCTGCCCAGGCTGGAAACATTTTTAAGCAGCTTTTGGTCAAAATGAAACTGGATGAGGCAGATCTCTGGAGCCCTGAGAGCTCTGTGAGGCACAGGTGATGCCTGTGGGCGTTGTGGGGCCCGGAGCTACTTAGACTCTGGGTCCAGGAGGCGTAAACAGGCTGAAGGTTGATGGAGGTGTCCGGAAACGAAGAGAACGCCTCTCTCACCCTCGGTACTGTGTCCCCTCAGCTCTGAGCCCCTCGCTGCGGTCTTTCTGCACCCTACCTAACCCTCCTTTGGAAGTTTTGGAACCATAACAGGAATTCCAGTTACCAGACTCTCCAGTCTCTCTGAGCTCCCGCTTGCTGAGAGGGAGAAGCAGGCGGAATCCTGGGCTCGGCAAAGCTGTCTCTCAAGACTGACGCGAAGACACTTACAGTGAGTGAGGACGGGTGTCACCAGCACCCCTCTAGTGGGCCTTCTTGAAATGCTGCAGGAAGGAGTCACAGCAGTGGTTTCAACGTGGGTGAGATGCCGACACGCCTATCTCAAGTGGTGTCTGGACTCCGTGTTTACATTTCCCTTTTTGTTTGGCTGGGGATTAAAATTTTAACCTTTGTCTTTATAAGATAAATAATACAATTTCAAGGGGAACCACAAAGAAGAAACTTTGAAAAAATAAGGAAATGATGAAATGCAGTTACCTTATGCAAGGGGATTGGGAAGTGTGGTAAGAACTGGAACAGAAGTAACTTTTTAGTGGGGTTTTTAAAAAATGGGCTTAAAATTGTAAAAGAACCATCAAAGTAGATCACCCAGAATTTGAAAAGTTTTTATGCTAACGAACACACATAAGGTACCTAGTGGGGAAAACCTGATAAAAGTAGACTTGAAATCACCCATGGAAATACTTCAGAACTTGAACAAAGACGTTAAGGGGCACCTGGGTGGCTCAGCCGAAGCGTCCGACTTCGGCTCAGGTCATGATCTCACGGTGTGTGGGCTCGAGCCCCACGTCGGGCTCTGTGCTGACCGCCAGCTCAGAGCCTGGAGCCTGTTTCCGATTCTGTATCTCCCTCTCTCTGCCCCTCCCCTGCTCACGATCTCTCAAATTAAGTAAACTTTAAAAAGGAAGAGGAGAGTCAATATTGTAAAAGTGTCACTTTTCCCTATTTTGCCAAGTAGATTAAATGCTCTTCCAAATGCAGATCGTTCCAGAGTTTCTTGGGGAATTTGACAGTCTGATTCCTAAATTTATTTGAAACAAAGGCCAGGATTGATGTGATATCCCAGAAGACAGGAGGGAAAGGAGAAGGCGGCAGGTCTTCCCAGGCCCTGGCAGGGGTGTGGTAGGTGGAATGTGCTGGGGGCACAGGGCTGCAGAGGTGACCAGGGAGGTTAGGAAGAGATCAGATTGAGTCAAGCATCTGTGAAAATGTGGGATATTTCGTCTCCTAGAATCACAAGTTGGGAAGAAAGTGGCCTGTGTAATTAATGGTTCTAGTGTTACTAGTTATCCATGTGGGACAGGAAACGAATCTGGATCCCTACCTCACACCAAAGAAGATCAATTCAAGCATCATACAGGAAAGAGTTATTAAGCAACTCTCCAAAAATGCATTAATCAAATGAGAAAAGAGTGACACATTCAACCATGTTAAAAGTAAAGATTTGTGCCTTCGAGGGCGCCCTAGAAGAGGTGACCGATAGGCCACATATGGTAGTTGCAGCATATATAATCCACAAAGCATTAATATCCAGGATGGCATCACCAGAATTCCACATGCCTGTAGGGGAATTGGACACTGGGCAGGAGATGTGAATAGGTGTGTCACAACAGGGAAAACTTGAATGGTCAATAAAGAAGTGTAGAAATAAAGGTCAAAATGAGATACAATTTCACAACATTAGACTTGGGAAAAGTCTGTCAAGCATATAGACTGTTGGGAAACATGATCTCGTGAGTCTTGTGTTTCTGAATGTGCGAACACCGCCTGGCCGCAGCGGTTTCGAGCTGTCTTTTTGGGACATGGTTTATTAGGGATGATGTGTGGAGACCGCAGTGAAATACTGCGGTAAAAATGAACGGGCCACACAGGAGGATTGTTGATCTTGGGAACATACTGTTGAACGAAGAGCCACTTTTATAAAGTGTGAGCAAGCCCAACTGTACACAGTTAGGGTCATGTATTTTGGAACATGGGAGTGAAAACTCCAGATTCTTCTGGTGTTCTCTGGGCCAGCTGCGGAGTAGTGGGACGGGAGGTGGGGGGGTGGGCACAGGAAGAGCCCGGACTTAGCGGTGTCCAGTTCGTGCTGTCCGGTTCCTGATGCAGATGGCAGATACCAAGTCTGCGTTCCTGCTTTCACACTTCACAACTTAGGTGTCTCTGTTGCTATTCTGTTAATGTGTGTAATATCCCACAATTAAAGTAATAACAAAAAATTCTAAACAAGATGTGTGTTGTCACAAGGAGGGGTATGTGCGATGCTGATAAAATAGGGGTTTTTGGAGTACTATTTTTGCCCACGTCAAGTTCAGGCCTCTTGCATAGCCCTGTTCCACTTACAAATGTGTAGTTTTATTCTACGATGACTGATTTTTCAGTGTGTATGTTCCATGGGAGAAAAGACAAAGCCAGTTTTGTTCCAAGATAATGTTCTTGAAAAAATATTCACTAAGGAAATTGTAAAAAGGCCATGTGACACTGTGTCAAAATTGTGTTGTTTTCAAATACATTTTGGAAATCCTAGCTTTAAAGTGAGAAATGTAGTAAGGATTTCATTTACCAGGTGTGATCATAAAACAGTAAGAGTAGCTTTCTTGTGTTGCTCATAAACTGAAGTAATTTCAAATCCAGGAGACAGTCCAAAAATTGTGTTGTGTAATGGCCACATATCAGAGTAAGAATGTTTTTTCTCACAGTCTGTTTTGGGGAAAGCAGCATTTATTTGGCTAGGTGGATAAGTTTTGGTATATTTGCTTAAAAATATAATCATTTTCTACAGTGCATGTGTATTACAGGTGTCTTCTTGCTCTGAATTAATTTTCAATAAAAAAAAAAGTCCTGCTGTAGACTTTGTTTTCTTCTTCAGGGACAGAATTAATTGTATATATTCTATAACCAATCCGTAAGTGTTACATGAAGCTAATTTTATTTTTTCTTCTTAAACTTTTTTTTAAATGTTTATTTTTGAGAGGGACAGAGACAGAGTGCAAGCAGGGGAGGGGCAGAGAGAGAGGGAGACACAGAATCTGAAACAGGTTCCAGGCTCTGAGCTGTCAGCACAGAGCTTGATGAGGGGCTCGAACCCACAACTGTTGAGATCGTGACCTGAGCTGAAGTCAGACGCTTCACCATCTGGGCCACCCAGGCGCCCCTGTTTTTTCCTCTTTTTAAAAACAGCTGTATTATGGTTTAATCGATCAAGCATGCACTGAACGTTTATAGAGTGTAAGACTGGGTAGGTTTTGACATGTTGACCCATGAAGATGTCACCACAGCCAAGATAATGCAAGTTGTCACCCATTTGTTCATGCCTGTCTGCATTTCCTCCCTGCTGCCCCTCCAGACCCCGTTCCTGGTGACTGCCCCGTCCACCTTCTGTCACTAAAGGCGACTTTGCGTTTCCTGTGATTTTATATGAATGCATTTGTGCGGTATGTGCTGATGTTGGTCTTCTCCCACCGAAGCTGGTCTTGCACGCCTGAACGCATCATCGGGCTGCTGACTCGTGTCATCTTGTGGACGTATCACTTGTTCACACGCGTCCCTGTCGATGGAGATTTGGGTTTTCAGCCTTTGTCCCAGATGAACCTGGTGTGAACACGTGTGTGTCAGCCCTGTGTTCACACACACTGACACGCTTCTGTTGGGCGGACACCTCGGAGTGGAATCGCTCAGCCGTGCGGAGAGAGTGTTTTTCCATATAAGAAACTGCCCTGCCGATTCCAGAGGGCTCATTCGGGAGACTTGTGGTGTCTGGCGTGACACATAGGAAGCTCAGAAGTTCTCTCTTTCTCCCTCATGAGAGGAAAGGGGAACGGGCCAAGATCAGTGACTCTTCTTAGGCTCAGCAGAGAATCGATGGCCGAGGGCAAACCGCTGCCATGAAAACTGGAGACTCAGCAGGTGCACAGAAGTAGAGGCGGCCAGAGCAGGAGCCCGTCGGGGGCCACGGGGCGGTCACGTCCGAGAGTCCAAGCCCCCGGGGCCCAGCCGGTGGGTTTTGTCTTCCAAAGTTCCCATCAGGAAGGTCAAAGCCCCTTGCTCTGGTCGGGGCTGCAGGGAGGGTCGGCCACTGAATTCAGCCCGGAGCAGGCTCCAGCACGGATGCCTCCTCCCCGAGGGCAAGGCCTCACGGCAGTGGCGCCCTGTCTCATACCAGGGAAGGGTGCCTGGCAGCGCTGGGGGCCTGGCCCAGGGCACAGGCGGCCTGTGACACCGCAGCAGACCTGGGTGTGGCGGATGGCAGCGCGAGGCCCATGCCCGAGGCTCTGCGGAAGGGGCAGGCGGGGAGCGTGAACAGAGGGGAGCTCCGAGGAAGAACCGAGAGGAATACTAGAAGCAGCACACCAGCAGGAATGAACGTGTTAGCAACGGCTCTTCCTGGAGGCCTGCCCCAGCCGAGGGAGGAAACTCGCAAGGTAGCTCTAAGATCAGTCGATAGAAACTTTCCAAACTGAAGGGCAAAGAGAAACAAGGGTGAACAGGCAGAGCAGAATGTCCAGGCGTTGTGGAACGGTTACAGAAAGGTGTCTCTCTCTCTCTCTCTTTCTCTCTCTCTCTCTCTCTCTCTCTCACACACACACACACACATACACACACACACACACACACGAACAGTGGGAGAAGAGGGAGGGAAGCAGAAGGAAGATTAGAAATCATAATTGAGAATTTTCCAAAATCAATGACAAACCAAACCACAAATCAAGGAAGCTCAGGGAGTAGCAGGTGAGTAAATGCTAGAAGGTCAACACTTGGGCAAAAGTCAGGTGACAGCTTAGGGCACTGGCGCATCTGTCCAGCACAGCTGGCAGAGCGTGTGGCTCTCGATCTCAGGGTTGTGAGTTCAAGCCCCATGTTGGGCGTGGAGATCCCTTAAAGATAGTCTTTTTTTTTTTTTTTTTTTAATGTTTTATTTATTTCTGAGAGAGAGATCGCATGAGCAGGGGAGGGTCAGAGGGAGAGGGAGACACAGAATCCGAAGCAGGCTCCAGGCTCTGAGCTGTCAGCACAAACTGTGAGATCATGACCTGAGCCAAAGTTGGACACTTAACCGGCTGAGCTACCCGGGCGCCCCAAAGGTAAAATCTTTAAAAAAACAATATGCAGGACACTGAAGACAAAGAACAGATCTTGAAAGGAGCCAGAGAAAATGCACGTCACCAGGGCGCCTGGGTGGCTCAGTCAGTTAAGCCTCTGACTTCAGCTTGGGTTATGATCTCGTGGCCTGTGAGTTCAAGCCCCACATCAGGCTCTGTGCTGACAGCTCAGAGCCTGGAGCTGCTTCAGATTCTGTCTTCCTCTCTCTCTGACCCTCTCCTGCTCATGCTTTCTCTCTCAAAAATAAATCTTTAGGAAAAAAAAAACGCACGTCACCTACAGAAGAGCAGTGATCAGGAACCACACAAGCCACAGACGAGCGGAGTGGCATAGCTGAAGTCTTGGAATATCTCCAGTCTTGAATTTCGGATCTGGAGAAGCTACCTCTGCAGGAATGAAGGGAAAAGACAGCTTTCCCCCAACAAATAAAAATGGGGGTGGGGAATACATTTATCCCACATCCTGAAGGGTTTTACGAATTCACCTGTTCTAACAGAGTTTTTAAAAATTTGTTTATCTAAATTATGCTTCACACCTAGCACGGACACCAACTTGGGACCTGAACTCACAACCCTGAGATGAAGAGTTGGACCCTTAACTGACTGAGCCACCCAGTCGCCCCCTAACAGATTTTAAAATAGATTCTGTTGGAGTGTCTTCTTTTTAAATGTTTATTTTTGAGAGAGAGAGAGAGACCATGAGCTGGAGAGGAGCAGAGAGAGAGGAAGACACAGAATCCGAAGCAGGCTCCAGGCTCTGAGCTGTCAGCACAGAGCCCGATGGGGGGCTTGAAGTCACGAGCTGTGAGATCATGACCTGAGCTGAAGGCAGATGCTTAACCAACTGATCCACCCAGGCGCCCCCGGATTATCTTCCTAGGGGGTCCTGCACTTCCTCGCCTTGTCTTCCTGCACAGGCTGGAGCCCCGTGTGGTTGTGAAAGAATTGGTGATGGTGGACTTGCATCTTGTTTCTGATGAGAAAATACTGCGTGTTTGACCATGAGTTACCACGTTAGCAGTGCGTACACATGGGCTCGCTCCTGGGAGAAATTCCTCATCGATTGTTGAAGGGCCTGTGTGTGTGTACTGAGAAAATCTATGTTAATCTTTAGTGGTTTGCGGATACGATGCTTTATATTGATGGATTTACTTGAATGTTGAACCAACCTTGCCTTTTTCAGATAAGCCCTATTTTGTCATAGTATACTATTAAGAAAGGGTTTTTTTTTTTTTGTTGTTGTTGTTGTTTTAAGTTTGAGAGGAAGAGCGTGTGTGTGAGCAGGGAGGGGACAGAGAGAGAGAGAGGGAGAGAATCCCAAGCAGGCTCTGTGCTGTCAGTGTATCTGTATGTGTGAACGGCAACATCTCCTTAAATCTGAGTACGACCTCTGATTTAACTTTTTAAAAGTTAAAAAACCTTTAACACTTTTTTAAAAGCTTACTTATTTTGCGAGAGAAAGCACAAGTAGGGGAGGGGCAGAGAGGGAGGGAGAGAGGCAGCGTAGAGTCGGACTTGGGGCTCTAACTCACAAACCGTGAGATCATGACTGGAGTCCAAACCAAGAGTCGGACAGTCAACCCACGGAGCCACCAGGCGCCCCGGTGATGTACTGTTTTCTATATTGCTGGGCTTCACTGTCTACCAGTGTGCTGGCGATTTTGGTGTCTTATGTTTATGAGAGATATTGGTCTGTTTCTATTCTTGTACCATTGTCTGTAATGCAGGCCTCATAGAAATAGTCTGGAAACCTTCATTTTCAATTTCTGTAGGACTTTTTGTAGAGTTTCTATTATTTCTCCTTTAAATGTTTGCCAGAATTCACTAGCGAAGTCACGGCCCACGGTTTCCTGGGTTTGTGTCTACGTGGGGAGGGGGGTTACCTATAAATTAACAGGAGGTTATTCCGGTTATCGGTTTGTGCCCGAGTAAGCTTCCGTAGTGTGTTTCTCCACGACGTGTGTGCTTCGTCAGAGCTGTCGGCTTTCTCGGTGTCAAGGTGTCGTATTATTTCCTGCTTCTCTGCCCACATCTCTGGAACCTGGGAGTAACATTGGCATTTCCTCCAAACTTCTGTCGTGGCATTGGTAACGCTTCAGTGTCACTGTTGTGTGCTTTACCCTCAATCCGACTCTGAGACCCGCCAGGAACCGCAGCATCGGCCAGAGGGTAGAGAGTGCTGGGGACGTGGAGACGGCTCGGCGCTGGCCGCTCACGCTGCCCGCACCCCTGCAGTCGGTCGTGTGGGGTCTGCGGTTTCCCCTGCAGCTTCTGCTCGCCGCATTGGGGGCTAGTTCCTCTCCTTGGTAAAGTGCTCTAAATACTGAGAAAAAAATTGTTTTAGTGTTTTGTTTATTTTTGAGACACAGAGAGATGGGAGGGGCAGAGAGAGAGGGAGACCCAGAATCTGAAGCAGCTCCAGGCTCTGAGCTGTCAGCGCAGAGCCCAATGCGGAGCTCCAACCCACGGGCCGTGAAATCATGACCTAAGTCAAAGTTGGATGCTTAACTGACTGAGCCACCCAGGCACCCTGAGAAAAATTTTAATGTGTGAAAACAGCACCCAACATTGCTCAGCTTCTGAATGGCCATTAGCATTTCAGTTGACTTGAAATGCGGGAGCAGTGACTTCCCAGGGAGCCGTGGCAGTGCCAGGTGGCAGATGGGTCACCACGGCTGTTATCAGTGTTGGCCAGCATCACAGGATGGATGCTGCAGAGAGCGCCCCACAATGTGTGCATCGGCGCGTCCTGTGGGCCGTGCCTGGCTGGGGAGCTGGGTTGCTGCACCAAGTGACTCTGATAGTCTCTGTGGAGGGAGGAGAGAAGGGACACGGCCCGTGTCCTACGACCTGCCATTTCTGAACCGTTGGCCCAGACTGAGGGTCCCTGCACCACGAGCTCCATATAGGGTGGCTGCCACACGTCCCCAGAGTCTGGTAATCGAGACAGAGACATTCTGGGGGCCGTGATTCTGGATTTCCGCTGGTGTTCACTTTAGGTCACTGCTTAAAGACTCTCCTTTCCGTACACACAGTATGGACGAGGGAATGACACAGTGCTGTGAAATACACATGTAGTTCTGAGCTCGTGTGTTCACGGATGCGAACCTTGGCCAGCCTCGTTCTTCCCTGGAAATGCCTTTACTAGCCTATACTATCTTTTTTTCTCTACATATCGGACCAAAGTTGCTTAATATGAGCAAGTCATTCTGTGCGTCTTAATTTCCATATCTGTGAAATGAGACTTTTGGATTTCCTGTCAATCTATTATGGTCATCAGAGTCACAAAATATAGTCTTCATTTGTAGAGAGAATTGCAGTGTGGATGGGGGAGGTAAGAGATCTCTCCAAACGCTGAAATATTGAAATCCCAGTTTTCTTTTATCTTTTTAAAAAAGTTTTTAAAAATTTTTTAATGTTTATTTATCCTTGAGAGAGTGAGAGAGACAGAGAATGAGCAGGGAAGGAGCAGAGCGAGAGAGGGACACAGAATCTGAAACAGGCTCCAGGCTCCGAGCTGTCAGCACAGAGCCCGACACGGGGCTCGAACCCACGAACCGTGAGATCATGACCTGAGCTGAAGTCGGATGCTCAACCGACTGAGCCATCCAGGTGCCCCTCTTTTTTTTAATTTTTAAAAAATGTTTTATTTATTTCTGAGAGAGAGAGAGAGAGAGAGACAGTGTGAGTGAGGGAGGGTCAGAGAGAGAGGGAGACACAGAATCTGAAGCAGCTCCAGGCTCTGAGCCGTCAGCACAGAGCCCGACGCGGGGCTCGAACCCACGAACCGTGAGATCATGACCCAAGCCGAAGTCGGACGCTTAACTGACTGAGCCACCCAGATGCCCTTGAAATCCCAGTTTTCAAGGGAGTGTAGTTCGCGTGGAACTGAAGAATTTACCCAAAAGCAGTTGTCTGAACCAAGGAGGCGCCCCTCCTGGGCTGGGCCTCGGCACGGTGACATGGCTGGGGTGGGAGGCGTGTGGGAGGCTGCTGGTGGCTCTGTCCACGGTGTGTCCAGCCATGTGGGGGGGACAAAGTAGCTACTTGAGTATTTGAATGTTTGGTGGTTTTCGGATTCGTCCTGAGGCCTGTGATGGTGCCCGGTCTCAGGCCGGACCGGGTGGCATCGGGTGCAGACAGGCTGGGGGAGAAGGAGCCCGGGTAAGGGATGAGCAGCTGTGTTGTTTAAGACGGGAGCAAACAGGGCACCTCTGGGACTCGGAACACGCATTTGTCTGGTTTTACAGCCGGACGAGTGTGTTCTCTCATTCTCGTTCTTTTCTGCTTTGCCCTCCAAGGTCCGCAACTGGAAACTCCCCGGCTGCCAGGGGCGCGTTGGCCCGAGTGACCGCACGCTGCCCCTTCCCCGCGTCTCCTCCGTGACCAGCCCGGTTCCCGGTCCCAGCGGGCCTCTCGGGGCCCGTGCGGCTCGCGCCCTGCGTCCTGGCTCCCTGCGGGCCTGCTCTGTGACTCCCGGGCCCCGAGGCACCGAGAGAGAGAGAGAGAGAGTGTGCGGCGGGCGTGTGCGCACGGCATGAGAGCGCAGGGCGAGCTCGTCAGGACGTGTGTGCTCTTGCTTTTGCTTCTGCGTCTGGGGATTTTCCCATCGGCCCGACCTCGTGTTTGCCACGGGCCGTGTAACGCGTGGCTTGTCCCGGGCAGGGTCACGGAGAAGGGGCGCCCTTCCCTGGGTGCACCTGTGTCCCCAGCTGGCTCCCGTGTGCTCTGTGGGGTGCCGTCGTGCGAGGGCCACGGCGCGCTTCTGGACACAGCCTGGCTGCCGCGTGGGCCGCCTCCTGGGGGAGCGGCCCTCATGTCGTCCCTCAGTTTGTGTGTCCGCGTGAGCAGCTGTGCGCCTGCAGCGGAGACCCTGACGGAGGCCCCTCTTCCCGTGGAGACGGCGCAGGTGCATCCCGAAGGGAAGCCAGTGAAGGGGCAGCCGTGTCTGCGGGACGCCACCCGCTCGTGCCTTCTGGAGCGGAAGAGCCGGCGGTGCGCCGACCTGCTGTTCGAGGCCTGCGAGAGAGAATGCGTGTGTCAGAGGCAGACACAGAGGGACAGGGACAGAGTCAGGGAGCGGGTGGGGGACAGAGACAGGGAGAGGGTGGGAGACAGAGACAGGGAGGGGGTGGGAGACAGAGACAGGGAGGGGGTGGGAGACAGAGACAGGGAGGGAGACAGAGACAGGGAGAGGGTGGGAGACAGAGGCAGGGAGAGGGTGGGAGACAGAGACAGGGAGAGAGTGGGAGACAGAGACAGGGAGAGAGTGGGAGACAGAGGCGGGGAGAGGGTGGGAGACAGAGACAGGGAGAGAGTGGGAGACAGAGACAGGGAGAGAGTGGGAGACAGAGACAGGGAGAGAGTGGGAGACAGAGACAGGGAGAGAGTGGGAGACAGAGACAGGGAGAGAGTGGGAGACAGAGACAGGGAGAGAGTGGGAGACAGAGACAGGGAGAGAGTGGGAGACAGAGACAGGGAGAGAGTGGGAGACAGAGACAGGGAGAGAGTGGGAGACAGAGGCAGGGAGAGGGTGGGAGACAGAGAGAGGCAGAGGCGGAGACAGAGACGGGTGAGGGAGGCAGAGGCGGACGGAGGGGAGACACACAGGCAGGGGCGTCGGGCCCGGGCAGGCCGGGTGGGAGGTGCCGAGACGCAGGGAGGGGCCTGGAAAGCGGTCTCGGGACAGGACGGACGTGTCCCTGGCACTGGAAGGTTGGCCCCGTGCTCGTCTCTCCCAGCCCCTGCTGCACTCTTGGAGGTGTTGTGTGTTTGTGTTACGTAGGGACGCGACCAGTGGTTTCTGGTTGAGAGGTTGTGCAGGTAAACGGGGAAAAGGTCATTGGAACTTGAGCAGAAACTAAAGGTGGGTGTGAGCCAGGCGGAGACCTCGGATGCCCTGGGCTCCAGAGGCGGGCACTGAGTGGAGTTTCCTGGGTGGGGGGCTCAGTTCACCACCCATCGAGGTGCAGGGGAGAAGCCCCGGGGCCCAGAGCCTGGATGGGGCTTTTTGGCGTGGTCCCCATGCCCCAGGCCTCGGGTGCGGGGTGGATGGGGGGTGGTCAGTGGGCGGTCTCCACGCCCCAGGCCTCCGGTGTGGGGACGAGGCGCCGTGCCCTCCGCAGCTCTGAGGGGCTGTTTGTGGACGTCCCCACGGGTGAGAGCGGCCCGCTGCACACCTGGGGCCTCAGGCCCTCCCGGTAGGCGGGCGCCAGGGAAAGGGGGTTTGCAGTTGCCACGACCAATCGTGAAAATAAAAACTTCAGTCATGATCTATCAAAAAATAGGGATTGAAGTACTCAAAATCAGTGATGTTTAGAAGTAAAAGTTTTAGTTTTTTTTAATTGTTTTTTTAAAACACTTGCTTATTTTTGAGAGAGACAGTGTGAGCAGGGGAGGGGCACAGAGAGAGGGAGACACCGAACCCGAAGCAGGTTCCAGGCTCACAGCTGTCAGCACCGAGCCCGACGTGGGGATCAAACTTGTCAACCGCGAGATCCTGACCTGACCTGAAGTCGGAGGCTTAACTGGCTGAGACCCCAGGCGCCCCTGATCATATTTATAATGCGTATGACATCTCGTTGTTTTGGGACTTTCCCAAACTGATTTGGGGAGACTATGCCCTATCGTACGTGCTCACTGACCGCCTTCCTGAGGACACGCAGACCCGCCCCCGGGCAGACTGCAGGCTGAGATGGGGTCCAGGGCCGTGTGGGGCGCCCTGCGTCCTGGCCTTGTGGCCGGGGCTGCGGGGGCTCCGAAGCAGCGCGTCCCCAGGCTTGGGGCCGGGAAGGTCTGGGAGCGTCATTTGAGGAGCGCCGGCCCCGTCACACCCCTGGACTGTGCCTTCCTGTAGGGCAGCAGCCTGTCCGGGGGAGCCCACGCCTGGTGAGCAGAGTCTCCCGGCGGACACGGCCCCCTGGCCTTGGCCCGCGCCCACGGTGCTTGGATGGCACTCAGGGCTTGGAAGCTTGCTGCTGGACGTGGCGCTGCTGGGTTCTGGGCAACGGGCATCTTCAGGGACCGCAGCTTGTCCCCCAGACCCGAGGGCTCAGGGTCAGCCTGGGGGAAGCGGGGCTCGGCCCTGGCAGCCTGGGCTTGTGGGGAAGGCTGGTCCTGTCCGCTGCGCCGTCGTCCGCCGCCGCGTCCTGCAGGGCTCCGTGCTCAGGGCCACCGCCGGGAGGCGACCCAGCCCCGACCTCACTGGCTTCCACCTTTCCGTCCGCTCCCGCAGGCCAGTCGCCGGCAGACATCGGCCCGAGAGGCTCTGGTTTGCCTGCCGCGAGGACCCAGGGCCACGCTGTCTCCGTCCAGCCCCCGCTGCCTCGGGGCCCCCGCAGCTCCGGCGGCGTGGCCTCGGGTGCCGGCAGTCCTTGCGTTTTGTCATTTCTGGGGACTCGGCTCACGCTCCCCTTCCTGCTGGTTAAGAAGCCCCCTCACACTTGCTTGGCGTGGGCTGTTTGTGTGTCCCGATGGGGACCGCGTGCGGACGCAGCCCGTGGTCCCGCCACGCAGAGGCCTCTCTCCTCGGCCACCAGCCTCGCTGCCTCCCTCCCTGCTCCTGTCCCAGCGTGGTGGCGTGTCTCCTGCCCCTGCAGCGCAGGACGGCCCCCTGGAGTGAGATGTTTTCCTTCATTTCTCACGCGTGGCCTGCCTGTAGGCCCCGGGCTGGCGGGTAGCAGGGCAGTTGTGCCACCGCCGTGTTCTCAGTGTGAAGACCTTCACTGATGTTTCCCTGCCTCCGCCTCTCCTACAAACCAGTGCCTGGGCGACAGGACGCCTTGTGGGCCGCTGAGCACGGCGGGGCGGGGGGCGATTGCTCCTGGAGACCTTGGCCCACCCCAGCGTCGGCTGGCTCTGCGCAGACGCTGGCATGGCCCTTCCCATGCCCACGGGGCTCCCACCAGCAGCCTCTGGCTGCTCTGTCCACACGGCGCTGGGGCAGGCCTCGGCCTCGCCTCGGTGACCGCTCAGGGCAGGCTGTCCGTCCAAACTCCCGGGTCTGAGCTGGAGACGCCACCCTCAGTCACAGCCACGTTCCGGTTCTCTGAGGCCGTGGGAGCCAGTGACGCTCCTGTGGGGACATGGGCACTTTCCAGCCCTTCCGCGTCCCCTGAGACCAGACCGGGGTGTCGCGGCTGCTCTGGCCGTTCCGGGGAGAGTGACAAGGCAGCGTCCTGTTTGCGCCACATGCTGTCTGGTACAGACCGGGCCACAGCTCTGCTTCTCTGGGGCACTTGGCTCCGTGCTTCGTACCCACAGCGGCAATGATGTGCCCCCCTTGGCCCTGCAAGCTGAGTGACGGGCGGGTGGGGCCCCCCAATCCTGCCCGCCCTGGTCATCACAGTGGCCTGGGTGACGCTGAGCACCGGTGTGTCCACGTTGACGCTCCGTGTTTTATTTTATTTATTTTAATTTTTATTTTTTAATATTTTTATTTATTTCTAGGAGAGAGAGAGAGACAGCGTGAGCAGGGGAGGGTCAGAGAGAGAGGGAGTCACAGACTGAAACAGGCTCCAGGCTCTGAGCTGGCAGTCAGCACAGAGCCCGACGCGGGGCTCGAACCCACGAACTGCGAGATCATGACCTAAGCGAAAGTCGGACGCTTAACCGACTAAGCCACCCAGGCGCCCCTGATGCTCCGTGTTTTAAATCTGGCCCCTGGGACACCTCACGGACCCTGAGAGCAGGTGTCTTCTCTCCCCCCTTTACGGAGGAGGAAGCCTGGCTTGGAAAGGTCTCGGGGGCTCTAGGACTCCCAGCCCTCAAACCTCCTCTGTCTCACGCTGGCGTCGGGTGTCCCCTGGGTGACACGGGAGTAAATTTAACTTAATGGAACACCCACTGCTAGCTGATGCTTGGGAAGCTCATTACAGCCTATAATGCGCTGTCTCGCCGGGCACTTCATTGATCCTTCCGTTAACCCGTTTTAAAGATGAGGAAGTGGAGACTTGGGGTGACGTTCACTACTTTGGCCATAAGTGTCGGGACTGGGACGTGGACGCAGCACTCGGGGCGTCGGCACTTACGCTCTGCACTGAGGCGCCCGGATCCCCTCCCCGCTCGCACACTGGGCGCTAGAATCCCAGTGTCCGCGTGCGTCCAGGAGACGGGCCTCATGCCGACAAGGACGCATGAACAAGCTCGGGAGGTGGGTGACTTGGTGACAGGGTTTGCGCACCGTGGAGCGAGCACGTGATTCCCAGCGAGTCCCCCCCCCACCCCCCCGCTCGGGACGCATCCCAGTCCTGGCTTGTGGAACACCCGCGGTGTGAGAGCCGTACCCAGGACGTGACGTGGGCCATCCACACGCGGTCCTGTCGGGCGGGACCTGGGGCCGTGGTGTTGGGGAGAGCTCGGGGAAGGGGACGGGGCAGCCCTGGGCACGATGGCAGACGGAGTCAGGTCAGTGAAGGCCCTGGAGGACCCGCTGGGGCAGTCGAGGGGAGTTCAGTGACGGTGCCATTCACGACGTGCGCCTGGGGCTGGGGAGACTCAGGAAGGAGGGCCACGTGGACCCGGCGGCAGGGTTGCTGGGCACCACACGCCATCCCACTGCGGCCTCGGGCTCTCCCTTCAGCGCACACGCCTGCATGCCCATCACACAGGACACCCACGGGCTTGCGCGAGCACCAGGGGCACACACACGCCCCCCATGTATACTCACCACACGTGCCCCACGTATGCACGTGACACATATACCACACATGCCCCCCGTGACCCCACACATGTGCCCCACACACTACACGTGCCCCCCATGTCCCCCACACAAGTGCCCCACATACACACATGACGCACATACCACAGGTGCCCCCCCCACAGGCACACGTGTGCAGTGCTCACGTCACCTGTGCACACTCATGCACATGTGCATCCCATGTGTGTGCGTGCACACTGGGGACCTAGAAGGGGGGTGATGGCACCCTTGTGGATGAGCCCTGCTCCTGGGCGCGTGCAGTGTGTCCCTGCCCTTCGTGGGCCCCTCCCGGCCTCCCCCCGGCACCCCCCCCGGACTCCCTTCTTGGAGGAAGGGCCTGGGACCCGCACCCCTCACGCCTGAGACCCGCCGCCTTCTCCTGGGTCGTCTCTTGTGAGGCAGAAGGGAGGACGCTGAATTCATAACTTTCTGTTGCCTGAGCAGCAACATCGACCGTTTCCTTCTCCCTTTTCTCCTTCTTTCCAAGGTGCTTTGTGGACATTTGCAAATGTGCACACAAGGAGAAGAGGGTACTGAGCCCTGTTTCCACAGCCGGTTCTGGTAGTTTCCACCTCATGGCCCCTGTCCTGTGAGCTCTGTCCCTCTCTGACTGTCTTGATACAAATCCCCGATGTCCTACTGCTATTTGATTTGTAAAATGTCAGTGTTGAGGAGGCAGGGATTGTAGCCTCCCAGTCTGCCCAGGGACCCTGTGCTGTCAGTGACCGATCCAGGTTTAAAAAGGTGTAATAGTTAGAAATGGGAAAATTAAACTTGGACTTTATAAGAGGCCATGCGTCTTCAAGAAGATTCTTAGGGCGCCCGGGTGGCTCAGTCGGTTGAGCGTCTGACTCCCCCGCCCCGCTCAGGCTGGTCTCTCCTTCTCTCTCAGAAATAAATAAAACATTTAAAAAAATTTAAAAGACTCTCAAGGACTGGAGGAACCACTGTTGTTAAAATGTCTGTCCTCCCAGAGCGACGTGGGCACTCTATGTAGTCCCTACCCAGATCCAGGATGTTTATTCTTGCAGCTGGAACAAGTCCCAACACTTGTTAGGAACCACAAAAAGACTCTGAAAATTGAAAGCATTCTTGAGAAAGCACAAAGCTGGAGGCATCCAGCTCCTTGATTTTAACCTATGTCACAAAGTTATAGTGGTCAAGACAGTATGGTGCTGGCACAAAAGCAGACGTGTAGCTTGATGGAACAGGATCGGATCCAGAAATAAACCCACACCAATTAATTCACGACAAAGGAGCAAGAACACTTAATGGGAAAGGACAGTCTCTTCAAAAAATGGTGTTGGGAGACCCAGACGGCAACATGCAGAAGAATGACACCGGGCCACCTTCTCTCACCAGGCACAAAAGAACATCAGAATGGATTAAAGTCCCGAATATAAGACCCGAAAACATACGAATCCTAGAAGAAAACAGGCAGTGAACTCCTTGACATCGGTCTTGGCAGTGACTTTTTGGATCTGACACCAAAAACAAAGACAGCAAAGCCAACAGTGAACAAGTGGGACCATATCAAACCGGGAAGCTTTGTTCAGCAAAGGGAACCATCCACAGAGCAGATCGGCAGCCCATGGGATGGGATGTAAGACTTGCAAATCGTATGTCTGCTAAGAGGCTAATATCCGAAATGTGTAAAGAACTCCTACAACTTGAAAGCCAAAAAAACCCAATCTGATTAAAATATGGGCAGAGATACTTTTCCAAAGAAGACAAATAGATGGCTGATAGGTACATGAAGAGGCGGTCAATGTCATTCATCATCAGGGAAGTGCAGAGCAAAACCACAGTGAGGCATCACTTCACACCCGTCAGTGGCTAGTATCCAACACACACAACAGCAGTGCTGATGAGGACCTGGAGAAAGGGGAGCAAATCCCACTGTTGCTGGAAATGCAAACTGGTGCAGCCCCTATGGAAAACTGTGGAGGGTCCTTAAAAAGTTAAAAATGGAATTACATTATGATCCACCCATCTAGCTTTTGGGTATTTATCTGAAGAAAATGAAAACACTTAATTCAAAAAAATATTTGCATCGTTTGTTCATCGTAGCATTATTCACAGTAGCCAAGACATGGAGACGACTTAAGTGTCTGTTGGAGGGTGAGTGTGTAAAGATGTGTGTATACAATTGAGTACTTCTCAGACATGAGAAAGAATGAGATCTTGAACGTGGATGGATGTCATGGACATTCTTGTAAGTGAAATAAGATAAAGACAAATACCGTATGGTCTTACTTATATGTGGAATTGAAAACCAAAACAAACTGTAGGTGCAGAACAGATTGGTAGTTGACAGGGTTTGGGGGTGGGAGGGCAGAAAAATGGGTGAAATGTGGAAAATTTTTAAAAAATTTGTACATATGGAAAAGCATTCCACATTTTTGGCAACGAGGCTCAACACCAAAAAGTCCTCAATCCCCCTAAAGTTAGTCCATAAATTTAATCTAATCCCAATAAAAATTGCAATAGAATTCTAGACAAGTTAATCTGAAAGTGTGCAGTGAATAAAACTTTTTTTTTTATCTTTTATTAAAAAAAAATTTTTTTTTTAAGGTTTTTATTTATTTCTAGGAGAGAGAGAGAGAGACAGCACGAGCAGGGGAGGGTCAGAGAGAGAGGGAGTCACAGACTGAAACAGGCTCCAGGCTCTGAGCTGGCAGTCAGCGCAGAGCCCGACGCGGGGCTCGAACCCACGAACCGCGAGATCATGACCTAAGCGAAAGTCGGATGCTTAACCGACTAAGCCACCCAGGCGCCCCATGCAGTGAATAAAACTTATCATAGAAATGTTGATGGGGGTTCCTAGGAATTAAAAGTCTATGGTGCCTGAAGCTGTGTAGTACTAGTGCCTGCACACGGAGGGAGAGCAAAGAAATGGGGAAAAGTCCACCAATAGACTGAAGAACATACAGGAATTTGGGGTGCCTGGGCGGTGCCGTCAGTCAGGCATCTTCAGCTCAGCTCATGATCTCGTGGCTCCCAAATCTGGGCTGTGTGCTGACAGCGTGGAGCCTGCTTGCGATTCACCGTCTCTCTCTGTCTTTCCCCCTCCCCTGCTTACATGTGTGAGCACGCTCTCTTTCTCTCAAAAGTAAATTAAACCCTTTAAAAAAAATATGAGAGACTCTTGAATGCTGAGAACAAACTGAGGGCTGATGGGTGTGGGGGGGAGGGGAAGAGGGGTGATGGGCATGGAGGAGGGCACTTGTGGGGATGAGCACTGGGTGTTACATGGAAACCAACTTGACAATAAACTATTTGTAAAAAAAAAAAATGTAGTGCTTGGCACAAAACACACACACACACACACACACACACACACACACACACACACACAAGAATAAAGATATTATTCCAGAAAAAAAAAAGAACACATGGTTTGATTTTTTTATAAGGTTAACATTAAAAGATTTTGAACTGCACGGCTCTTGAATCTCATGAGGGGAAGCTCTTGGGTGTTCCATGGGGCCTGTACGTCTTTACAGCCGGTGCTTACACGCACGATGAACCCCGCTCCAGTCCCCCGACCCTGGGTGTGTCTGACCTGCGTTCTCGGTGGCAGCCCTCGGAGCTGTTGGGGACGGCCGCCTGCCGTGTGGACCCGGGGTGGGGGGCGGCCTGTCTTCCTGACTGCTGAGCGAGCCGTGTGATTTCTCCTGGAGCGCGTGCTGTCCATCCCCGAGGCCGCCGGCACGTGCCGGGTGCTGTGACGGGCGAAACCCGGAACCCGTGAAGACGTCCACTTGTGTCGGTCGGGGGAGGAGAATGAGCTTCCAGAACCATCTGCTGATTGACCCCCCTCAGAGGCCCCGGTGCCGGGGGTCCACGCCCCCACCCGGCCGCTTTGGGGCAGGCCTGTTGTGGAGATTCTGAACCCCAGCCTGACACTTGGTTTTCCTTTGGAAACTCAGGCAGCGTGGTGTCAGCTGCCCACCGTGGCCCCGTGGCTTTGTGTGAGGTGCTCAGGGTGGAGCGAAGCAAGTCCAGCAAGCCTCAAGGGACCACTGTGTCCCCAGGCCCCGAGGAGGGCAGGTGACAGGCATGCAGCCCCGTGGTCCCGGGCGGGTTCTGGGGACGGCTCTGTGCCCGGTCCCACCTCCGTGGGCACAGGACACGCCGCCAAGTCCCAGGTGGGAACTGTGCCTGTGGAGGCTTGCTTCCGGCACTTTCCACGCCTCTGTGAGTAGCGCTGCCTCACATCTTCCCCGGCCTAGTCACATGCAGGCAAAGGCAGGATCCGGGACTGCGGTCGTGAGCACCCATGGGTCACAGGATCCATAGTGCGTGGTCACCACCGGTGTCTTTTCGATGCTAATGAAATCACAGTAAGGGAACAAAAAGCTTCTAGAAATGATGTTTCTCTAAAAAAACCCTTGAGGCTGAAATTGACCACATGTACCAGTCAGTGCCTTAAACATCTGCAAGGGTTTAAAGACAAGATGTAGCGCGGAGACAGTTTGAAGATGGCAGAGAAGTAGGGAGCTCCGTACATCTCACTCGCCCCCTTATGTCACACGGAGAAGGCCTGAAGCCACAGGAACCCTTACAGAACCCAGGAGTCCAGGAGGAAAAGGAGACAGAGTCGGCTGAGAAAACGTAGCGTGAGTGCGAACTGGGGAAGATAAAATCGGGCCGGGACCAGAGAAGGGGGGGGAATCCCCCTGTGCGGGGAGCCGCAGTGAGTCTAGGAGAGAAAAGAGTGGCCGAAACTGTTCAAGACACTGTCTATGTTGCTGGAGAAGAGGAAAACCTCCGCTTGGGACGCAGAGGGACCCGGTTTCCTGCTGTCCAGCTGACCCTGGGTGGGACGCACTGGTCCCAGGCGACCCCGGGTGAAACTGCTCCCTACTCGCCAGCCCGACCTGGAGGGGACGGGAGCAGTGGCTTCTGGCTCGATCCCCAGGGGGAAGGCGAGGGGCTTGAAGCTGCTCTGAGGGGCTCGCCTGCGAGTTTATATTTTGGGCAATTTCAACGGGGTGCGCAGACTGATATCTGGAAATGAGGCCTGGCCCGGGGTATAGAGCACGGACCCCTTGGCTGCACCCCCGGCATAGGGAGTTTACACCCAGAAGAGTGAGTTGCAGCGCTGGGTTCAAGAAGGGACTGGGGCGCTGCCACTCTTCTCCCCACAACCGCCAAGGCAGGACCCCCGCGGGCCACACTGGACCAAACCACGCCCATCCCCCCTAGAGAGCTGCCCTCTTATTTTATTTTACCGGAGCCGGGGCAAGACCAACATGGATGCACTGCCCTGATTAATTCTGGTCACTGGCTTGCTTACACAGTCACATTTAATCAACTCTCTAGATGTAAATGCTACACCTACCTACCTTTTCATCTCTCTCTCTGGAGTCATCAGACTATATAGTTTCTCTGGATAACACCGTCGTCATTTCTTTCACCTCTTCTCCAACCATAGTCCACTCTTTTGCTCTCTGAAAAAAGCCTCTTATTCTTTCTGCCTCCTCATTTCATTTCCAATTTCGCTTCATCCCTGCCCTGTCATTTCTCTCTTTCTCTATGCTCTTCCACCAGCACTGCATACACCCGGCGATTTACTTGTAGCTGGGAAATCTGGTTACATGGTTTAGACTGTTCTTTGTCTATTGGGTTCCTTCTTTTTTCCTTTTCCTTTCTTCTTTTTTTCTTTTTTATGTATTTTTATTTCTTATTATTCATCTACCCTCCTTCCTCTTTTTTCTTTTTCGTTTTCCTTTTCGGTTTGCGTGTTTGTTGGATTTGTCTGTGTGTTTGTGTGTCTTTGTTCCCTGTGTGTTTGTCTGTCTGTTTTCTTTTTCAGGGCTACCTCAAGAAACAAGCCAAAGTACACATGGCGGAGAGTCCCAAATACCACTATGAGTAGGAAAATAAAATAACCAAGGTCTCAACAAGAGAGACCAAGAGATACCATTCAAAGAACACTTTCTGGGGCGCCTGGGTGGCTCAGTCGATTAAGCGTCCGACTTCAGCTCGGGTCATGACCTCACGGTTCGTGGGTTCTTGCCCCGCATCGGGCTCTGTACTGACAGCCAGCTCAGAGGCTGGAGCCTGCTTCAGATTCTGTATCTCCCTATCTCTCTGACCCTCCCCTGCTCACGCTGTCTTTCTCTCCATCTCTCTCTCAGAAATAAATAAAAAACATTAAAAAAAAAAAAAAAGGCCACTTTCTGAATAGACAGACCCTAGACAGTCAAAGAATCTTCTTTGGTACAGCAGCACTCACAGGTGCAGAGTGCATAACAAGCTTTTAAAACTAACAAGAGATAGAAAGCTAAACAAAATGATGAAACGAAAGAGCTCTCCTCCAAAGAAATTCCAGGAAGAATTGACAGCTAAAGAACTGCTCAAAACAGATATAAGGAAAATAACTTAACAAGAATTTAGAACAATAGTAATAAATTAATCGCTGGGCTTGAAAAAGGCATGGAAGACATCAGAGAAACTATTTCTACAAAGATTATGGAGCTTAAAAATAGTTGTGATGAATTTAAAAGTGCTATAAATGAGATGCAAAATAAAATGGAGGAGTCCAATGCATGGATTGAAGAGGCAGAAAGGAGAATAAGTGATTTAGAAGACACAATTATAGAAAAAGAGGAAGCTGAGAAAAAGAGAGATAAACTGATACAGGAACATGAAAGAAAAGTTCGAGAACTCAGCGATACAATCAAATGGAATAATATCCGTATCACAGGAATTCCAGAAGAGGAAGAGAGAGAGAAAGGTGCTGAAGGAGTCCTTGAACAAATTATAGCAGAGAACTTCCCCAATCTGGGGAAGGAAACAGACATTGAAATCCAGGAGGCACAGAGAACTCCCCTCAGATGTAACTTGAATCGATCTTCTGCACGACATATCATAGTGAAACTGGCAAAATATAAGGACGAAGAGAAAATTCTGAAAGCAGCTAGGGAGAAAAGGGCCCTAACATACAACTGGAGACCTATCAGAGTGGTGACAGACCTATCTACTGAAACTTGGCAGGCCAGAAAGGAATGACAGGAAATCTTCAATGTGATGAACAGAAAAAATATGCAGCCAAGAATCCTCTATCCAGCAAGTCTGTCATTCAGAATAGAAGGAGAGATAAAAGTCTTTACAAATAAACAAAAATTGAAAGAATTCATCATCACTAAACCAGTCCTACAAGAAATCCTGAGGGGGACCCTCTGAGGGAAATGTTTAAGGAACGTAAGATACCAGAGACACCACTACAAGCTTAAATCCCACAAAGGACACGATGACTCTAAATGCATATTTTTCAATAATAACACTGAATGTAAACGGACTAAGTGCCCCAATCAAAAGATATAGGGTAGCAGAATGGATTAAAAAAACAAAATCCATTTATTTGCTGTCTACAAGAAACTCATTTTAGACTGGAGGACACCTTCAGATTGAAAGTAAGGGGATGGAGAAATATCTATTATGCTACTGGAAGTAAAAAAAAAAGCTGGAGTAGCTATACTTAGACAAACTGGACTTTAAAGTAAACACAGTAACAAGGGATGAAGAAGCGCATTATATAATAATTACAGGGTCTATCCATCTGGAAGAGCTAACAATTATAAATGTCTACGCACCAAATATGGGAACACCTAAATACATAAAACAATCACAAACAGAAACACTCTTATCGATAAGAACATGCTAATAGCAGGACACTTTAATACTCCACTTACAGCAATGGATAGATCAACTAGACAGAAAATCACCAAAGACACAATGGACTTGAATGACACATTGGACCAGATGGATATGACAGATATATTTAGAACTCTACATCCTGAGGCCATGGAATTCACTTTCTTCTCAAGTGCGCATGACACATTCTCCAAGATAGATCACATACTGGGACATAAAGCAGCCCTCAATAAATATAAAAGAATGGAGATCATACCATGCACACTTTCAGATCATAATGCTATAAAACTCGAAATCAATCACAGGAAGAAGTCTGGAAAACCTCCAAAAACATGGAGGTTAAAGACCACCCTACGAAAGAACGAATGGGCCAATCAGGCAATTAGAGAAGAAATTAAAAAATATGTGGAAACAAATGAAAATGAAAATACAACAATCCAAACTCTATGGGATGCAGCGAAGGCAGTCCTAAGAGGAAAGTACATTGCACTCCAGGCCTATTTCAAGAAATTAGAAAAAGCATAAGTGCAAAATCTAACAGCTCACCTGAAGGAACTAGAGGCAGAGCAACAAGAGTGCCTCAAACCCAGTAGGAGAAGAGAAATAATAAAAATCAGGGCAGAAATAAATGATATAGAAACCAAAGAAACAGTTGAACAGATCAATGAAACCAAGAGTTGGTTTTTTGAAAAAATAAACAAAATTGACAGACCTCTAGCCAGGCTTCTCAAAAAGAGAGAGCACCCAAATAGACAGAATCATGAATGAAAATGGACTGATTACAACCAACCCCTCCGAAATACAAGCAATTATCAGGGAATACTATGAAAAACTATACGCCAACAAATTGGACAAGTTAGAAGAAATGGACACATTCCTAAACACACACTCACTACTAAAATTCACATGAGAAGAGATAGAAAACCTGAACAGACCCATAACTAGTGAGGAAATCGAATCAGTTATCAAAAATCTCCCAACAAATAAGAGCCCTGGGCCAGATGGCTTCCCTGGGGAATTCTACCAGACATTTAAAACAGAATTAATACCCATTCTTCTCAAACTATTCCAAAAAATAGAAATTGAAGGAAAACTTCAAGACTCATTTTATGAAGCCAGCATCA